>NC_045730.1:25238472-25547212 GCF_009834535.1 Camelus ferus
CTATATCATTATTTTGAAATTAGTTTTTTATAAACAGTATATAATTGGGTTACGATATTTTTTTAATCTACCCTACCAATCTCTTTTTTCTGGTGTATTTAAGCCATTTACAGTTATTGTAAACATGAATAGTTGAGGGCTTAAGTCTATTTTTATTTTGTGTTTGCTGTTGGTTTTCTCTGTATCTTTAATTCCTGTGATTTCTTTTTCTGCCTTCCTGATTGTTATATGAAATTTTTTGCAATTCTATTTGGGTGTATTCAGTGGTTTTGAATATATCTCTTTGCATAGCTTTTTATTGGTTGCTCTAGGCATTAAATTTTATCTTTATAACTTTATCATGGTGTGCTAGTGTCAACATTTTACCAGTTTGAGTAAAGTATAGAAACCTCACTGTCTCTAAACCCCTTACCCTACCCCATGTAAAATATGATTGTCTTAAATATTTCTTCTACATTCACTGTGAACATTCTATAGGGTTATACTTTTTGCTTCAACCATCAAGCATAATTTGATAAATTCATAAAAAAGAAAAGTCTATTGTTTATCCTTATTTGTGTTCTTTCTGTTGTTCTTTCTTCCTGATGTTTCAAAATTCCCCTTGTATTTTTTTTTTCTTCATCATTTCTGGATTTTGAAGTGTTTCCTTTAGCCATTCTTCAAGGGTAGGTATTATAACAACACATACTCATGGTTTCCCTCCATCTAAGAATGTCTCAATTTCCCCTTCATTCCTCACATACAGTTTCACCAGGTACAGAATTATTGGTTGACAGTCATCATCTTTTAGTAAGTGAAACATGTTCTGAAATCTTGTGGTCTCCATCATTTCTGTTAAGAAATCTGATGACATGCAAATTGTTTTCCCCTTATAGGTAAGGTGCTATTCTGTCTGGCTGCTCTTAAGGTTTTTTTGTCATTAGTTTCAGAAGTTTGACTATAAACATTTCTTATTACATGTGCATTTCTTTAGATCCATGCTGTTTGGGATGTACTCAGCTTCTTGGATTGTAGGTTTATGTGCTTTGCTAAATTTGAAAATTCTTTCTACCACCACCTCCTTCTCTGCTCTGGGACTGGGATGACACAATTGTTAGGTCTTTTATCACAGTCCCAGAAGTCTCTGAGGCTCTGGTTTGCTTTTCTTTTTTTCAGTCTATTTTCTCTATTGTTCAAATTAACTAATTTCCACTGTTCCAACTTTAACTTCATGGATTCTTTTCTCTCTTCCCCATCTGCTGTTGAGCCCATCCACTGAGATTTTTTATTTCAGCTATTGTATTTTTCAGTTCTAAAATTTCAATTCGGTAGTGCTTTACCTCTCTTCCTTTGCCGAGATTTCTATCTCTTCCATGAGATGTTCTCTTTTCCCTCATTTGTTTCCAGTGTGTTAATAACTGCCCACTGAAGCATTTTTATGACTGTTGCTTTAAAATGCTGGTCAGCTTCTAACATCTGCGTTAGGCTGGTGTTGGTGTGTGTTGGTTGTCCTTTCTCATTCAAACTGAGACATCCTCGGTTCTTGTTACAGCAAATTATTTTCAGCTGAAACCTGGACACTGCATATCATGCCATGAGATTCTGGATGTTGCTTAAATCTATTTATGCAGGCTTCTTCTAACACTGCTCTGATAGAGGAAGGGTAGGTCTTCCCCTCATTAGTGCCCGTGTGTGTAGAAGTCCAGGACTCCCACTTGGCCTCTACTGACACCTGGGAGTTGGGGTGGAGGGCTCCTCATTACTGCTGATACCTCCCTGCCACTCCTTACAGAGCCTCCAGTGACCCTGTTGGGGAGGGGTGCCTTGCTACCACTGATGGAAGTGCACATCCCGACTTCCCTACTAGGCCCCCTCCGACTTTACCCAGAGGAGTGAGGAGCACCTTAACAGCACCAGGCGGGGACAGAAGTCTGCTCCCAAGGTGATCTCCCCAGAACACAAGGAGGGAACTCACCACTGTTCAGAAGGGATGCAAGTCTCGGCTACACACTCAGCCCTCTTCCCTACTGCTCTGGCCCGGGGGCGGGGAGTGAAGCATCCCATGCCAGCCCGGCGAGGTCGGGAGCCTGGGCTCCCCACTCGGCATTGCTGGTGGCATTAGAGAGTGCCCACAGTGCTGCCTGCTTGTGTTTGGCCGGAGTAAAGGGGTTGTTGTGTACATGTTTTCCATTCTGCAAGGTCACCCCTCTTTTCCTTTCCCTAGAAAGAGCAGGGTTTCTTGAAGGCTTTTCCGTCTGTGCCCACTGGCATCTGGGTTTTCCACTTCTCTGGCACCCAGTCCGACATATATGAGGCGGGCAGAAAGCCCGGAGAACCTACCATGTGTCATTCATTGAGCCCCAGGGCCCCCAGGCAATCTGCTTCTCCTCTCCACCTTTCAGGGTTTTCATATAAAATGTTCACAGATGTTTGCTGCACTTGGCAGGAAAAATAAGGAAAGTACATCTTCTCTATCTCTCCAGGAGCATGAGTTGGGAAGATGCTTTCAACAGTCCATCTTTCTCTTCCACTGATTGACAACCAGCAAAATAGGATTCAAGGATCATTAGCACATAGAAATGCCGGAGGAACAACAACAGAAAAGCTACTAGGGAGTGAAGTGGGAAGAAGAAATGGATACATGATGAACTGCACACAAGTTCAGCAGTGAAAACAAGGGCCTCGTCTGTTTTGCTTAGGGCAAAAGATAATGACTTGGAGATGGTCAAAACTTCTACGGGGCAAAGAGTAAGAAGACAATAATAATTTAAGAAAAAGGAAGGATTAAATTTATGTTAATACACATGGCCTTAGGAACAAAAAAACCAGAAAACCTTTTTTAAGGTCTCCTGTCAACTCTTAATGAAGCAGAGCAGAAGAGAGATTCTCCATAATGTTAGCCACACGTCGCCCGATTCCATTAGTTGAAGATGAAACCTAATTGCTGAGGAAAAGGCAGAAGCAGAAGCTCCAGATCAGCAACTGACATCCCGAAGACACGCTGTAAATCACAGTGGGAGAGAGGGACGGGTAATTAGCACCACACAAATTTCAGCATCTTGGCTTTTCTTATAATTAGCAGACGAGCAACTTAAAACCCACAGCCCTGCACACAATCACTCCTGTTATTTTCCAAAGGTAACAGCAAAAGCAAATCTAGTGGGGATGGTTTAAATCCCCTTCCTTTGCTCCATCCAATTTTATTATAAGAACTGGTCAGAGACAGCCAGACAAGGGAAAGCTGGAAAACAAAAGATTTCTTTCACATTCCAGTTCTTAGACTGAGAAACCTGAGGATGTATATCCCTTTCAATGTCTTCAAAGGATTTCTAAACTGAAGTTTCACTCAGCACTGCTATCCTATATATGAAGTTTATTTATCACATATACCATGTTATTTATGTTTCCTCTAAGAAATTACAATGGTAAACATTAGAGGTGTCCTAGTGCTGGACACCCTAGGGAGTCAGAAACAATGAAGTGTCCTTCCTTTACAGTAAGTCACTTTCTTATAATTACATTTTAATCTCTAAATTCAATGTACTATTTAAAAAATAATTAGAGAATCAATAAATTAGAAAATAATTGAATATATTCTTTCTTTCATTCTTTAATTTTCTTAACATCATTTTAGAAGATAGCACCTACAGAGAATTAGAAATGTAATTATTGTTGCTTTTGGAATAAACTTAAATATAGATGACGATTCAAAGGAAGAGGGAGAAGAGAAGGAGAAACCTGGACATACATTTCAGAGCACCATCATCGAGTCCCGGGGAAGGACAATGAGAACTAGGCAGACAGATGAGGGCAGGCTTCTCCCCACACTGGTCGGCCATGGGGACGTGAGGGGCACACAGAGGGGGTGGGCTGACCAAGGGCCGAAGAGAAGGCAGGCGCGAGGGAGGAGCGCAGCCGGGACGCCGGGGGCCAGCGCTCACTCGGAGGCAGATAAAGCAGAGGAGCCAGAGGAAACCCCCCGGGGAGATGGCTGAGGGGACAGAAAGGAGAGCCCGGCAGAGAATGCACAGAAACGACAGCACTGTGGCCCCAGGAGAAAGCGCAGGTCAGAGGGAGCAACAGGGAAGGGCAGGGCTGAGGGAGGCCAGAGGCGCGCGTCAGGAGGCTGGAGAGCAAAGCGGGCGTCAGGAGCGAGAGCTGCCCCGAGCGCTGACGACAGCCGCGCCCCCGTGTCTTCGGGCACCATCCCTGTCTTCCTCAGCGCCCCCCTCGCCCTGGCTCCGCCGGCCCTGGGTACTGTCTGCTCTGTCTCCTTTCAGGACTTTGAATTACTCACATGAGCCAATGCATTTTACAAGGAAAATGCACACACGATATAAATCCCAGCTAATTAAGTTATTTGGCTGAAACACTTACTGTACTAACAGTGCATCTCTCCTCGTGTCATATTTCTGATTTTGTGCGAATGTTCACATCCAAGTGTGGCATCCCACGTCTAAGTGTGACAAACCATCACACAACCATTAAAATGAGTTTTTACAAAAGTTCTTGACGAAAGAAAATGTCTATGATACAACTTTTAAAATGTTTACAAAACAGTTTACCCAGGCAGATTTCTGTAGTGAAAAACACACATAAAAGAACATGGAAACATGACAAATGTCTGTAACTACCTACAGAAAACAAGATCACTGGTGACTTGCTCTGCTTGTCCATACTCTTCTGTACTTACCAATTACGTGACAATGAGCATGCGTTTTGTGTAATTTTTTAAATCATGAAAAGAAATAATTAAATCCTATTATAATGACAGAATCAACTTCCACAAGGACGTTTGGTGTGCAAGTTCTCAGAAAGAAACACTGTTTAATTTGCTGTGAAAAGCTAATGTAGACCATGCTGCCTTAAAGGAGAGCTGCCTTAGCAGAACGCTGAGATTACGCGCTGGTAAGTACTCTCAGTAATCAGTAAGGTGTGAGTTACGCAGAAGACCTGTGCAGCATGACCACTCCTTGTCTCTAACATGTCCAGCTCTGCATCTGCTTTCTTGGGCAGAGCATTTATACACTAAAAGTATTTCAGAATTTGGTGAAACAATAGGAAGACACACAGAGAAGCACCAGAGCACCGAGATGCCTCTCTTGCGGGGTATGCGCTTGTGTGTCTGTATGTGTGTTTAACCTCTCATTCACAGAAGAGATGGTCTGAGCATCACTAGTAAGGGTCCTGGTGCTCCCCCAAGCGCGGCTTCACAGACGTGCCGATGATGCCGATCACCAAGGACGTGTGTGAACATGTAGCCTCCTGGGCCCAATCTGCGGAGTCAGAATCTCAGGACACGTGGCCTAGAAGCCTGCAGCTTTAAAAAGTTCCCCAGGACACCAAGCACACTGAGATCTGAGTATTATTTTCCTGAGAGTGTTTTAGAGCATCTAGAGAATCGTGGAATTTCCCAAATTCAGATTTTTTTCCCTTTGCAACTATTCTCATCAATATACACACACCCCTTCCAGACCGACGTTAAGTACCAGTGACAAGCAGACATCGCCAGGTCTTTGGCTATAATTTCAAACTTGCACACCTGGCAGCCCTCCTGCTGCATATACCTCACCGTCTCCGGGACTCAGCTGCTAACCCCCACTTGCCGGGGTTGGCCACCCACTGGCCCAGTCTAGTTGAGAGTGTCCACAAGGGGACAGCGTTGTGCTAAACCACAGCTGCCTGACGTGAAACACTGACGCGACAGCCAGACTTCGGCTTCCGGACCCCCCAGTCCAGGAGGGGAGGTGACTGGCGTGGTTATCGTCTCGTGAGTCTGCCTGCTTCACGTAACAGGGTGCGCCCGCACAGGCCTGCGAGGCAGGCAGGGCGTAGCTGACCGTCCCCACGTAAGGAAGGAAGCCGAGGCAGAGGCGTGTCTAAATGAGGGGTGCGCTGTCACAGGGCCGAGTCCTTCTCCACGGCCTGCTTTTCACGCTGTCACACTGCCACGGTTTGGGGCAAGGGGAGGCATACACATAAATCATTCAAGACCGAATATGAAAAATACTCCCTGAAAGGTATGAACAAAACGCTGCAAAGATCTAGAGGAAGCGGTGACTGGCTGCAGGCAGGCCAGGCGAAGGGGCCAGGCAGCCTGGGGGTGGGTGGGGGTGGCAGCAGGCACAGACGGGGTGGTGGGGGGCGGGCCACTAATGATGTCACTTGGTAGGTACATGCTGCATCACAGAAGTATCCCCTTTGACCCAGTAATTCCAGTTCCAGATTCTGTCCTGGGCTGGTAACCAGAAGTGACACAAGGATTCACACTTTCATCAGCACATCAGTTAAAATAACACAAAAATTGGGAGGACAAAACTGAAATGAATCCAAAGAAAAAGAGCTAAATAATTTAGGGTATATAAATAAAAGAAAAAATTATTCAGCAATTCTGAAATACATTTTTAAAAGAGTATTCAATACTATGAGAAATTCTGACTATTGAATCATCATTTAAAGGAAATAGCAAAACTGAATATATAGTGTGATCCCCAGCGCACATGTGTGTGGGCATGTAAGAACGCACACACACACACGCAAAGAGAAAGAAATAACGGAAGGAAATACATCAAAATGTGAAGAATAGTTACTTTGTTCTTTTTTTAGGGTTGGTGGGTTATTTTAGGTTATTTTTCTTGATCTATTCTTAAATTTTCTAAGTTGTCTATAAAGTTTTAAAACCAGGAATAATTTTTTAAGAAAAAAGAGGAAGCCAGAAATTATTTAGAGTCTCTGAAGAGGAATTATAATTGCAACAAAACTGACCTATACAATTATTTATTACACGTTAAATTAGAGTTAGGACCCAAAACTACTGTGTTCACAGCTAGAGTCTGAGTGCCTAGCACATTGTAGGAACTGAGAAAGTACTGATGAATGAATGAATAAATGAAAGAAAAGAAAGAGGGGAGGGAGAGATCTGGGGAGGGAGGGAGGAAGGAAGGGAGGAAGGAAGGAAGGAAAGGAGAAGCCAGGTCCTGGTGAATCTGGCAGACAAGGAACCCCTCTAACCATCAACTTCTCAAGGATGTCCCCACGGCCAAGCATGTCACCTGGCTTGTAACACATGCTAAACACATGTCAAAAGAATGAGTAAGGAGACAACCAAGATTTACTGCTTAATTAAGGCAAGAACAAATACAACCAGCCCCTATTTTTTCTTCTCTGACACATTCTGACCTCAACGGAGAGCAGACCTGACAGTAACAGATGTGCGTTTGTGCTGGTGTCTGATGACCAAGGTCACGGCAGGAAAATCAATAAGATCAGTTCACACGGATCACGTCAGATAATAATCTTGTTATTTCTTTTTAAAATACCACACCACCAGAGACCATCTCATCTATCTTCCACTCTCTATTGTGAATACTGCTGCCTCCTTCTAAGGGCCCTGAAGAGAGGAGAGGGTCTCCTGTGTTTGGAGGCATTTCCGGCACTTGGCAGTGCTGGGAAACCGTTGTTCATGGGTTTCACAGCTGAAGTGGACCAAGCGGTCACAGTTAAGCCTGTGATTCAGTTTGCACGCCAAGAAATAGCCTGAAATCTCCACAGCCTGAGACACTGTGATTCTGCGACATTTCCACTCCGCTTTGTGATAATCATAAAACTTAAAGAAAATTTTCAGCAGTTTTTTGGTCCCTCACATGTCTGAAATTCAAGAATTTCTAACTGGTTTTCAAATATATTTGAATTTATTCATGTTGAAAGGTAATTCTAAGGTTTGAAACATTGGTGTAATTGTCTGAGAGAAATTGGTGAGCTTCCTGCTAAATGATAAGAAAATGAGAGAAGCATTTCTCTATCATAAGTTGAAGAAATTTTCTTCCAGATAATTTTCCTTGAAGAACAAAGTCATCTGACAGGGACAAACCACTATATTTGAGTATTTCTGGTAGGTCACACGGTCTTGTAAGGAAACACTAGCCCACCGAATTGCCTGTAAATCTAGGCTAAAATATTAGTGTATTTTATTTCTGAAGTGTTTTGAGACTACATATTATGAGAGGTGTTAGATAAATGCAAAGTATTACTTTCAAATTAAATTTTCTTGGAACTCAAAGGCAAGTCCTATGGCTTTTATTAATGTAACGTTTATCTTGACCTTGCAGTGGAGAGTCTAATCAACTTGAAAAAATATTGGTATGTCATATGGGGTTAAAACTAACGTGGACTCTTAAAACGAAGAAGTGCTTTCCCACTTTCTCAACAAGATCGATCGTGTGACGTCTGCCTGGTGATTTACCTGTAAAAGTTACACGCTGATCTCATAACCCAATATCGGTAGAACCGCTCAATGCATGATTTATTGGGTTTCTTTTTATCTTAAATGCCAGCGAAAGACACGGGCTATCCAGTGGGCCTACTTTTTCATTCACTACATGTAAAATTTGGAAGAGAAACGATGTGAGAATTATAAAAGGATAAACCCTTGCCACTCTCATTGAATTATTATAATTTTGGCAAAAAAAAATATTATTTACTCATGGCCTTCAAAGAAAAAAATTATAGTGACAGTAAAGAAAAATCAATATTATATGGTGCTTGAGACAGAAGTACAACATGTCATTTAATTCTGGGTCCTGGACGATCACCATGCACAAGTTCATCCAGCTGGCATCGGGGATACCACGAGAGTCTCGGCCAGGATGACGCAACCAAGCTGTCCGCCCCAGCTGCCATTCCCTCCTTTTTCAAAAGGTTAGATCTGCTGCGGGTGATAAACTGCAAATCTCGCCTAAGAGCATAATTGCCACTGGGTGCTTCCCCAAGGTAATATTCTAAGAAATGGACAAATTTATTTGCAATAGCATTTGGCAAAAATATTTTTGTAGCTTAACTCAAATGCAAAAACATTCATTTCCACACAGATGATCAAAACAAGTACTTCTAAACTGGAAATATTTTTGTTTGCAATAGAAACACATGTTCTGGCTGTCAAAACATTTCAAAATAAAACATGATTTTTATAAGAGGTATTTATTTTGGCAAATGTGTGCCTGTGTAGACACAGACTTAAAGCAATTTAAAATTATGTATGGATTCATCAGGAAATAAAAATATGCCTTCCAATTACTTCCTTTTTCTGTGGAAGAGCCTGAGCAAAAGCTTTCCACTTAGCACCTGACTTCATCCTTGTTACTATTAAATGTGAGAAACATAAGAAATCTGAGGCCTGGAGAAGTTAAATAATTTGTCTAAAGTTTCACAAATAGTGAAAGCCTCTAATGTTGGACTGCGTGGAGTCACAGGCAAGCACATTAACAACTGCAAAAGACATTTTAAAATGAGATTTACTTTCTCATATAACAAGAGAACGAGAGGAAGCGGGTCCCGACGAGCAAAGCGGGTCCCGACGTGCACAGCGGGTCCGCGGTGTCCTCAGGAACCCTGCCCCTCTGTCCTTCCACAAGGGGGGCTGGGCCCGGGGCCAGAGCGGCACGGCTGCCCTAGGGGAGGGCTGGCACCATCTTCCATAAAGCGCCAGACAGGAAGCAGCTGAGGGTCTGCAGGCCACATGGGCCCGGACGCCAGGACTAGCCCTGCACGGCTGGAAAAGGACCCCAGACAATGCACAGATGAACAGGAGGCAACATTCCAACAAAGCCTTATTTACAGAAACGCAGAACAGGCTGGGGGCAGTGGGGGACCCGGATCTGCGCCCCGGGCTGGCTGCCGCTTGTAGACCTGTCTCAGAGCCATCACAGCTCAGGGCGGGGTGGGGCGCACACGGGAAGGCCGGCGGTGGGGCCACGGGGAGTGAAACACAGAATAGAGGCAGGGCTCGGGTCTAGCCTGGAAGAGTCCACAGTCGCTGCTTTCAGCCGCTATGTTTTTTTTAACCACTACGTCATTTTTCGTTTTATCTCCCACAAGCTCACCTAGAACCCAGGAAGGTGAAGACTGGAGGATACTTTGCATATTCTCTACTGCGCCCTGCAAAGACTCTAGAAGAGGAACCTAAGGTCTGCGAAGTTCAGTGACTTTCCAGAAGTCACGCCATGGGCCTGCAGCGGAGGTGAAGCATGTCTGTGCATGCAGCTCTGCCACGACTGCTCCTGCTTCTCGTGGCGGCTGCGGCAGCAGCAGTGAGCCCCGCGTGCGGAGCGCTGCAGGCCAGCTGGTCCTCAAGCACTGCATCCACCCTGCACAGGGCCCCTTCAGCAGGGATACGACCATCTCCGCTCAGTCCTCACACTCCATGTAAGAACTGAAGCCAAGGTTAACCCGCATGCCAAAGGTCACTCGAGCAGGACTGGCAGAGCCAGGATGAGAATCCGGGTCCAATTCTCAAACCACCGGGTTGCACCAACTGGAGCCGCCCATGTACTGCACTGCTCTCCAGGATTTTAAGGTTTGTAACACTCCTAAGAAACATGTAGAAAACCTCAGTTGTTCTGAAGTAGTAATAATACGTTTAGCTTTGTGTACACAGCACTCATAAGGAGCTGGCAAGTGGCCCCATCATTACCGCACTGAGCACTGATCGTCTCAAAGCTCTTAGTATGCGGGCTGCCCTGAGGCAGTTAAAAAGTTTCCAGAGCAGTTTCCTTTTGGAAGTCATCTAACCTTTGGAAGGAAAACCTCTTCTGCTAATCTTCCAAGGTGCCGCAGCCCCCTCTCATTCCCTTCCTCAAAGCTCTTCTGGGCTTTTGAATGTGCTGACCCCAGTTCATAGAAGGAAGACGTGGTCTCTGCAGAGTTTTCAAAGCATTTGAAATTAGAAACTGTAATTACTATTTTTCCTTTCTCCCAATCCACATTGAGAAGGACAAGAAAACTGACTCCAACTCTTTTTTGTCCCCAAGGGACAGGAGAGGCATCTATGAGGCAGAATGCCTTCCTGTAGCCTTCTGATGGCTTGCCCCGAGACACTGCATACAAACTGAGCTCAACACATACCTTGGGGAATGTTCTATGAGCATTTCTTCCTTTATTTATCCCATAAGTATTGATCTAAATTAACCTTTTTATTTTGAGATAATTGCAGATTCCCATGCAGTTGTAAGAAATGATACAGAGAGAGCCCTGGTATCTTTCACCCAACTTCCCCCAGGGCGACAGCTTGCAAAGTCACAGTCCAACCTCACAATCAGGCCAGGTATGGGCACCATCTAGATACAGAGCATTTCCATCACCCATCATCCATGTGGCCCTTTTACAGTGATGCCTGCCTCTTTCCCCTCCCTAATTCATGGACCCCTGGCAACCTCTGATCTGCTCTCCATTCCATTAATTTTGTCATTTCAATAATGATCATATAAATGTGACCTTTGGGGATTGAATCTTTTTATTACCCAATTCCTTAAAGATTCGTCCAAGTCACTGCACATATCAATAGTGCATTCCTTTCCCCCTGCTGCATAGTATTCCACATTATGGATATATCACAGCTTAATCATTCATTATCCCATCCCAGGACATTTGTTTTTCAGTTTTTGATGATTATGCCTATTCATGTACTGATTTTTAGGAGAAAATAATTTTTTGTTTCTATGGAAAAATGTCCATATGAAATCATTTTCTTTTTAAAAAACGTTATCTTGACCTAGTTTTGAGGACCTGGCGAGATGCAGGTCAGTTCCCACTTCTTGAGCAGTGATAAGTCCACACCCCACCACCTCTCCTATGGGGCTCTCACATTCCAGATCACTCTGTACTCACCCTAACTGCTCCAGGGCCATCCACCAGCCAGCCACGGATGGCCCCTAGGCCCTGGAGCCCACTGAAATTATTCAAAGTAGCCAGCCCACAAGAAGCCCAAGAAACCTGGCTAACCTCAGCCTGCCTGCCATACACAAGCTGCTGCCCTATCCTCGGCTACCGTTCCTAGGTGGCCTTCTCCTTTGGAGGGGTAAGTGATGATCAGTTCTGCCTGTCACCAAACTAGGGTCAGCATGTGGCATCTTGCCATGAATCGAATGTCTGAATCTTTCTAAAGCAGCCCAAGAGTGCATTTGACAGGCTTTATGTAATTGTATGTTTAAATTTATAAAAAACTGCCAAAGTATTCCCACAGTGACTGTGCTATTTATATTCCCACCAGCGATGTATGGATGAGTGACAGGGCGTTTTTTTGTTTGTTTGTTTGTTTTGATGCTTTGATCAATTTGAGGAAGTTACAAGTCCCCCTCTAGTCCTAGTCTGATGAGTATTTTACCAGGAATATATAGGTGTTGAATTCTGTCAGAAGTTCTTTCTGCATAAATTGATAAATGATACATTTTTCCTCTTTAGCTTACTGATGAGATGGATTACATAGACTGATTTTCAAATGCTGGAACTTGGAATAAATGCTAGTCATGATATATAATTTTTTTATACACTACTGAAATTGATTTGCTGATATTTTGTTGAAGAATCTTTGTGACCAAGTGTATGGGAGGTATTGGTGTCCAGTTGCTTTTGTTTGTTTGTTTGTTTTTTTGTTTTGGTACTGTCTTTATTTGGTTTTGGTATCAAAGTAATACTATCCTCATAAAATGAACTGGAAAGTGTTCTCTTTTCTTTGTAACAGGTTGTGTAAAATTGGTGTTAACTCTTTAAAAGTTTGGCTAAATTCTCCAATAAAACTCACTTCAAATGCAGTGACATTAGAGATTGCATGGAAGTTTCTTTTTCAGAAGTTTTTAATTGCAAATTCGACTTCCTTAATGGTTTTTGGACCATTCAGGTTATCTATTTCATCTTGGTTGACTTCTGACTTTTTTTCCCTTTTGAGGAATAGGTCCATTTCGTTTCAGTCATCAAATGTACATGTATAGACTTGCTCACGTTATTCCTTATCATCATTTTGATTCCTGAAGACTTTTCATTTCTGATATTGGTGCTGTGTATCTTTTCTCTCTTTGTTGTCAGTCGTGCTGTTAGGAAGAGGCAAGGAGAGACTCCCCTACAGTTTTCAAAGAAGCAGGGATGTGTCTACCTTGATTTCAGGCTTTTGGTCTCCACATCATAAGAAAATAACTTTCTGTTGTTTTAAGCCACCTGGTTTGTGGTACTTTCTTACAGTAGTCCTCGGAACCTAACACAACTGCCTTGTTTATGTTAATATAGACACTCCTGCTTTTCTGTCACGTATGGTTTCCTGTTCTGTTACCTTCAGCCCACCTGTGTCATTGCACTGGAAGGGAGCTCCCTGCAGACAATAAACAATTGGATATTTTTAGTGTTCACTCTACAGATCTATGTCTTAGACCCTTTACATTTAATACAATTATTGATATGTTAGTGTTTACATTTGCCATTTTGTCAGCACCACCTGTGTCCTCTGGGCAGAGGATGGAGGGTCAGCTTCCTACCCAGTCCTGCCAGCACCACCTAATGGGCAGGTCAGAGCACCTGCCTATCTGGGTGGGGAGGGGCCAGGGTGGAGCCCCAACCTCCCCATGAGGAAGGCTGGTGGGGGGGTTTCCTATTCCTGTCTGGCTAGAGCATGACAGGTCACTCTGCCCTTTACTTTGGGAGGCCACCCTTTTCCTAGTCCTCTGGCTAGTAGAGAGAGCCTTTTCTTTCTTTAGGGCTTTGTGTGCGCATGCACGTGTGTCGCTGGTTCAGATCAGAGTTCCTGCAGCTCCCTGTCTGGGACACATGGGCAACAGTTCGAAAACTCAGGGGCTCACCAACACCTTGAGCCTTAAGTGCCAAAGTCCTCTCTCCACCTTCAGAGGGCCCTGTGCTTGCTTGTGTCACATCCAGGGACTCTGAGCCGTGGAGGAAGGACCTGGGGTGGTGGGGCCACTCCATCCTGGCAGAACCTGAAGTAAATACTCTCTGAATTTTTATCCTGTGCCAGGCACAGCTGAGTTTCCTGTCCTCGTGAAGCTCCCTAAACCATAATGGAAGGATTACACAAAAATCATGATAATAATTTATGACAAATGCTCCCATAGGGCATGTCAAAATCTACCTACTCCACAAAAATCCCCCTTTCTGCTTCTTCCAGCCTGAAACTGTTTTTAACAGAGCTCAAAGGCAGATACGTCTTGAAGATAAAAGGAGTGAATGGTTATTTGTTTATTAAGCAGACATTTGGTGAGGGCAGAGGTGTGCTGGGCCCTGCCTCAGGAGCTGGGAAAGCAGCAGAGAACAAAGGAGGAAAAGCGCTGCAGGACACGGCTCCCCCTGCCGGAGGGACAGGTGAGCACAGTCAACACCAGCCAGGGCAAGACTGAAATCTACATTCATCCGTTCTCTCAGCTCAGTCAAGGTCAGTGCCTCACCCGGTACCCCCCCCTTGCCTGAAAATCACTCCCAGGAAAATCTCCTGTTGAACGCCTGACTCCCAGACTGCGGATTTCAGACCCTCTTCTCACCTGCGGGGAGCGCGGGCTGGGGCGTGCTGGGCAGCCCTGGGCAGCAGGAGCGGGAGCGGGAGTGGACGGGAGGAGAGTACAGGGCGGGAGGGCCGAGGGAGGCACCAGCGAGCGCAAGGGCCAGCGCGCTGCCTGCGGCCGCAAATGAACGCTGACCCCGGCCAGGCCGGCGCACGCTTGGGCCTCGGTGGGCGCGCGGCCCTCAGTGCTGTTCCAAATCTCAGCACACCGCTGTGCTTTATGACAGCTTCATTATGAAGGAGCTTTTTCCCCTCTGCAAATGCTAATGTATGAATCACAAAAACTGCCGCTTTCATGAGAAGTAGCTGTGGCATCTGCATGTTGAAAAACTAGTTAGCGTCAGAAGATGAGGCTTGTGCTTCTGCCCTGCTGTTCAGGGCCCTTGGAGTTAGCGCCTTGTTGCTGGTGACTTGACCTCCTCAGTGAGGTGAGTGTCATCATATCCCTGTGACCCAGCACCCCACAGAGTTGTAATGAAAGGGAAAACAGTTCTGTAAATTTTGACGTATGATTCTTAGCACCACAATCTTCATCAGGTGATCTGACAGGCAGATTCTTTAAAATTCTGCTCATCAAACGATCACTGTAGCTGCCAGGAGGCTGCTCAGAGTCTGTTCTTACCATCACGGTGTTCGTCACAGTTTAGGTGCAGAGACGTTGATAACGTTTGATTATGCAATGTTCCCAGAGTCACACTTGTGCTGGTAGGTGATGTACAGTGTACAAACTGTATCAGCTTTCCAAAATATGAAAATGGAAAGCTCTGAATTCCGAGTTACTTCTGATCTCAGGAGGCTGAAAGAGACATGGAGGACCTCTACTTGTCTTAACCTTTTTCAAGTGAAGGGAGGGGTGGATGTAACACCCATGGACTCAATTTATTCATTCAATAAACACTGCTGTGTTTGCTCAGCCTGCTATGTCTCAGGCTTTTTTATAGACACTGGGAATACAAAATAGAAAAAACAAAAAAGACAAGACAATACCCTGAGAGCTTATGTTCTAATGATGGAAGTCATACATAAATGTTATAAATAAGTAAAATAAGTTAAAGCCGTTTGAGGAAAAACTGGACGACCAGACAGAAACATTTTGAAAAACAAGCATTTCTTAATGAACATGAGAAAATTTCTTTTTTGACAGAGCAATTCCATTCCTAGGCAAAACCCACCCAACAGAAACGTGTGCAAATATACCAGGGAACTTTCATAAGTATGGTTTATAACAGTCTATATATACAGTCTCTCTATAACAGGAGACAACTCAAAAGTCTTCACACTAGAATGAACACACTGTGCTGTGTGCAGACAATGGATGATTAAAAGGTAATGAAAATGAATGTTTACTTTCTAGAACAAGCATGAATTTCATAAAAATAACGTTGAGTGAAAGAGAGCAGACACAAAAAGTATGTAAACAATAAGACTTCATTCATGTAAAGTCTGAAAACTAAATCACAGCATGTAGGGGGCACACTCAGGTGGCATAAAGAACTACAAACTGCTCAACATACTTATGAGTCAGGATGGCTGTCACCTTTAAGGGGAGAGGGGTCAGACCGGGCGAGGGCAGACCCAGGGCTTCCCAGAGGCTGCGACGTTCCGTTTATTGGCATTGCTTCTGCAAATATTCACTTTGTAATACTTCACTAAGTTGCACAGCCATGTTTTAAAACCATGGGCTTTAATAACAATAGATTCATAGAAAGATACAAACACAGTAGAGAAAGGTCTCAGGTACCCTTCGCCCGGTTTTCCCAAAGGTAAAACCTGATACAACCATCCTACACTCTCAGAAAAGCCACTGGCACAACTTCCAGACCTTATTGAGACCCGCCCGGTCTCATGCAGGCCTAGCCCGTGTGCATCATTTGTGTGACCACCACCACAGTCAAGAAGCAGAGCTGATCCATCACCGCCAAGGCCCCCGTGCTAGCCTCTGCATTCACACCCACGCCTCTCCCCTCCTCTGCCCTCCCAGACCTCCTGGGTCTCTAACTCCCGGCAGCCCCTCATCTCCTCTCCATCTCCATGGCTGTGTCATATGGGGGATGTTATGTAAATGGAATCATACGGCTGATAACCCTGAGACTGGATGCTTCTCAGTCCGCATAATGTCCTTGAGAGCCACTCAAGTCGAGGCCTGACTTAAGATCTCATTCCTTCTTTGTGCAGAGTCGCGTTCCACGGTGACAGATACATCACAGTTGGTTTAATCATTCACCCCTGAAGAACTGGTTTTGTTTCAAATTTTTGCCTAAATACAAATAA
This sequence comes from Camelus ferus, assembly GCF_009834535.1. Classification (NCBI taxonomy): domain Eukaryota; kingdom Metazoa; phylum Chordata; class Mammalia; order Artiodactyla; family Camelidae; genus Camelus; species Camelus ferus. The sequence goes on from NC_045730.1 coordinate 25,255,055, forward strand.
ATTTCTAAAATTTGGCCATGGCGAAGTTGCAATTAATGTCTGAGTACACAGATTTGCTTGAACACAGGTCTTCATTTCTCTGGAAAAAGTGCCAAGAAGTGCCAGGGGTTGTGGTGGCCTCTGGTAGGGGTGTGTTTTTCCCGGGGCTGAGCTGGTTTGCCGGTCCCCCAGCAATGCAGAACTGATTCAGCTTCTCCCTGTCTTGACAGCATTTGGTATTACAGTCACTACTTCTGATTTTAGCTGTTCTGATAGGTGTGCAGTGAAATCTCATTGTGGTTTGAATTTGCATTTCCCTAATGGCTAATAATGCTGAAAATATTTTGATATGCTTATTTGACATCTGAATATCCTCTTTGGTGAAATGTCTAATCATTTCTTTTGCTCACTTTGTAGATGGATTTTTTTAACTGCTGAATTTTGTGAATTCTTTATATATTCCAGACACAAGTCCTTAGAAAGATACGTGGTTTGCAAATACTTCCTGCAGATTACCTTGTCATCCTCCTCCCAGCATCATTTGCAGAGACGTGGTTTGCAAATACTTCCTGCAGATTACCTTGTCATCCTCCTCCCAACATCATTCGCAGAGCAAAGAGTTTCGGTTTTGATGAAACTCAATGTATTGATTTTCTTCATTTATGAATCATGCTTTTGGTGCCATGTCTCAGAATCCTTCACAACCCCTTAAGTCCTGGAGACTTTCTCCTAGGAGCTTACAGACTGTACTTCACGGCCACGGCCATGGTATGCTTTCAGGGTATTTTTCTTTCTTTTTTTTTTTTTTTTTTTTGGTGTGAGATTCAGTTAGAAGTTCATTTGTGGCCTGCAGGTGTCTAATTGCTGAAGCACTGCTTGTTGAAAAGATTCTTCTTCCTCCATTGAATTGTTTCTTTAAAATTGTGGTAAAATATATATAAAATGTATCATTTTAACCATTTTTAAGTTTGCAGTTTAATAGCATTAAGTACATTCACAAAGTTGTGCAGCCATCACCACTATTTGCAGAACTTTTCCATTGCCCCAAACAGCAGCTCTGATCTGAGTAAACAGCCACTCCCAGTTCCATCCACCCCGAACTCCAATACCTGTCTCCCTTCATCGTTGTGGTGAATTTCCGGTGCTGTCTCTCCAGGACTTCTTGCGTGATGTGTCTCTTGCCTCACAGTATGTACACAGATAGCCCTTCAATCAGCATGTGATCAGCCTGTGCTTTCCAGAAATACTTCCTTATTCTTTCTTCTGCACCTTAATGGATTTCCCACCTTCAAAAGTACTTAAAAACACTATGATCAAACAAATTTCCCTGTTGTTACCTCTTAAAAAGCTCCTTGAAATAATCCCTTATTCTTTATAACATTTTGATTCTGAGTTTTAACAAGATAAAAATTGCTTTATTCTTGTTTCTAAGAATAATCTATAATCGTTTTATCAACAATATTAATATTCAAGAGGAGGGACTTAGAACCCAGTTTTATGACATAATTCTCAAGTGACACCCACATTGGTGTCTTCCTCCCCTGGAGTGAACACTGTTGTCTGCCATGTGATGAGGTGGCTCTGCAGCTGCAGGGGACGCGGCCCTGGACAGGAGCCCCGCACTGATGGCGGACCCGCGGCCTCCCGTGGTAAGACGAAGGCTCCTGCTGCATCAGGAGGATGGAGAAGTCAGAGTACCGTGAGCCAGAGGTAAAAGAACAAGACCATCCCAAGGCCTCTCACAGCGATGTGAAACCACTCAGATGGTAACACGCCAGTATTTTCATGCTGACCCGTTAAACCTGTGGTTACAAGTTACCAGGAGTTCAAGACTCTGATATGAGCGGATGAACAACCCAGAAAGGAAGGCAAGCTGAAAGGAAGAGCCGCCCCTGAAGCACATGACTCCAGGGAGAAGGCTGACGCTTCCTCCGGGAAACCTCCTTCATCTCATCTTTCCTTCCCCATGGACCCCATCCGGCTCTCAGCCGTGTCCGTCCAGTGAGCAGTCCTGCTGCCCGTGCACCGCTCCCACGGGGCCTGTCAGGGTGATGCCTCCTTTTCATTTCACACCCCCAGCCCAGCAGGCATAGTCAGCGTCTTGTCTGCAGGGCGAGAGCGTGCGGAGAGAAACAGTCCCCTTCGGAACTCGTTTTCTGGAAAGCTTGGTGCATCGCCAAAATCTGGGAACCACTACCTTTCAAATTGGTCCAATGCTACCAAAAAGCGTCTTAGTACTAAAGTGCTCATTTACTATCAGCAAGAGCTGACCCATAGCCAAAAGGAGTTCAAAAAAAGATGTTAAGCCTTTAAAAAAGATAGAAAAAAGCAGATGAGGAAATCATTTGGACTCCTTCAAAGAAATACTGAAAGACGCCCCTAGAAAATGTTTCACTGTTTCAATAGTTGGAATAGACCCCTGGCCCCCAGCTCGCCAAGCACCCTCAGGATGGAGGCCTGCGTGGGCACGTGTACACCCCACGCCCACGGGGAGCTGCCCAGTCTGCGTGCATCACCACACCTTCACTGAGGCAGCGCCAGGGCCCAGGCGGGGACCACTGCTAGGCTGACCTGGGCGCCGGTTTGCACTCGTCTCTCTTCTCCAGGTGACGTCCTGTCCTCTTGATGATGCACGTCCCCTCTCCTGATAGCTCCTGTTCCCACGTCCCCCTTCGCAGAACAGCTCCCGCTGTTTACTGCGGCCCTCTGTGACCCACCACTTCAGCCGATGGGTGGCTTTTTCCAGAAACAATCTACAGGCTTGTGGTGTCTGGCTTTCTCAGCACAGCTCTCTTCAAAGATTTTGATTAGCTAAGGATCAGTCAATGGATTAACTTCTCTGTCACCTCTGATCTGAAATCAGCTGTGGTCAGAGGAAGGAACCGTGTGGTTCAGACGTGGTCCCTGGGTTCTGCCCTTCGGCAAGAAGTGTGACTGCGAGACATTTCTTGGAGAAGAAGGAATGAACTGGAAAGTTTCAAAATCCAGATAGGATTTTTTTTTAAGTTATAGATTTAATGGACCTAGAAACAGGGTAACCCAGAGAAATGACATAATTAACCAAAGGTAAAGAACTGAGAAACCACAGATGTGTTTCAAAAATAGCAAGTGGCCTGCTCTGCCAAAAGCATGAGGGGTTTTGCAGGATTAAACAGACCCAGGCTGGGCCAGCACAGGTAGGAGACATGCCCATGGTAGGGGCAGGGGCTGCAGGGACAATGGGACACAGAATAGCTTGGGGAAAAAGGCTACTTTCATAACGATAGTGGTAAAATCTGACCCAGCTGGACTCCACTCTTCCTGATGAGGGAGCAGTCCTGGGGGTGGAGGGAGCACCAGGCTGGGTCAGCAAGTAGCCTGGAAAGAAAAGTTGAAAGATCAGAAAGACTTGGCTGGGTTTCTCAGGCCTGGTTCAAGAGAGAAAAAGAGAATGACCTGGATGCCTATAAAAAAAACCCAGGTAGGCAGCTGTGAAGATAGGACAGTGTCCGGCCTCACCACAGCTCAGAATAAATATTTGTTAAAGTGGTCTAGCTGCTTTTGTCTGCACAGAACGCACTTCTGTCACACCAGCATGGCTTCCTGGCTACGCTGGCAATGGGAGTAGGGTGGCCTGGAAAACAGACATGAGCACAATGGTCGCTGGAATGTGCGGGTCCTCACTGCAAGCACGTGTCTGGCACCTACATCAGTCTCAGTCCTCTGGGCAGGATCAATTCCAAGAATTCAGACCTGAAAAACAAACCACAAAACCTCCAAAAAACCCGGTTTGGCATGTGCAGAGCTGAGGAGCTCCTTCTGGACGTGGTGCTGAGTCACTGTGAGAGCCAGCTGATCTTAGCCGATGAGATGCTATCTCTTCTTGCTAAAACCGCAACAACAGATTTTTTGAGGAGCTCCAAATACCAGAAAAATAGACAAAAACTAATCGTATAGGAAATAAGTGACACTGTCGGAGGGGGCGGTTAATTGAACATACAGTCACCAGAGTGAGCTAGAATGCAGCATGAACTGGGAGGTGGAGGCACAGACAGTCGTAAGGTGATAAGAACTGGGGATGACGCGGGCACAGGAAGAAAAGGTCGCGGAGGGAAGTAGAAGAAAGTGTGGGGTTTCCCCTCACCCCACAGACAAAGCCAGCAGTCCACAGGCTGGGATGCAAGTGTAAGAGGCGAAACCAAAGGCTTTCATAAAATAATGTAAAGGCGTATCTTCACGCTGTAGGGCAGAGACAGGCATCTTCAATGGGACTCAAAAATCACACGCTGTAGAGGAAAGACTGATGAACGTAACTGCAGTAAAAGCAAGCACTTCTCATCAGCAGACGCCGTAAAGGGAGTGAAAAGGCCAGCCACAGAGACGTGGAAAACACAGCAAGCAAAGGACTGGCACCCAGTGTCTCTGAAGAACTCTCACAAATCAGTAAGGAGAAGGTGGCCAACCCAGGAGAGAGAATGGGCAAAAGTATGAAGACCCAAACAGGCTCCTTCCAGGGAGGAAATGCAGCCGATAAACATATAGAAACATCCCTGACCTCCTTAAGTGTCAGGGGAATGGCAAGTAAAGCCATTGTGAGTGCAGCCACACACCCACTAGGCTGGAGAACGCTTCAAAATAGTTTAAAATCTGAAAACCGATGAAGAGTTGGAGCTTTTAACTCCTGCGATGATGGCAGGAATATAAACTGTTCAACCACTTTGAAAACGGTTCCACGTGTCCGTTGGGGTTGAAGACAGGCGCATCCTGTGCCCCGCCAGCCCCGTGCACCAGGGCGCACGCGCGAGAACAGTGGCGCCCTTTCAGCCAGGCAGAGGGTCCGAGACCCGCAGTGACGCCTCCACGTGTGGACACGTCCTACACACAGCGCGCTTCCTCCTACGCAGACATACCTGCGGTAAAGTGTGCCTTACACATGAGGGACAGCACGAGATTAACAGCGATAACTAGTGATAAAACGATGTAACCGCATGCTGCAGTAAAGAGTGATGTACGCACGGTGTCTCAGTCTCCGAAAGCATCTCACCGCACGGAGCTCCCCCTTCTCCCCGGGGCGGTGTGAGACCACGGAAGCCTGCACACCGAGGTGAAGGGAGGCGGACGAGGCAGGCACTGGGGCGCGGCATCATCGGGCTATTGCTGACCTCCGACAGCACAGCAGGAGGGCAGTCATCTGCCTCGGGTGGTCCCGGACCATCCAACCACGACGATGTCAGGGAGTGAGTGTCAGGAGCTGGGGATCCCAGGAGGGAGGGAGCAGGACAGTGAGATTTTTCACCTCAGAACTGAGACACAGCTCGGAACAGCGTGCAGTTTAAAACTCACGAGTGGTTTATTTCTGGAGTTTTCCATTTAATCCTTTTGGACCTCTGTGAACCGTGGGTAAGTGAAACGGCAGATGAGGGGGGCCTACTGTATTCACAGCAGGGTTGCTCACTGTAGCCATCATTGCAAAGACGATTAATGACCGTTAACCACAGAATGCTAAGTCGTGGCACGTTCGTACAACAGAAAACCATGCAGCAATGAGTGTGAGCCAGATACAGTTACAAACGGCAATGTGGATGAATCTCAAAAACAATGTTAAACTGAAGAAACAAGACACAAGAGAATACATTCTGTTTGATTCCATTTGTATAAACTCCCCCAAAGAAGCAAAACACATGAAAAAAGTAAAGCTAAAGCACGAGGAAGTGATGCCATCAAGGTCACGTCTTCTGGGAGCTGGGGGACGGGGACTGGACAGGGGCCCTCGGGAGGGGCACAGGTTGTGTTCAGGTTGGATGAGAGGTGGTCACGGGTGTGTCTGTTTTATAGTCATGTTTTATTCTGTACATTTATGTTTTGTGCACTTTCCCGTATTTATGTATATTTCATAATTAAATATGGTAGCATCAGTTAAAACAGGGACATTAATAGTAGAGCCGGGCTGGGAAAGAAGGCAGATTTCAGAGTAACAGGTTTAAGGGGACAGTGGTTTATTTGGTAAAATATTTGTTGATATTCAGAAATGTCTAAGGAGAAACATAGACATAGATCTGCGAGTCACAGTGGAAAGCTCACACGTTTAATTTTTTCTCTTAATATTGCTGTATTGTGTTTATCTTGATTTCAGAGATGCTTTTCTGAAACAAATTAGCTTATATAAAATAAAGCAGGTAAGGGACACTTCACATATGTTGATTGTTAAACTCTCAATGCGCTGTGCCTTTATATCTGAATTGAAAAAGTAATAATGAGAGTAATGGATTTTTAGCTTGTTGGAATGTTAAAACTTAAATTTCCTTTACTTGTGTGGAACACCCCACAGCTGATGCAGGCTGAGCGGCTGTCACACGGCCAGGGACACCTCCACTCGCCCCACCTGTGGTACCAGCACCGCCAGTTCTCGGGAGTCAGTGATTTACAGTTCTTCATTTAGCCCCAATTTTTCAAAAACTACCTTTAAAATATCATTCAAGGCCAAAACGCTGTTCTATGTATTACACATTAAAAAAAAGATGTTATCATTTTAATAATGGAATAAATAGAAGCTACAGAGTCCCAAAGATGCATTTTTGATAATAATATAGTTATAATAAAATTACACTTGAACAGCTATACAGACTTCGTGGATAAGTATTTCTCCAATGAGAATTCACCTCCGGTTAGGTCAGAATAAACTGGAGGGTAGAGAGACATGCACAAGAAATTGCATGTGTCATAATTCACAGGGAGTTTTGTTCCTTTTATCATTTATTTTTCTTCTAGGAGCACTGCATGGAAAAAACAAATCCCCACCACACAATTTCCCAAACTATAAGAGCACCCAAAGTAACAAAGCATGGGTCCTTAAAGAGAAAAGTAAATTAAAAACCCATTTCCATTCCAAGTTCAAGAACAGAGTGATGCATCTATGCCCGCCACCACCACCAGACAAGGCTGCAGGGGAGCACTTTCCCTCATCTCACCCATAAAACCAGAGCCGGGAACAGTAAACCAGCGCACCTCCCACTGACAGCATTCAAGCACGCTCTCGCTCTTTGATTTTTTTTTTTATCTCCACACATGTACTTCAACAGGCAGATAAGTATAAGCGGAAAATTAATATTAGTCATAAATCAATCAATTCCTTCACATCAATACCAGTTACTGACTATACAGCAGGTGCTACTTTCGGGCCTGAAGATACACAGGTGAGGCTCAGACATGGTTTGCATCGTCAAGGAGCTCATGATGTAGAGAGAAACCAACAAACAGGCCATCACAGCTTACAGCTGACAGGACAGACCACAGAGGTAAAGCACAGGGGCCGCCAGAACACACAGATCTCACTGGACCTGGTCTCAGTGGACAGCTGGGCTGAGAAAGGCAGCCTGGGAAGTGCTCTCAGAGGAAGAGGAAATCAGAAGCCAAAAGTAGAAACCAGTCAGCAGAACGGCATTCTAGCCGGCAGAACAGCATGTGCAAGGGTCCTGTGGCAAGGAAGGCCGAGCACAGCTGGGGAAGGTGTCCACATGGCTGTCTGGTCGAGGGACAGGAGATGCGGGAGGAGGCCAGGGGCAGGCGGCAGCCTGCCAGGAGGACCCTACCTTCACCCTGAAGACCATGGAAACCACTTAAGCTGGGAGTGCCGGGGATGACACGTGACCTGCAGAAAGAGCCCTGAGCCTCCAAGGCAGAGACTGAACTGGGGGCCCACAGTGGACAAAGCTGGACACCTGGAGACAAGTTTGGAGCTTTGCAGGGATCTCAGCAGCACATGCCAGTGGCCTGAAGGAAGGGGGTGGACGTGAGAAGGCGAACTTTATGACCAGGTGAGGTGCGGGAGGCATTCCGGGGAGATGGCAGAAAGTGTTCTAAGTTTCTCTGCCCCTTCACTAGTGAAACCAACTGATAAACTGCCTTCATCACTAAATCTCAACCTGTGTCTGTGAGTCTGTTTCTGTTTTGTAAACACGTTCATTTGTGTCTTTTTTTTAGATTTCACATATAAGTGACATCATATGGTATTTTTCCTTTTCTTTCTGGCTTACTATATTCAGTATCTTGTAGTAACCCACAATGAAAAAGAGTATGAGAAGGAATATGTGTGTGTATATGTAAGACTGTATGTTATGAAACTATATGCTGTACACCAGAAACTGACACGTAATAAACTGACTATACTTCAGTTAAAAAAATATTAAGAAAAGAATTTGAAAAAACTCAATCTAAATCTGTTACTAGAGGGAGGAAAACAGCACAAACAACACTCAATACTTGAACTGTGAATAAACCATTTACCACTTTCCTCTCTGACTCCAGAGGGCACTGAACAGACTGCAGATGGCTGGGGTGTCAGCGTCAGACAAGGGCCACTTCTCCAAGGATCACACTGCCCAAACCGAGTAACCTCAGAGCATTACCTCGTGCTGCCTTTTGCTAAAGCGTGTGTCCAGGAAGGGAGACAGATGTGCTGCCTCTGGGCTGTCACACACAGGACGAGCTTCATTCCTTCACCACTCACTCATCCAGCTGGCAGACACCCCCGCGTGCCTGCACACGGAGTGCACTGTGTCATGTGCAGGAGACACGGAGTGCAGGGAACTCAATCCCGGCCCTCAAAGGATTTCCTCCTGGCTTGACTTACGGTAGTAGGGGTTGGGACAAAAATAAAAGCAGAATTAGCCACTACTTTAATCATGTGCAAATTCACGTGAGTTATTCCTTCCGGTACAGAGAGCTTGAAGAACTTGCTTGAAGCGTTCCCACAGGCCAGGCGTCAGTCATGAGTGTGGTGAAAAAGGGGTCAGGGCATCATTATAAGGAGGAGATGGGGTGGATGCCTCTGTGGGTGCAGAAAGGGGGTCCGTGCACCCAGACACGAGCTGGGGAAGAATAGAGGACTCACACCGGGAGCCCGCTTCCCAGAGGAAGGGCCGGTCCACAAGTTTCTGCAGGCCTGAGAGAAACAGCAGCGGTCAGAGAGAAGGTGTGCTCTTCCTCAGAGAGTCAGATCATTCATTCATTCCTCTCCTTCCATGCAAATTCAAAGATCTCCAGATTAGTCAAAAGAACCTACTCCAGCTTATAAGGATCTAAATCATTCTGCTGCTGTCACAGCTCATATCTGTTCTTCCTGGAAATGATACATGGTCCTTCAAAATTGTTGCTATTTTCCAAACATGAAGATATGAAAGTAACACTTTCTGTTTCTTGGAGGCAGTGTTCCTTTGAGAGCCACAAGCAAGATGCCAAGACTTGAGAACTTGGGCAGATTTCAGTAAATGAAAAACAAAAGTTTCTTCAGAAGGACAGACAAGCATCCCAGGAGCTGGATGACCCCACCTCTGTCCTTCAGATTTATAAGCACAGGCGTAAAGGCGCTAAGACGACCAGAATCCAACGTGTGCACGAGAGAAGAGCACACGTGGTCCATTTTCTCCTTACACTTCTTCATGCCACGGCCACACTGTGGCTGGAGTCACCTGAGCCGTGGGGGCAGTTAATAGGCTGACATTTCTCATGATGACAATTGCCATGACTCAGAGCATCCAAGCGATGTGGCTGGCGGGCACCCCTCTGATGCGCCTCGTATTTTACATCCCCTTCAAGGTGTGTGTGTTTTTCACGAGCATTCCACCAAGAAGAAAGAAAAATGGCTCCCTGCGGCAAACTGGGAAATGCTCCCTGAGCTAATGTCAACAGGTACGTCTCAGTGAGCACGGATGTGCAGATGGAGACGAAGGGGGAGATAAGCCAGGATGTTGGTGGAGCAGTCATTCTGTCGTTCTGTGAGACGAAGGCGAGCTGGGGCTGGGAGGGACTACCTTGTGGTTAGTTTTTCTCAGAGTGACGATGCCCAGGATCCTGTGGAAGCACACCAGGTTCTTCCTGGGGTGGCAATGATCTATTACTTGGAAAATAAATTATGTCCTGTACATGCAAATAAGCCTTGCTTGGTATTTACAGGGTAGTTAGCTGACGATAGATTTATTTCTCTATTTTCTATGCTTCCCTATAGATGCAGAGTATTGTCACCAGCAGGGAAAGCCTATAAGAATTTTATGGCGAACTCTGTACCCTTGGTAGCCATAAGCCACAGGTTGGGTGACTCACCATCTTAGTTTGCCGGGGACTTGGGGACTTCCAGTGCGAAGATCGGAACAGTCCTGGGCAAACCAGAATGAGGGGTGACCCTACACGCCACACACACCCTTTCACCAGACGTGCGGTCTAAACGGAATCTTTATTCTCTTAACTCACCCAATGTTTTGTTGTAGGAATCCCTCAGTTTTTGACAACAACAAATTCCAGAATAAACCTCTAAGAAGGGAACTTCACAGAAAATAAACAAACAAAACCATGAGAAGGAGCCCCAAAACAAGTAGCTACGTTACAAGCATGAGTTCAATTTCCCTGAATATTTTATCTAGTTAAAAACTCAAAAGAGGAAAAGAAAACTTTGTGCATGAAGTAAGCTTACATTTTGTATAATCCCCCTAAGAGAACCCACGTGAGGACAGAGACGTGGATGCTCACTCTTCTGCTCCAGGATGTTCTGTTAGCATCACAAGTCTTGTTCCAAAAGCCAGTATCCCAATCTCACTCCCTTCAAACGCGGCCAACTCAAACCTGCTCACCACTGTCACAGACTTTAAAATATGGAAACATTTGACTCAACTTTATTTAGTTTTGGAATATTAATTAATGCTAATTTGAATTAAAATAATCTAATTCTGCATTCCTTCAAAGTCCAAGGTGAAATCAAACACATGTGCAAGCTGTGTGGTATCTACCTGACCCACGTGTGAGACACGTTATGCACACACACAAACATATCTAGGCTGCCACGCACAGATGTGTTTACAGATGTTATGTTTTATTTTACACACACACCTCCCTAGATGTGTGCGTGTGAGCACACACACGTGTGTGGATGCGTGCCCACATGACTGCACTCGTGAGACCCCGCGGGACACGAAATCCTAAACAGCCCCCGCTGCTGTGCCCGCTCTCACCTCCTCAGCCCCAGGCCTGAGGGCTTCCCACCTCAGGCATCCTGGTCGGCGCCCTTCTTCCTCGGGGCCCAGGGAGGACAGCTGCTCCTGGCACTGTCACCATTGTGCTACAACAGGGTCTTGAAACGGACAAATGGAATCTTAGGGAGTTGTCAGCAGTTCATTCCTTTTAGGACTAAAGCACAAAGCATGGCAAGGGGGCTAGGGGAAAAATGTGCCCCTAACTCCGAGTCTCACCCCGTGATGTGTTCTGGGGCTTCCTACTTCCTGAAGCCAAAGAGGATATCTCCTTGAAGAGTATGGTGACGCATCCGACCACACCCTCAAAGCCTGCACAGCGTGGCCACAGCTCACCCATGGCAGCCATCCCACTGCTGCTCCGTTAGCTCCTTCTTACCTACTGCTGTGCACTTGGACTTTTGTTCACATGAATGGTTGAGGAAGTAATTTTCACACCTCCAGAAATACAAAATGCAACCTTGCTTTGCAAGGTTTCCTTGAAGGGAACCGACACCAAGAGCATAATGCAACTGCTGCCTCTCCCTCTGTTTGAACCACTCAGATAAGGAACAGTGATGAGGCGGTGAGAACCACTAGCAGTCACGGCGCCCCTGGCGTGCCGGGGGCCCGCCCGAGCCTCGCACAAGCGTGCCTTACCCTTTGGTGAGGCAGGTATTATCACGCCAGCCACACGGCAGAAGGAGCAGAGTCACAGGGAAACCGAGTGACGTGTCCGAGGTCACACACCACTGAGCGGCGGCACCAGGCCGTCTGACTTCGGGGTTCGGCCTCTCAGCCGCCATTTCACACGGCTTCTTCACAGGCTGTGTGTGTCACCCTTCCTAACCACACTCAGGAGGACAGCAAGACGACAGGAAATGCTAAACAAGGACATTTTCCACTACATATTTAGAAGCAGTGTTTTTTTAAAATTTTAACCATGAGATGCTTTTCAAAATTTTCATGATTGCCACATTTCCTTAATTCATCCTAAGATCAAAGAAATGACTAAACCTTATCTGGGGCATTTACAATTTATTTGAATTCATACAGAGTGTGGCAGATGAAAGCCGGGCACTAAACAGCTGGACATTCCACTCACAGCCAACAGCCGGAGACAAGCCATCGGCAGGCTGCCAACCCCCCTTTCTCTCCGACTTTAATTAACACAAGTATTGTTTCACATTCATTTCCATAGACCAAATTCTTAAATTTAACTAAAATTTAATTCAGTAACATTAACCCATACACAGCAGCTTCAAAACAGAATATGATTTCTCCATATATATCCAGTTTTAAAATAAGAAAAAGTCAGTAAGACTATTGAGGGTGAAGCAGCGGTGCAGACTGCCTGGCTGACTCAGGCTTCAGACGGAAGACGGGGCCCCACGAGCACAGGCGATCGGTGACCTGGACCGTCAGGGCAGGCAGGGAGCATTTCCCAGCGACTGCACTGAGTGCAAGGAGTGGGTTGCACTGGGTAGCTTCACAAAGGCAACATCTAAACCCCTAAGACGTGCAACACAGGTAGTTTGCAGAACTGTTTCCTGCGTTAAACTAGAGACTCTGCCCATAAAAATAAAGTATACATTGTACATAAAACCAAGGGACATCAATTATCTCTTGGATATAATGATTTACCTCATCTGATAATGAATGGGCACGTCTAGACTGAAGAAGGAAAAGATTCATGCTCTCGAAGATAAATAAGTTCTCAGGATTCCTCCCCATTTGTAACCTTCCAAGGTAAAACAGTGCAATTCCGTCAGCGCTGATAAAGACCAGGCACTAAAACATGAAGAAGAATCATCCTGGCTGAAGCATGATAGAGGCTGTTACAGCTGTTTGATCCCAAACTTTCTAATCTGTCCACAGCACATTTTTTCCAGAGGGCCTTCTAATTTATGGCTGTGGCAGAGAGGAAAGCTGGACCTCTTCCCAACCAGGCTGCAGAACGGAGTCTATTATGTGCGGGTTTTACCCCAAAGGTAGAAAATGACAGGCTCCCCCCGCCGACTTGCCCCCTTTCTGCCTCACACCTCCTTTTCTCCTCCTCCGCCCTGCTAGGGCTTTCCCTATGATCTCTTCCTCTTTCTCCCTGCACCCCTTCTTTCTCCTTATTTCCTTTGTCTTGGAACACAAGTTTTGTTGACTTGGACCACGTGGGGCTGGAATCAGGTAAAATGCTCTCTTCTGGGGAGCCCACGGCCTCAGACCCTCCTGGCTGCCTCCTACCTTCCTGGCTGTCTGTGTCCTTCTGTGGGCATCTTATTTCGCGGCCTTCTCTAACTGCTGGAGTTCTCAGAGCTGGCTTCTCTTCTGTCTAAAATCTCTCTCTCCAGAAGAGCTCACCCCTTCTCATGGTTCTAAATGCCACCTGTGTACTGATGATCCCCAACCCTGTACCCCAAGCCCAGCTCTCTCCTCGAAGCTGCAGACCTGTGCACATCAATTGTCCAGTCGGCCTTCCTGTGCAGACGCACCTCTCTCAGACTGCATGGACCCCAAACCCACTCTTACCGGGCTGTCACTATTTTAGTAAGTATGTACCAAGGGCTGAGATCAGAAACGAGAAGCCCGACTCCACTACACGCCCAGTCCATCTGCAGGCCCTGCTGAGTCTACTTCTTTCAACCCTTGTCTAGGCATTACTCACGCATGCCGCAACTTGGGTTCTACTTTTAACCCACACTCTAGTTTGTCCACTTTTCTTCATTTCTCTGCCCCATCTTAATCCAAGCTATCAGCACCTCGTGTGCCAGGCAAGATGTTGGCAGAAACCTGGTAAGGATTCTGTTTTCACTGTTGCCCCTTACTGTCCGTTCTTCACAAAGCAGCTGGATTTTCCTCGCAGCAAATCAGATCACAGCACCCTCATGTCTTTCCACTGCACTAGGAATAAATCCCATCCGCTTCTCCACAGCCACGTGGCCGGGGCCCTGCTGTCACTGGAGTGTGCCCCCCGCTGTCCCCATGCGGCTCCCTTTCAGGTCTCAGACTGCCAGGCTCCTCCTCATTTCAGCCTCTTGGCCAGTGCGGGACCCAGAACGTCCAGCCCCACGGCTGCGTGTCACTGGCTCCTTCTCTTCAAATTTCGGTCTAACCCTCAGATCCTTGACCAGGGCTGAGGCTCTTGGTATGTTTGTTCGTTCGCCCATTTTCCGTCTGTTTGGCCTTACCTGACCGTAAATTCTGAGAGAAAGGGACCCTCATGGCATCAGACCAGTACCTGCCAGACTGTCTGACACAAAGGAGTCATTTCTTAAAGGAATGAAGGAGTGTCTTTCCTTTACCCACGTGGAACTTAGCTAAAGAAAGTTACCCAAAAAAAGATCCAATGAAATATTTAATGATGATTGGTGAAAGGCAAAAAAGAAAAAAGAGTCAATGAAATATTTAACAATGATCAGTGAAACATAAAAAAGGCAAAAAAAAGAAAAAAAGCCAACTGAGTAAAGACTATATAAGGTGTCAAAAGGCCACATAGTATATGATTCCTTTCATGCGAAGTGTCCAGGACAAATTCCTAGAGACAGAACACGGATCAGAGGTCGTCAGGGTCTGGGTGGGGGAGGGGGTGGCGAGCAGCTGCTCCTGGGTGCGGGGTTTCCTTTCGGAGCAATGGAGATGTTCTGTTAGCAGGGACGACTGCACAACTCTGTGAGCAGGCTGGACCCTTGAGCCTCGCAGGTGTGAACTGTGTAGGTCCACTTGCAGGTGGATATTTCTCAATAGTAAATATTACAGCGTTACCTGGGGTCCAGAGTCGGCTGCACCTCCAGGTGCAGAGGAACCGGGGATACAGAGGGTCAACTGCAAGTTTGATGTGGATTAACCCTGCATTGTTCAAAAGTCAACTGTAGACTAAGACACCAAATTAACTACACAGTTCAAATGATACATTCTTTGAAAAGAATTTATGATAGGTGTGTTACATCTTAATAAAGCTATTATTAAAAAAAAAAAAAACTACACAAGATGAGCTATGATGAGTTAGCTACAATCCATTCATGAGACGGTGAGCCCTTCTGAGCCAGAATCACTGTATCGATCCTTCTATCCCCAGAGCCACTGACTGACAGGCTGAGTGGACGATTGATGACGCTGACATTAGGAACTGTCATTCGGATGCAAATTCCCCAGCGATTAGATCTGACCAGGCTTTGGTCAGATCTGATTACAGCTAAGAACGGGCCCTCATGAGAAAATGACTCCGTGTTACACAGACATGACACTTTGTAGTTTACAGAAGGCTACTGTATCTGTTACATATTTGAAAATTACACACAAAAATAAATGTCCCGTGAGGCGGGCAGGCTGGTTTATCACCACCTCTACTTTCCAGATGAAGAAAAGGAGTCCCACAGAAGTGAGAAACTTGCCCTAGGACACCTGGCTAACAGTGGCAAATGCCCACTGGGGGCCCCTTTTGCCAAATCACCCCCCTTGGGGGCAAGCTGAGATCAACTTCATCATAAACATTCACAAAAACAACAGAAAGGCATTATTCAGGGGCCGAGCGCCATCCCTGGCTCTATCACTAACAGAGATTTGACCTTAAATCACATAGCCACTTTCTTCCACCACGCAGTCATCCACAAAATTGGTCTGATAAGACGTCCTCTGCTTTCTTTACTGGAATGCCAGGAAAATTTAGAGCAGTCTTGCAGAAAGACAAGAGCAATGCAGGTCTCCCCACAGAGTCTGCACTGGCTGCACATCACGCGCCTGCCCCATGGACCACCGTGCTCCTGAGGACAGCCAGCTCCCTCCTCTCACAAGAGCTCCAGCAAACCAACCAGCAGAGAGTTCTCACACAAGACCCCCACAGGATTGGTTTCACCCCATTTTACACGTGAAAAAGCTGAGTCCCACAAGCAGGAAGTTAGACCTGCCCCAAATTGGAAAATGACCAGAGAGAGCACAGCTGGTTCTCCGAGTCAGCTCTTCTCCCTACACCCCGCGGGCTCTCCAAGCCCGTCCATGCCTCAGACACGTGGCACGCATACAGGACCTCTCCTGCTTATGGTCCCCGACCGCTTCCCTACATGTGATCTCCAGGACTCTGCAAGGTGCACTGCACCCCCGGAAAGGCCGCCCTCTTCCCACAAAGAGGGCACCACATGGAGGAGGCTGCCAACTCTACCAGCACTTCTGCCAAGTTCAGTTGGCTACCTGCCATCTGTCTGATCTCCTCTGATCCACCCCAGACCCCACTGCCTTGATCTCTCCCATTCACAGCTCGTCACTGCCCCAACCCCAAAGTGCATGCATGCCCCAGAATGGGACACCCATGACCTTCTCCAAGATCTAACCACATCCCTTCCTTCCTGGGGTTCCCTCTCCCTTCCTTCTCTGTGCGGGAGAACTTCACACTGGTATCCAAGATTTCTGCCTAAGCACCCTGGGGTAGGACCAGACAAGACCAGGCTTGCCATGATAGAGTCCCCAGAGCACGCATACATGCTGGGTCCCACCCTGCCCGCTGGCTCTCCAGGGACGTGCGGGAGCCTCCTGGAGTGCTGCCAGGAGCTGCCCTTCAGGGCCACGCCCACGCCTGGGGCACAGGTGGAAGTGCTGTGCCGTCTTCCTGACTTGCTCGCTCCAGCAGTGTCCCCGTGGCCGCAGCCCAAAGCATATTTCCTTCACAGGGAACCTGGTGCTTCAGGAGTGACTTCCGTGGGTGACACCAGTGCAGTGAGGTACTTGTTAAGCGAACAGATGAGTGAATGAATGAATGACCTCCTGTATTTGGGGAGGGCAGCACTGACACTGAAGCTCATAAAAGGCACTGACTGCTTGATGAAGCATACATTAGATGCACAGGTGGAAACGCCTCCCTAACTACCCAGCCGGGGCGAAGACGGGCTTAAACCCCCAAGGACGCTTTCACCTGGGGAAGAAGGGAGGGGGAGGGGAGGCAGAGGGAGCCTCACATCTTCCCGTGTTCGCTCCTGCAAGGCACCACTAATTCCGAGCGCTTGGTAGGGTGGGTACCATGATCTCCACTTGAGATAGCCCATCATACCACCACTGTTAGGGACAGTTCAAGGACTTGCCCAAGGTCACACAGCTACTAAGAGACAGAGCTGAGACTCAGATCTTTATTTCCTGAGTCTCAGTCTCGTGTACATAGTCCGACACGATCTCCCCAGGATGAATCAAGTACTATTTATTCATTCGTCCAAGAAATACTTTTCTCTTCATCCAATGAACATTAATTATGTAGTATGGCCAAGCACTGTGCTAAGGTGCTGGGCCTTCAAGACAAAGAGATAATTCAATTAAAAATGGGCAAAGAACCTAAACAGACATTTTTTCAAAGAAGATATTCAAATAACCAGTCAGGTACATGAAAAGAGGCTTAAAATTACTAATCATCAGGAAAATGCAAATCAAAACTACCACGAGACATCACAGCACATCTGCTATAATGGCTGCTACCAAACGAGAGACAGCAAGTGGTGGTGAGGCCGTGGAGTGAAGGGCCCCCCTGCACTACTGGTGGGAATGCAAACTGGTACAGCCACTGGGGAAAACAGTATGCAGGCTCCTCAAAAGTTTAAACAGATATTTTTGACTCAGAAATTCCACCTCTGAATATATATATCCAAAGGAAATGGAATCAATATCTCAAAAATATATCGTACCCCCAACATTCATTGCAGCACTATTTACAGTAGTTCAGACATGGAAACAACCTAACTGTCCAGCAACGGATGAATGTTTATATCAGTATTATTCAGCCATAAAAAAGAAGGGAAACTTGAGGGAACTGTGCTAAGTGAAGTAAGTCAGCGAGAGGAAGACAAACACTGTATGACCTCACTTATATGTGGAATCTAAAAAAACTACACTCGCAGAAACAGAGGAGAGACTGGCAGCTGCAAGAGGCAGGGGACGGGAGGAAAATGGGTGCAGGTGTCAAAGGTACAAGCTTCCCCTTGTACTAAGTCCTGGGGACGTGGCGTGCAGCGTGGTACCTTGAATACCCGTACTATACGAGTGAAAGTTAAGGGAGGAGATCTTAAAAGTTCTCATCACAAGAAAAAAGACTGTAACTACGTGTTGTGAGGAATATTAACTAAACTTATCGTGGTAGTAATTTTGTGGTATACACATGTATCAAATCATTATGTTGTATACCTCAAATAAAACAATGTTATATGTCAATTATAGCTCAGTAAAACTGGGGTGGGGAGACAAAGGAAACCTTTCTCTGCTTCTACAGATTATACATAATTATTAGCAAACAACTGACTACATGCAAGGAGGGTAGACAGATACATGGCGGTCGTAAAGCAGCACATTACTCACTAGCACAAACTTACAAAGGCATTAAAAATGCCTCTTGCTCATGGCTGTTGCCATTTCAAGACACACCGTGGATACAGATTTAAGGGCAAAGAAAGAGCAAGGTGTGATTCCACTAACACATTCCAGGCTTGGCAAGTTCAGAATTTATTGTTCATTAAAACTGTATTTTAATTATCCTAGTTTTAATTAAAGTATTATGTAGAGTTGGTGGAATGCAATTATGTACAACTGACTTAAGGTGTGTAATAGGCTCACATTTGTGAAGAAATGCATTATTGTCACTGGATCTGCCCATTGAAAATGAAGTGATATTTTATTTTCAAAAGAAAAATTGGTACATAGAATATTAAACTCTTGTCATTACAGTTAAACACTACATTGCCAACTCAAATGGAACCAAGTAATTCTAAGATGCCCACCCCTGCCCCACAGGCTCCTGCCTCCACTTAGGAACGGATCTCCGGCTGTGATGTACCCTTTGTCCCAAAGCAGCAGGCACGAGGTCAGCTTCTGGAACGTGCCCAGCGACCTCCACTCTGTCTGCCTGAATCCTGTGATTTCCCACCTTGACAGAAATGCAACCCCTGACCACAGGGACTCACCACTTCTCTGCAGCCAGTCTCGATAAAGTTCCCAGAGTTACCTCATCCTGCTGTCGCCACTTCCTTCTCTGTTCTTTAAGTATATTAAAACTGCAATTACCAAGCATTTCCGAACGAGAGAAAATAATAAAGTGCAGACCAACCTTTCCAACGTTCTGTCTCCTTCTAGACTCAGCACTCTTTTTCCTCAAGCCCATTCTCAATACATCTTCCAGCAAAGTTCTCAGAAATGTAAATTCTCAGTCTGAAAATGTCCTCCTTTCTCCTTCACGACTGGACAGCAGTCAGGCTGGATGTGATGCCCCCCGCAACAGCTGTGCCCCGGTGTGGCGAAGGCAGCACTCCTGATCCTCTCCGCTGTCGTCTTCTCTGTTGTTGCTGTCAACTGTCATCTAACTGCTGCTCCCTGAGGACCCCTGGCTTACAGGTGCAGGTGCTTTGAAGACTTCTTCTTTGTCTTTGAGGTTCCACACTTACACTATAAGAAGCTTAGATTTGGGTTTATTTTTATTTTTCCTACTTGCAGCTCATTCTGCTCCGTGGCTCTGCAGACCCGTCTTGATAGGAAGCATCACAACAATTCTGTCTGTGAGCATGACCCCGCCCCTCTCTGTTCTTTCTTGCTGGGACTCTCCTTGGATTTCTGCTGGGCACTCTGCCCTCTCTGTCTCCTGCCTGTCCCCCCGTATTTTCCATCTTTCTGTCTCTGTGCTTTATTCGGAACATTTCCTCAGACACACCAGAACGATATTTCTCACTTCAGCTGCACACTGTCTGCTCCTTCACCCATTCAACTGACTTTTTAAATAAATGATTGTATTTTTCACTTCAAGAAGTTGAGCTTTTCCCTATTAGGTCCTTTTTAAAATCAGCACATTAAAAGACGTTCAACATCATTAACCACTAGGGAAATGCAAATTAAAAACAATGAGTTATAATTACACAACCATCAGGATGGCTAAAATAAAAAACAGTGACAACACCAAATGCTATTGAGGAAGCAGAGAAACTGGGCCACTCACACTGCTGGCGGGAACATAAAACGGCACAGTCACTCTGGAAACAGCCTGGCATTTTCCTAAAACAACTAAACGTGCAACTACCACACAGCCACTCACTGCTCTCCTGGGCATCCATCCCAGAGAAATGAAGACATGTTCATGCAAAACACATACAAGGACGTTTACAGCAGCTTTAATAACAGGGTGGAAAACTGGACCCAACCCAGATGTCCTTCAACAGGTGGACGGAGATACAAGCCGTGGTGCGTCAGCACCATGGACAACGACACAACGCAGTGCGGGAAGCGCAACCTGAGCAAGGCAGGGAATCACACCGGGTGGAAAAAGCCAACCCTAAGAGGCTATAGACGGCATGGCTCCACTTACAGAACTGTTTCAAGTGATAACATCATAGAAATGGAGAGCAGATTATGACTGCCAGGGCTTTGGGTGCGGCTGAGGGCTGAGGAAGGTGCTGTGGCTGTAAACTGGCAACGTGAGGGGTCCTGGGGGAATGGAGGTGCTCCGGGCTTCAATGTGTCAACATGGCCGTCCTGGCCGCGCGCTGTGCTGCAGGCCCGCAAGCGCTCAGCCCATGGGGGAACTGTGCAAAGGGCGTGCCGCCTCCCTGACAACTGCAGGGGAACCCACAATGAACTCAAAATGCTGTTTAATTAAAAGTGGGGGCCAAATAAATACTGTGATTCCACTTATGTGGGGGACCTACCAGCTTCACACTCACAGGGACCGAAAGCAGGAGAGGAGTGCTGGGGCTGGGGCAGTGGGGGGGTTATTATTTAGTGGGGACAGAGTTTCAGTTTGGCAAGGTGAAGGAGCGCTAAGACGAATGGTGGTGACGGCTGCACAGCAGTGTGAATGCACTTAATGCACTGAATTACACTGAAAAATAGTTAAGATGGTAAATTCTATGTTACGCATATTTTACGACAATTGCAAAAATTTTCAAACAAAAAATAAAAACAACCCAAACAAACCACAAACACTTCCAAAGACATCCCACTGTATATGGAATAAAATCCAGATTTCTTTCCAGATTCTGGTGCCTCCAGGATCTGTTTCCTTTGCGGGCTTCTTCTCTTTCCACTCTTTCTGCCGCTTTCCCCCATGCCCTGACCACCGCAGGCCCTCAATCCAGAAAGTACAGCAAGCTCTTTCCTGCTTTTGCGTGGACGTGGCCCTGCTGCTCAGAATGGTCACCCCCAGGGCTGGGCAGCGCTGGCTCCTCATCTGTCAGGCGTCAGCCCGAGAGCGCAGCGCCGCGCAGGTGGGCCCAGGGGCCAGAGGCGCTCACACTGACCGGCTGCCCACCTCCTGTCCTTGTGCCTCTCGGCAAAGTGAGGGTCGTAACAACAAGACTCGCTGGGCTGCTGGCAGCATTAAATGAATCGGTATAGAGAAAACACTTAAAACAGTGACACCTGCTCAAAAATATTAATAGTTCTTGGTATTAAATATCACCTTGATTATATCACAGGAATTGTGTTGAATGAAAGAGGGCAGGAACAGAAGATTTCACCTTCTGTAAGAGATTCTAGAGCAAGTGAACTAACCTACGGGAACAGAAACTAGACTAGTGGGCGGGGGGGCAGGGCACGGGGTAACAACCGCACCGGGGAGCTTCATTAGGGTGCTAATGGCATCCATGCATACACTTGTTAAGTTCATCAACCTGTGTGTGTGCTCTGTGCATTGTGCTGCACGTAAATCACAACCCAATAAAGTGGTTTTCAAACATCAGCTGCAAAGAGAGGCTGTCCCTGGCTCCTCGAGGTCGAGGGCCACCTCCCACTCAGCCCTCTCCCACCTCCCTCCCCGCTCCTCTTCCTTGTGGCTTTCACCGTCCCTGAAAGAATCCCGGTTGTTAACCTGTGTCCACACTGGACCATAACGTGGGGAAGGCAGGAGCTTTGAAGCCTCATTCCCTTTCTGACCCTGGCAGCTAAACAGTGCTTGGCACAGAAAAAGCGCTCACCAAGTACCCCCGGTGCACAAAGGAAGAAGCGGGGAGGGGCAGCAGGAATGGCCACGGGCCCCTTCCCGAGCACTGCTGAGTGTGAACACCAGAAAGGACCTCAGGGGCCATTCAGTTGACCTTCCTCAATTCTGACAGGAGGAAATGGAGGCAAAGGACAGGGGGTGATCCTGCCCAAGGTCAGAATTAACGGTGGAAGCAGGTCTGAGCCTACACATCCCAGTCTTTCTCACTTTTACCAAATATGGCTCAATTCACACGTATAGACATACTCTATAAACAGTCACAAAATGCCAATAAAACATAATATAAAAATTTTAAAAGCATAGTTTTGAAAGCCCAGTTAACTATAAAAATATTACAACCAGACATACTTCTTTCAAGCACTAAGTTGTGACTTCCAATATAAGTGCTCATTTAAACAAATCTTTCTTGCAGCAGTAGAAATGAACTGGTAATACATTAATGGATGTTCAGGTAGTTAAGCATGGACAATTATGAGTCAGACTGTTTCTAGTCACCTGGCATGCTGTTTACTGCCCATACTTCACAATTCAGATCATTCCTGGCAAGTCATCCCTCAAAGCTGGCTGAAGGTTTGAAATATTTAATCTGTAAACCTTGCCTCCCCAGGGAAACACAGGCCAGCACACTTATGCCTACACATTCCTGTCAGGTAGGCTGCACGGTGCCGTTTGAGCACAGAAACTGGCAATTAAGCAAAAGATTGGCATTGCACAGAACAAGTTTCTGCGTCCTAATCTGATAACTGCCAACATAAATTACCTCCTGGAGGTAAGAGAAACACCGCACAACATTAACATTCATGTTTCATATTTTGAGAAATAAAAGGAAACAAAGAACATGCATCTTAACTGAAACAACACAGAACAATTGTACTATCAAACTAGACTATGTTTATAAGACAAGGCTGTTCTCATCTTTGATATGCAAAGATAGCAAACTAATTGTTCAGATTCAGCAAACCAGAAAAATAAATATGCATTTTTTTTCATCTTCTCAGATAAATAAAACCTATAATTACCTACTCAAAGTTCTGAGTACGACTTACTCTCGGTTCCTTCCAGTGCTGTCTGCCTGTCTCAGACGCATCTCTCCTCCATCAGCGGGGTTTTCTCCTGCGGTCCGTCACACCATTTCCCCTCCTTGGTGGGGAGCTTACAGGTGTCACACACCTTTTCTTCATACTCGCTCATTTCATCATTCAGCCCTTCCAGTGCTGCGGGCCTGCTCTGCACAGCACCAGGCCAGGCCGAGTTACAGAAACAAGGACGCTTTTGATGGTCAGTACCCAGGGACGGTGAGGGCTACTTAGGAGGTGGGGCCTACAGTCATGGCGCTCGGTGGTGACGGCCACCAGCTGAAGTCTGAAGGGGAGGCTGGCACGTGCGGGTCACGGGTACAGACCCTAGAGTCACCTGCTCCAGTCCTGAGACTCTGTCATCCTCCTGTGCCCCCTTCCCACCTCACTAGTTCTCTATTGCTCCTGCCACTTCACCCCTTTGCCATGTCACACGTCCCCTAACATCCAAGAGTCCCAGGACTCAGGGCCTGGACGGCCCCGGGAGGCTATGCAAGTGACGGCCTGCTTCCTGGTCACCGCCCAGTCCTCCCCTTCTCCTGGCTCGGTTCTGTGATTCTCAAAACACTCTCACACATTCCCTTCCTGCCTACCCACAATTGTCCTGTGTAATGTGCAGCCACGGGCCTCCTCCCTGATACGATAGAACCCTCCAGGCCTCACTTACCAGCTCAGACAGTCCCGCCAGAGCTTGAAGACCTTCAAATACCAACACGGCAGCAGCCCCCAAGTCTAACCACGACTTCTCTGCTAGCGCTCAGTCTGACATACACACAACTGTTCCACAACTGGATCCTCTCAGCTGTCTCCTGGCATATCGCACTTGACATGCC
This sequence comes from Camelus ferus, assembly GCF_009834535.1. NCBI lineage: Eukaryota > Metazoa > Chordata > Mammalia > Artiodactyla > Camelidae > Camelus > Camelus ferus. The sequence goes on from NC_045730.1 coordinate 25,278,861, forward strand.
CAAAACAAACTTCAGACACCACCACCAACCCTCACACCCCCCACATCATCTCCCCATTTCAGGAGACGGTAACTGCATCCTGCCAGTTGCTCAGCCCCAAACTCCTGGAGTTACCAGCGCTTCTCTCCTCTCACATGTCACATCCAGTCCAGCAGGAAATCTGACTGCTTCTGCTTCCACAATACACCAGCATCCGTCCAGTCTCTTCCCCGGCCCCCAGCACCCTGATTTGAGCCCCCGAGTCCTTGCAGCAGCAACTTCTGGGCTCCTGGTTTCCCATTCTGTCGCCCTACAGTCGACTGTTAACACAGCCCTCCACAGCCCTCCCCACTCTCTGAGTGGTCCTGAGTGGGGCTGGGTGCTGCTCCACTCCGGTGCCCAGCGTGGACGCCCAAGTCCTTACCCTGGCCAAGTAACCTGCTCCCAGGAATCTGGCCCCAGGGACCTGGACAACCTCATCTCCCACCCCTCCCTGGTCCACAGCGGCCCCACTGGCCTCCGTGCCACTCCTCAGACACCACAGGCACGTGCCCACCTTGAGCGTCCACACGTGCCCTCCTCACCAGTGTGTGGCCCCCCCCCCGCCCCGCTCCCTGGATCCACGCAGGTTCAGTGTCCGAGCGGCCTGCGTGGGCTCCACGTCTAAAATAGCCGCCCCTCCCTACTGCGTCCCGCTGCCCTCCTGCCCCCGCCCCGCAGCCTCCGCCGGCACCGCTGCACTGCCAGGCCGGTGTCTCCCTCCCTCCAGGTGGATGTCGGTTCCCTGAGGACAGGGCTCCTTGGTTCACCACCTAGGACGGCATCTGCACACAGCGTGCCCTCCACAAAGGCTTCGTGGGTGACTGAGACAGGCGCCCAAGCTGCAGTCAGAGCTCTGCCAGGGTTCCACTCAGCCTCTCCCTCATGAATGTGGAGCAGCTCGGGACCACCACTGGGACGTTCACTTCAACTCCTTTCCTGGGAATGACGATGGAGTTCAGCTGTTTTCCCGACACAGTCTATTCTTCATCCAACAACACGCAGATCAAGAACGGAGGCTGTCAGGGCAGGGGCGGGTTCTGAGCATGGTTGTCACCCCCACACCCCTCGTTGCCCCTCGCCCTGTGCTAAGGCACCTGTGATCGCCGTGAGGGATCATCTCCCTGTCCACCTCCCACCAGGCCTGGGACTTCCATTAAGTCCATCTTAACTGGAAGGTCACACTGCCCTCCCTTTGTCAACAACTCCTGGAGTTAGGGGTGAGCACAGAAGGGACAAACAAGGCACACACAGGCGTGCTCGGCGCTGACGCAGGCGTGTGTCTCTGCAAGACTGTGGCTCATGGCAAATCCAGGCTGACTTATAGTGTTTCAGATTGAAAGCAGGTGCCCCCAAAAGGAGAAAAAAACGAAAGCAGTGTAAGGAAAAAATAAATCACAAGCATGAAGAAGATTCCACAAAACAAAGTGAAGAGAAGAATTAGCCGGATGCAGAGGAGAGTGTGCAAGTTAGAGTCAGGCAGACCCAGTCTGAGTCCCAGCTCGGCCGCCTGCCAGCTGTGTGCCCCTGGCTGGGTCACTTCACACCTCCGATCCTCATTCTGATGGCTAATTACACCTGCCTCGGAAGGCGACTGTGAGGGTTAGAGGAGATGTGTTTAAGGTGGTGCTCAGGAAGTAATAGCTGGAGTTACAATTGTTGATAGGCTGTTCAGCCAATTTTTCAAGTTGAGGAACATTAGACTTCATGTTTCCTTGAAAATGAAAAAAAAAGTCATTTAATTGTGAGCCTAAAGGTCACATTTTTAAGGTTATGGGATAACATTTAAAAACAGGGGAGTTGGGGTGGCAAGATGAGGTTCCCCCTCCCGAAGACAAGGTCCATCTCTCCCTTGTGTTAGGGGACTGACCTCAGAGCACCAGGTTAACAGCAGGTGGCGAGGCTTGACCTGTTTCAACAGGTGTGGAACGCTGAGTCAGACATTCCACTATTACATGATCCCTCTGCTGGTGCAGGTGCTCCAAGGCCGTCTGACTTTTGTCTGCCAGCCACCTGGGAGGGGGCAATGCATAAATGCCCCCCCGCTGAGGTCCAAAGCTGAACTTTTAGAAGTGGAAATGAGTGTATCTTTGACTGATGTATAAACTTGAGAAAACTACGTGAGTCCTGATTTATGATACCTTGCATGGCAGGTACTTAATAAACGTGGGGGTGATGATGAGGTGGAAAATATGAAATTAAAGGGCCTTGAAAACGTGTAAATATCCATAAGCAGCCTCATCTCAACCCTTAAAAGAGCCTATACCGGCATATTATTCTACTGAGATTGGAGATCTACCAATGCAGTAGCTTCACACCGCAAGCGGCCCGCTTGTGTGGTGCGACACTGAGGGAAAGTCCCTGCCGGCCCCTCCGCGTTACTAGCTCACCAGGAAGTCAACAGTCTTTAGCAAGCATCTGCCAATTAAAAAACCAAAGCTTACAAAATTAGGAGTTGTTATTTCAGTCTGTATCCTTTTGTAACTTCTTGAATAAATGTTGCCTCACGAATATAGCTAGACTACAAGTTAACAAGTGAATTACTACATAGTTATTTGTTGCTGAGTTAAAGTAATTCTTCCACACTGACATTGATTAGAAACTCCAGGGTTTGAGAGAAGCCCTAAGTCAGCCCACCCCCCGCCCCCAGGAGTGACTCATCCCCCGAATTCAGCCCGACGCTGCCCAGCCACACAGGCTGACGCTAGGCCCTCCAGAATATTTCACGAGAACCCATCTCAGCTGCCTTTTCTTTGAGCCTAACGGTCTTCAATGAGAACGAGAAACTGATCCCTCATCTTTGTCTCACCCCAACCCCAGAGGCATCTGCTGTAATTGGAATCAATGTAAAGCTGGATACCTCAGAAACTTTTAATAAAATAAAGAAAAAGGATAGAAGTCATCCCATTTTCGAAGGTAACTGGTACTTTCGTTAGATTTTTAAAATATGGCTTTTATATGTTTCAATACTTTTCCTGTTTCCAATAACCAAAGTAGAAACACCTGCTAAATAAGCTTAAGAATCATCTCGGCTCAAGCAGTGTTTGGATGCCCGAGTGAACGCGTGGGGATATTGGGCTTAGAGAGGGAACCACAGAGATGCTCAGGCCAGGGAGAAAGTACATTGAAAATCTACTCAGCAAATTCTTACACATATCTTTATAGGGAAAAAAGCAAAAACAAAAGCAGTTTCTTTTCATGAATATTTTTCTGAGTGCAACTGTCTGATGGCGTAAGCATGACTTTCTGCCCAAGCTTGCAGCATTTTGTGGTTCTTTCAGCAACGTCCAACCTGGAACCCTTTACATCTGGTGTACTGTCTTTAAATTACATTGCAAAATGTCCACTTATGAAATATATATCAAATGTTCTTTTCAATCACTTAGAGCTCCAAAAGAAGAAACTGTTTGGCATTAGATAAATACCTTGAATGTGAGACAGGCAAGAACACCTTGAAATAATGCTTAACTAATCATGAAGTGGCTACACTGCTCTAGATGGGCGAGCCACTAATTAGATGAAAGGAAATAAAGCTGTCATGGTGGGATAAGAGGATAAAGAGAAGTAAGCAGTAATCACTGCTTTATTGTCAAAGAATGTATCGAACGCGGCTCAGTAAAGAGAGGGAAGAACCCACAGCCCTGCAAGTAAATACCAGCACTCATTAAACTAGCGCATGGTGCTAACCCAGCTCAGGATGACAGCGACCTCCCAGAAAGCGCGCTCAGAGGAGGAAAAGACCACGCCGTCAAGAGCGAGGGCGCCTTAGTTGGGCCTGTGGCATACTGAATAACAACATTACATGACGATTTTCTTAAAGGGCTTAAAAACTTCCAAGCCAGTCTGAAAATAGCCTTCTACTAAGGATTGGGGTAGGTCTCCCAGGCTCGGTCATTCTTTTCAAAGTTTAATTGATATGCTGAACACGTAAATGGTGCCAGCAAGCACAGTGAGTTGTATTTAAATGTAAACGCCAGGAACAACTTACATTCGGTTGCTTGGGATAATCTTGTGTCCTTCTTGGAACCAAGTCACTTGAGGTCTGGGGCAGCTGGCGAGGGGCAGGAGGTTGAGAACGGCTGCCTGTCCTTGTGAAACCATTTTTCTCTGGTCTGTATCCATGAAATTCCCCATATCTGCAGAGAAAACTCAGATCTTTAAAGTTCTAGAAAACTCTTTTTGAGGGGAAGGGAGGTCAAGGATGGAAACAACTGCATGTTACTGCACAGTCGCCGCTGTTGCTGTAATTAAGTAGCGGGACGAGGGACGAGCGACAGTGCTGGTGAGGGCGGCTCTGGGGGGGTGGTGGACACGAGGCAGAGCCACATGCCCCCAAAGTGGCCCCCACATGCGTGACTCAGCAGAACCTCCTGGGCTCTGTGTTGCTGCAACAATACAGCGAAACATTTGCAACTGATTCTAACAGTGACAAAAATCACTGAAAAGCATCCTCACGCCACAGGAAGCATTCTCACAGAAGCGGTAACAACATTTTCAGGCCTCTCCTGGCATCCACGCCCCTCAGGGGCTGCCACCCAGGCACCACTGTCCTGCTCAGCACCTCCTTCTCCTCGTTTCTGGGGTGAATGATCCCAAGAGATCTTCTGGGAGAAATACTTTTTAACCACTGATTCGTTTTTAGAGGGTTCTCCAAACCCCACACTACTGACTTAACTTGGGGCAGGTAGGTTTCTCCCAGTCTTTGTGCTACCGGTTTACAACATTCAAAAACTGGGATCACAGGGGAAAACCCAGCCATTAGAGTGAGGGTATAAGTGGCCAATTTAAAAATTAGTACTGTGTGAAATTTCTGAAAAATTTTCACATTATGATCAGGTACAGATACATGCATACACACCGATGTGGCATATGTGCTGTATTTTTGCCTGAATTCATGTAAATTTGGAAAAGTCCATGAAAGATCTCTATTATCAATGGATTTGTGATTCAAAAAAATTATTTCCTATGTCACAAGCAGCATTTAATATTCTAGGAAAAAGATGAAACAAACAAATGAAACAGATTAGGAAAATGTTCATGGTTATTTTAAATTAAGGGGAATCTGTTATCAAGGAGGAGAAAAGAGAGAGGAAAACCTAACACTAGAGATAAAAGATGGAGCAAGGAAAGCGTAATGGAGGACGACAAAGTCCAAGTTTCATAAAATAGAATTTAATACATTGTAATAAAGTCTAAGTGTATTCAAATGTTTTGGGTATTGACTGTAATTTTTCATTTGTGAATTATGTTTTCAATTACTCAACTGAATGAAAGTTCTGAATTACTCTGCAGACAAGTTTAGCTGAGCGACCTCACGACGGCACTTCAGAAAAGCTACGCCTTCCTGGTGATTCAGCCTGCACCCCCGCGGGCCCACCCGGCCGGAGCGTGCAGCAGGACACCCGGGGCTGCTTTCCTGCACGCAGTGGCCTCGGCTGGGTCAGATGCAGCCCTGGGGAAAGCACTGTCACCATGGTCGGCGCGGCCCACTTTCGGAGCTCTTTAGAGCCCTCCGAAATCCACTGTGACAAGAGCCATGTGTGATTTAACCTTTCCTACCGCGTTTCACTTTCTTCTAAGTGAAGAGATGCTTTGGTAGCGGTTTCACAATGTAACGAAGCCCACAGGCCGCTCCCGGCGGACCCTGCCCGTCAGGGATTTCAGGCTGCACAGGCACCGAGCGCCCGTGCGGGCCAGCCCCCTCCCCTCCCGCGCGCCCACCGAGCACCGGCAGGCCCAAGCCCCTGCGTTTCGAGAGCCCCTCGGTCACTGTGAAGAGCCTCGTCCTCCACGCGCCGGCCAGCGGAGCGGAGCACTGACTCATCCCTACAGCGCTGGTGCGCGCGTCCGCGCACTTCCTGCTGTGCAGCTGAAGGCTTTCTAAGCAAAACTGGGAATAACTGATTATGAACTGATTTACCTAATTGGGCTTAATATTTCATTTTAAAAACTTTCGAATCTAAACATAATAAAAGCTAAGAGCAGCTAATTCCTAAGTCAGAAGGCATCCTGTCCATTTATTTTTTTTATCCTCCACAGTGCCTTACAGGGCCCTGGATCCACTGGACTGGGAACAGCGGCCTTTACCTCATCTTCACTGGACCAGCTACATCGACTGTTTACTTATCTTTCGATCAGTTTTAGCTATTGTCCTATTCCCAGTAGAACCTGAGACAGAAACTCAGTCCCCACCATGGGTGAAGGCGGCTGGCCAGCACCCACAGACGCAACCGTGCTACTTAACACTTGCAGAGTTCTCCAGTATGCACATACATGCGACGTGAACTTTTGATCTTCTTTGTAAGAGCACTCCCATTCTGTTCTGAACCACACAGTGGTAAAACCCAGCATCCAGCCTCTGTAAAGATGGAATAATATACCTGCCAAACACCAAAAATCAGTGTTAATGGTTCCCTATCTGGACAGCGCTGGCATCTCGCCAGTAGGTGCTCAACAAATATTTTATTTTCAGTAAATCAGTATCTATGTGGCCCTTCCCTGACCAACGCAATTACTGCAACTGCAATTTATTAATTGCTGTCTGTCTCTCCAACTAGGCTGCAAATATGACGTGAAGCTAGGTCCTGGACCTGCCTTTTCATCACTGTACCACCGGGTCAGGCACGGAGCAGGTGTCACTTATGACTGCTTGAATGGATGAGAAATGTTAAATAGCTAAAAGTCATTACTCTTAAGAGATCTTTCAATTTTTTTTTTTATAATTCTACCTCTCATAATTTTCTAAAAATTATTTCTAGAACTGGCAGCAGTCTTAACATACTATGTTGTGCCGCTGTGCATAAAAGTGCCAACCATGCAGGACGAGGCACAGGATGCTAAGGCAGAGCAAGCAGCAACTGCCCGGCACAGCTCCCCTGTCCACCCACAGCAGGGCACAGGCAGCGCCCAAAACAGCCCACGTGCTTTCCCATCTTACTCCACGTATGGCCTGACATTAACTTTACAAACTTTTCTGAATGACTGAAAGGTCATTTCATTTGTACTTGCCATTCCTGTGACCATAAGTAACCATTCCTCAAATTAATGCCTTTCTAAAAAACTTCAGTAAAATGATATAGGGGAAAAAAGGGGTAGTTAGAAGGTACAGTTCCCATAAAAGCGCTGGTTTAGGTTTACTGTTAGTTTTATAATGCAGGATATTTTTAAACCCATAAACAATCAGGAGATACAAGCAAGGACCCCTTGAAGTGAGTTCCACAGCTCTGGAGCTCAAACCTTCGATGCTACTTAGGAGAGCTCATTAATTGGTTTCTAGACAATGTTCTTCAAAAATCAAGAATAAAGCTTGAGTCCTGGATACTGTTCACACATGGGAGGCTATCTATCCTAAGAAAGAAAAAAAGAACTATAACTGTTTTCTGAAAAAGAGAAAACACAGTGATGCTATCCTTTATGAAAAGTGTGTTCTGGTGTCAGATATCTTCAGTTTAAAAATACTTCCTTTTATAAAGTATAACCAGAGAGACTTAAAACAAAATCAAGCAAAAGGCCCCAAGTGTGGTATGCTGTATTTGCTCAGTTCCCAAGTGTACTTGGAAATCACTTACATTCAACTAATTGCTCATCTTTTAACTCAAGTATATCTAACAGGTCAACCAGAAAAAAAGGAGCTCATAGGCATAAACGTTTTAAGTGAATAAAACATTTGGACAATACAGGTCATTCAGTATTCAGCAAATAATAATCTGATAACCATCTTGAGATCCTAAGGCAAGATTAATAAAACGTTTTATGAAAAAAATACTGCTGAGTTTCATTCTTCAAAATTGTATCTATTCTGAGGAATGGCTCATCAAACAAAAACATTAATTGGTAGAGACAAACAGAACAATACCAAACTGAAAACACAGAGTCAATGCCATTTATTTAAATTACAAATCAAGACTAGAAGGATGAGCAGCTTTGATTATTATATACTGTGATGATAATGAGGAGGAGTTTTGAGATTAGGTTAAAACAAAGTCAACAAAAGTTTTTGGAAAAGAAATAAGACAAGTTACTAGAACACATATCTGACAAACTACAGGCACAGTTTCATCACTGCACCATAACGATATTTATGTGATTGCTATTCATTCCGTTTGTCTGTTCTTGCAGTGCCCTGAATAGATTTTAAATTCTTACGCATTTCTACAGTAATCCCATGTACTTCTGCACAAAACGGCACTGCTCTCAACAGGGAGAAACAAACAAAGCTGAAGATCAGGCCTATGCTGCTCGGTGCTGTCTCCATAGTCTAATGTCTCACCAGGGAAAACACACACATGAAAGTTGCAAAGTACTCCACCTATTGCAGGAATTCCTACACAAATTATATTCACCCAACAGATGGGAATATTCACTGCAAGCAGATTGTTTATAAACACATATTTTTAAGCAGAGAAAGATTCCTGGCTCTTTGTAAGAGAGTATGATAAAATCTTAGCACCATATGCCACTAAAATATAGAAAATATCTGCTCCTACTTCAAATAAGCACAGCAGGGAATGTTTGAATTCACTGTATCAAGGCAGACTTCTACCAGACCAACAGGACGTTTTCCAGAGCTAGTTCATCATCAGGAATAGCAAATTCAAGAAAACAGAACACAAAATTACAACAAAACCAATGGTTTAAACATCCATTTCTGCTATGTAGAAGAAATCCTCTCCTGACCTGCCACCCGGAAGGGGCCACAAGAGCGAACCCAGAACGTGTCTGGGAAGCAGCTTTCTGCCCACTTCAGCCCACAGACACCTGCTTGAGCAGCTGTGTACGGAGAGGACACTTGACATTGTCAGCCTGCCTGGGATCTGCACATGCCAAGAATTCTCCACTATGAGTGTTGGTGGAGGCGGACCCCTGCATCCACAGGGCACAGGTATGAGGCACCCATGACCACGGATACACACACTCTGGATTTGGGGACCTGGCTGGTAATGCACAGGAGAGTCTGTCCAACAGCAGGGATGGTGGGGCCCAGGGAGCCCCGGCTCAGGGGAATGCAGCAGTGGCTCAGGCAGCGGCACCCGGGGTCCAGTGGTACCAGCAGCAGAACCTCCTGGGGCTCCTGCGCTGATTGGGGCTGATCTGGCTCTGGTGGGCTCAGCTCCCCCTGTTCCTGCCCACCGTCCAGTCAGCCCAGTGATTTAGGAGGAACCCTTTGTTTCCACAAGAGAGGGTTTGTTTAGTTTGTTCTAGAACTCCCCAGAACATAGTCAAAATAATTTTGGTTGAAAAAAAACTTTTGAAGTTACTAGGTACTCACCATGGTCACAGAAAAACCTAAATCATGCCTCACTGAATCATCTTTTTTTAAAAAATCCAGTTAACCTCCTGGTTAACCTCTAAGAATCACTGGATGATAAATAGTACCCCAAACTGTGAACCACAGAAGTTTTAGAAAGCATCTGACAAAATAGTACCCGGTTTTAGAACAGTTACTGTTAGGCAGTTCTTCTCAACAAGACTGAGACGCGTGGCTGAGCACGCAGGTCTGCAGACACCTGCCGTGGCTCAGGATGATGAGACCACATCCTCGGTCCAGGAGGGGAGCTTCTCCCTCAAGGGGAGGAGGGCCAGGAACATTGCTCAAGTCAGGAGAAAGAATTTTCACACCCACTAAAATAAGATATAAGTGTTTTTCATTTAGTGGGGGTTTCCATGTTATGTTACTCCAGATAAGGCAATTCCCCACAAGTTTCATTTTGTTTGCGAGTATAAAAATATCTGTTTTCTATAATATACTTTCATATCTTGGCCCAAAGCCCACTCATACCTTTAAAGTGAAAAAAGAGTTAAAAAATACAAAATTAAGCTGTTCGTATCCTTCTGGGAACTACTTCAATTCTTTTTTTGAAAACCAGATTATAAATAGATTATAAATAATTGTATTTTCAATTTTATTATTATAAATTTCCTATATGAAATTTAAAATGTAGCCAGCAATCAAAAGGGTATGTGTCCACAGCCGGCAGTTTTCTCAAGCAGAGAGTGACATGAAAAGATGTAGACTGAAATGTACTAAGAAAGAGACAGGCACAACATTCTGAAGGTGTGTCTAGCTCACTAACAGCTTCTAGACGCTGGGTGGGCTGAGGGCTATGTTTTGAATCCTTTCAAAAGAGTTAAAGTAGTTAGCATGAAGTTAAAGAAAACAATATGATAAACATGGAAGTTAGCCGATGGGAACATCGTATTTGCAAAAGTTCTTTAATCTGTATTTTATTTGCCTAAAAAATGTATATTAAATTGAAAGAGACAATAAGCAGGCTCCTGCTGGGAATGGACTCAGCACCCGTGGCACCTGTCACAGGTGTCTGGGGATATAATCCTGGGGGCTACAAGGCCCCCAGGGATCAAGTGGAGGCTGCGTATTCACATACCATGAGTAACTACTTTTAAATTTTATCTTCACTCCTAGTCACAAAAGCCAATCCAGAATCTCAAGACTCGCCATTGAAATGTTCCTAAGACCCTTCAGGGATTGTGGTTTAAATGATTTTCTCCAGCACGAACAATGTTTGGGGTCATTCATTCTTAATTCATTCCTACCTTCTATTATCAAGTCAGGGGCAGAAGAGGAGAAATTCACAATTCAGGAAATATGAGGTCACGACTGGGACTAGTCTGCTAGATCTGTCATCAGGGGAAAATGTTCTCTCCAGTCAGTGAGAACGGAGCTGCAGAAAATCCTTGGGAAAGACGTTGATTTTCTAGAGGTAAAAATCCTTTATTCCATATCTGTTACTTAATTCCTTATATTGCCAGGTTCTCTAGAGACATTAAAAAAACGTTTAGGACCACTCTGTGAAGGGTCAAAGTATGAGGGGAAATGTTAGTTTCCACACAGTTAAAATTATCCACACCAAAACACAATGGAAAGAGGACCTAAACTATTCAGAATTACAATATTAGCATAAATGAATTAGAAACAGATTAAAAAGCTTTCACTTGTCTCATATGGAAGCATTTGTCGGCAATTACATTGCAAAATTCTTTGGTCATTCTGCCTAAAGTTCTTCACTTAGATTCCACAATCATCCCTAGACAAATGAACCACATGGAAATTAATTCTCTAAATTCAAATCATCTCCAATAAGAACTTTTAAAAGCTCAATGCTAATTCCCCTTCAGAAATTCTCCAGAAACAATCATATCTGCTATAACCACATGGAGTCAAAAAGATAGTCAATTAAATTCAGATACAAATACAAAAAGTTCGCAACTTTGTAGAAGGGATATAAGCATTGGGACACACCATCCTAATATCAGAGATCAAAGTCAAACGCGGTCCCACGGAGTCATCCCACACAAGCCCTGGAAGTCAGTGCTGGAAACTTTGACTTGGAATGAGATGAGAACAGTCCATCCCCTTTTATCTTCCAAAGTTTATTTCCCCCTTCCTTATAAACAGAGAGACAAAAGAACCTGATGCCTTAGGAAGGAGAAATTCCTAATTCCAGGGCTCCTAAATATAACTATGTGATACAGAAGAAAGGCCAAAATTTGGTTCTAAGTTTCACACTCCTTGTCCCAACCATTCAGATCTTGGCCACTAAGAAAAGAAAGCTACCCTGAGCCGTAAGCAGCTCGGGACTATAAAGAATTCTGCTTATTGTAGCCAAAATGGGCAAGACCAGTTCATTCAAGCCAAAATGTAACCTGTTGCTGGTGGTGTCGTGAGCTCAGAGCTCCCAGAGGACAGGACCGATGGAGAGCGAGGCAGCGAGGAGAATCCTGCTGAGAAAGGCCAGGAAGGCTGGAGACCAAGGTGGGAGTCACACGGGCCGGCTGACGATGAAACCAGCCAGTTCCATTTCACTTAAGAAAAGGGTTCTCAGCTAAACAGACTTCCCTTCTTGACAAGTAGGGGACTCAGCAGATTAAAAACAAGATGAAACAAAAACCACGTAGAGGAGTCGAACCCACGGCTTAGTGACAAAGTATAACTGACTGCTTTGTCTTGCGGTCTCAAGCCTAGAGGATACAGCCAAGGGATCCACGCTGGCGGTGATACTGAGTGTGCAGACATCTAAACACAGGATATCTGACCATTCATTTAGGTCTGCTTTTATTTTCTTAGGCAATCTTTCATAGTTTTTTGCTTGTTTTTGTTTTATAGTTTTTAGTGTAAAAATATTACGAACCCCGTGTCAGAATTATCTCTGAGTTTTGAAGCTATTTAAACAATTACACACACATATAGTTACATAAATTGTATATAAGTAAATATAAGTTGCAGCTTATTGTTTCCTAGTATACAGAAATATAACTGATTTTTGTATGTTTATCTTGTACCCTATCACATTGCTAAACATACACTAATTTAGCAGCTTTTTAAAAGATGTCATGTTTTCTACATAGACAATCATGCCACCTTCAATAGAAGACATTGTCACATCTTCTCTTACATCTAGATGCCTTTTATTCCTTCTTTCTTTTCTTCTTGCACTGGCTAGTAACTCCACCACTGGGATCTGCCAAGCTTCTCAGGGTGGCGGGTTTGTCCTTTTCACCAATGAGAAAATTGCTCAATATTTCTTCAAATATTCTTCCAGCCCTGCCTCCTTTGGGATTCCACCTACCCACATGTTAGGCCATCTGAAGCTGTGCTGTTATTCACTAATGGTCTTTTTTCTTTTTTTTTTTTTTTTCTATCTGCCTTTCATTTGCTGTATCTTTAAGTTTACTAATGTTCTCTTCTGCAATGTCTAAGCTGCTTAGAGTCCCATCCAATGTGCTTTTCATCTCAGACATCACAGGCTTCATCCTTAGAAGTCTGCTTTCTGCCCTTCAGTATCTTTCACGTCTCTAACTTCGATCACATGGGATACAGTTACAAGGTTTCACTGCCTTTCTCTGCTAATTCTAACATCTGTGTCAGCTTTGGTTTGGTTTCTATTAGTTGATATTTCTCTTCATTATAGGTCATTCTTTCCTCCCCCTTCATATGCCTGCTCATCTCTGATTAGATTCTAGACATTGTGAATTTTACCCTGTTCGGTGCTGGACTACTTCCATATTTCTATAAATGTTCCTGAGCTTTGTTCTCTGATGCTGCAAAGATACTTGGAAACAGTTTCTGATCTTCTCCAATCTTGCTTTTAAGATGTCTGAGGCAGGACCAGAGTCCTATTTGGTCCAGGGTTAATAAGCCCCCACTACAGACCCCAGACATGCCTGTACACTGTACCCAACAACCTCATGGGTTACGAGGTTTTTCAGTTTGGGTGCTGAGCGCAGGTGAGTGTGGGGGTCTAGTGCCACCACCTCTCGGGCAGTTCTTTCTGGCCTTGGGTAGCCTCACGTGGATGAGCTGATGCATAATCTGCTAAGCACTCACAAGACAGCTTCTGCAGATCCCCACGCTCTCTCTCTGCAGCTCTCTCCTCGCCAGTACCCTGCCCTCGGTCTCCCTGAACCCTCGGCCCTCTCCAGCTCCGGGGCTCCCCGAGGTTCCACCTGTGCCCTCCCTCTCTGTGCCACAGCCTGGAAATGCTCTGAGGGCAGTGAGCGGGCAGTCACAGGGCTCACCTCCTTGGCCTCCATCTCTCAGCCAGCACACCTTTGCTGCCTGATGTCCTGCCTCGTACAAACCTTGTTGCACACACTTTGCCTGGTTTCACGGTTGCTTAGATTTCCTGTCTGAATTCTCTTTTATTCCTCTCAGTGACGTTTTCTACTTTCCTTCATGCATGGTCCGCTCGTTTCTTATAAAGGTTATTCCCAGGCATTTAATAAACTTTATTGATACTGTAGAATGTTGGTCTTTTTATAGGACATAAGAAAAAGTAACTTTTCCCTTAACTATTCCTTTTTTTTAACTGAAATAAAAAGAATAAACACCCATCAAATTTCTACTATTTATACTGCAGTAGAAACTGAGCCACAGAGACAGATCACATAAGGAGACCATTAGATTTTCAGCAGTTTAGAGTGTCCAATTGTTCCTCCTGTTGTAACAATGAAGTCCTAGAAATTCCTGGCTTAGATATATACACTTCAAATATAATTATAAAACATTTTTAATCCCAAAGTAGAAAATAATTTAGAGTAAGCAGTTTCTCTTAAAAAAAAAAAAAAGATACCAATCTGCCCATGATGCCTACACAGCTTTGTTTAATTACTGAACCACTGCCACCTTCCCAGCATGGCCACCCGGGCCTCAACGTAGCCATAAGCACCAATGTGAACATCATAACATTTGACAAGACTCACCAAAAATCACTGTGCAGTTTGTAACACAGGCAGCAAAGAAAATGCTATTTTTTAGTCAAAGAAGGAAAAGCTGAATTTATATTATTTGCTTTTTTCTAGGGTTAGCACTTTCGTAACTGACACCAAAGGCTGGTGGGGGTGGGGCAGGGGAGAAGCAGGCACTCAGCTGCAGGGAGGAAGCAGCTACTGTTTTCATGAAGCGTCCATGTTTTCAGCCTGAGACCGACGGCAGTCCCATGAAGGCTGACATATGACAGCTGAAGGTGCTTATTGCAAGGACGCCGATGAAAGAGTAATTTGAAAAAACAGCATGAGATTTTTAGACAGGTTTTACGTCTTGAAAAAAACGATGACAAAATACAATGGACCCTTGATAACCCATCTCACTGTCTGAAGCCTTCAGCGAACGGAATATAATTTATCACGTCTAACCCAAACCATTCATGCTTCAGAATAACCCATTTCTCCTTAACGAGTTTCTAGTGAAATGGTAGTGGAGCGTCTACCTTATTTTCATGGTCCGTCTATAATAAACCACCTCCTCGAGCCCACTTCAACACAACCAACTTATGCTCTGTCTTCCTGAGAATTACCCAGGGTGCATCACGTTAACAGGGAAATCTACCAGCGCAAAGAGCCACACAAGAAGAGCCCCATCTCCTTGCTTATTTTTAAGTTGACACCAGAATTGTTCTATCATAAGCTTAAGTAGTTGCATATATAATAATGGTATAGTGTATGTTTTGACATTTTAAAATGAGGCAGTCACACCACTGTTTTAAATGTATCCAATGGAATCAAAATAATATAATTATTTTGATATTCACATTATATATTTTTAAAAGTAAACTCTCTGACAGATGGAACTTTTGTATTGTTCCTTTTCACTCTTTGAAGCTGCATGTTCAATCAATTTGCCCCACAGAATTTGATTCTAATGTAATATATTTTTATGTCTGAAAGATAGTTATCACCCAACATACCTCTCTGGGAAAAAAAAAATAACAATTTAAAAAGAATTTCCTTTGACCAAAAGATTCTAACGGCTTAAAAATTCTTCTGGAATTACATGTCAATTGTAATTATTATTAGTACACAGTTAATCAAAACAACATAGATGTATTATAAGTTTTGGAAACTAATTATTAAACATTAAAAACTTAGAAAGGAAATATGTCTCTGGAGTGAAAGTGGCTTTTTTCCCCAATTATTTTACATTTTACTGAATGGAAAGTTATTTACTATTAGAATGAACAGAATTGGATAGGAATTAACAACAAAAAGAAGAGGAGGTATTGATCACATATCTGCATACAGTTCATTTAAATCTAATGCGTACACAGAAGAAATGAATAAACAAGGAGAGAAGAGGCTGGCGCATGCCAGCAAGCAAAACACACTGAAGTAATAAAAATGGCCGGGGATTTAGAATATCAAATAATACCTTTTTGCAAATGTTAATGAAAGTGTCTTCTGAACGAATGAGAAAACACAAAGCAGTAACTTTGCTGTAGCGCATGTTCCACTTACATCAAGACGGACCACTGGTCTGATGAAAATAAACAGAACTTTCCACCCCTCCTCCTTGGGATCTGCACTGAAGTCGCGCCAAGCCCTTCTCACCTGGGCAGGTGAGCCAGAGCCCAGGGTGCTTCAGAGAAGAGCATCTCTCTACTGGCTTCTCCTTTCTAACAAATCTTGAAAACTCTAATTCTACTCTGTGTAAGTGGGTGAAAGCCATGGGGCGTCACCCTGAGTTTGCAACCTGGAGAAAACAAGGTGCTCGCCTGTGGTATTTCTTGTCAGTGCCTCTTGGCTTTGTTCCCAAAAATGTTTCTTGAGGCACAATATATACCCTGATGATACCAGAGAAGAAGAGGTGAGGGGGTTCACAAAAAGCAGCGTGGCTCTTGCCGCCCACCTACACAACACATCAGAGTTAAGAAAATCCCAGGACTGCTCAAAAGGCCCCTGTCTGGTGTCGCTCTGCCCTTAAAAGAAGTGTGGGCAGAGTGAAGGCAGGAAGCCTTCTCTGGGATGAGAGGTCTCTCCAAGCCCTGGCACCCTGCACACGCCGTTCCACGGAAGGCTCGAACTGAGAAGGGCATGCCCTTCTTTTGTGAAGTTGAAGAAACAACACAAAGCGGGTGTGAAAAGAGAACCGGCAGGTGTCAACACCAAGGCATGTCATCAGGGAGCTCCATTTCAGAAACATGCCCGTGGAAAGTGGAGATCGAGAAAATAATCCCTTTGCCACCATCCATGGCCACATACCCCAGGGTTAAGACCCCCGTTATAGACCACCCACATCACTACTCCTTTTTATGAGGAAGAAAAATATGGATTCTTTTGAAACCTTTCTTCCAGAGGCATATAAAACATTACATCATTTAATTTTCATGAGAACCCCCCTAAGGTGGGTTTTATTACACCCATTTTACAGATGGGAAAAGTAAGATCAAACTGGTCAGATAATTTGCCCAAAATCAAGCAGATGATAAGTTGAATAGAAATACTGAACTCAAGTCGTCTGGCATCAAAGCCCACTGCTCATCATGGTTCTCACCTATAAGTTCACTTTTTGCTTTCTTTATACCCATTCTGACAAACCAAGCCCCATGTCACATTACAATAAAATATGACCTTGCCTAGAATTTATTAACAGAGTGCTTGTGGGCCAGAAAATACGCTGTTTTACATAGATCACAGATTAGAGCCTTCCCATGCTCACACCACCATGAATGAGGTGTGATCACCCCACTCTGCAGATACTGGACGTAGGGCTAAGAGTGGCTTGCCCCAGGTCACAGCGCTAACACTAACTGGTGGTGAGCTGAGACTCCAACCCTGGTCTGTTTGATTTCAACGTGCTGGTCACCGTTGGCATAAACTGCTCCCACAGCAGTAGGCACTCTGACAGCGTAGGCCTCAGGATGAGAGGAGAGGTCATGGCTCCTCTGTCTGCAAAGGGCAGGTGCAGCCTGGAACTGGGCAGATGCAGCAGGGCATTATGGGGGGGCAGCAGAGAGAGCTGAGAACTGGGGTGTCCAGGCCTTCACCCAAGGGCAGCACTGCCCGGTGCCTACTTCTGGGTGGGGCTGCAGGCCCAGGTGGCCAGGCCTTCTGACTGCTCAAAGGAGCCAGAAAGCAGATTTTTATATGAAACCTTACAAGTGTTAAATGCTGGCAATCAGTTAATGTACACTGTGCATACATCCATATACGTTTTTAAGCTGATACTTAAAATACCCCCCCCCCATTCTGAGCAGGCTGAATGTGGTCCGTGGACACCCATGTTCTAACTTTTGAGTGAAGAGAGTGCGTGGTGGGCTCTGCCCCATGTTGAGACGCTCATTACTCTTAAAAATACACCTAGATGGCTAATTCTTTCTTATTTCACTTAAATGAGAGCTTGGTGTTGCTGGTTTGTGCCTCGTGGACTGTTAGGCAGTCACTAAGTCTCCATCCCACTCAGAGCTGAGCCTCGGGCACAGTCCTCGCAGAGACAGGAGGCAAACAGGTACCAAACCGGAAAGGCCGCGAGCGCCGCAAGGAGACGAGGAGGCTCGCCAGCCGGCCCTGACGCTCCCTGGGTGAAGCTGGAACCCGATCTTCCACTTCCCCCGCACTGGGTCCCCCGCCGCACTCAGTCCTGTCCCCAGTGCCTCGCTCACGGCAGGTGCTGGATCAGTGGTCATTTCTGCTGCTGCTGAAAGCGATGCTAGCCTCGTGCCCACCCTCCCAAGTTCCGTCTTTTCCCAGCCCGAGCCTGACAGTTGGGCAGGATAGCGTTCTGTGGACTAATCAGAGCTCCAGGAGCCGCTGGCCTGAAGAGCGCCGTTTAACGTCCACGCTCTGCAGACAGAACAGCGCCGGCGGGCGGGGCTGCTGCCGCGGAGCGCAGACCGGCCGCGCAGCCGCCGCCGTTCGCGCTGCTCCGTGACTGCAGCGGCTTTGGGTCCGGTGACTTCACTAGCGGGCCTACTTCCGCAAATATAAGGACAGACTCCCTAAGTGTACGTACAGTCTGCATCGGAACAGCGAGTCACACGCTGATTACATGTTCAGACCCATCCCTTTATTCTTAATGCATTCCAGATTCAACCCACTATTTCCCCCCTTGGGCTATTATGGCCAATAAGGCAAGTATTCTAAACACATCAGCCTGAAACGGAATCTTATTCTTAAGCGAGCAATTACTTACATTCACTGCTGTAGGTGGTGAGCTCACTGTCATTGTGCGTCCACTTGAACTCCAGCAGCCAGCTCCCTTCAGCCAGGCAGGTGAGAACCAGGCGGTTCCCTTCCAGGTGAAGCTGCGGTAGGCCTGGCTCTGTTTTAAAATATGGCACAACATCATCTGAAATATTGAAGAAAAAAGAGAAAGAAAGAAAAAAAAATTGAAGTACACATGAGAATGGCATTCACCCGATTAATCAATCACTTATTTAAACAGACCTAATTTTAAATAGTAGAAATGACGGCCATTTGGCCCAATTAAGTAGCAAATTATCCTTGACCCCCTAGAAATGTACAGTCCCTTAGACAGTATTGAAAAGGCTGAGCGCTCCTTGGCAGACCGTCTGAAAGCACCTGTCAATCCACCCAAGCCGTTTCCACTCGTGAGTAACACGTGTTTGCCACGTACAGGGCAATCCCTGCTGGTGCCAGCCTTGGTTTCAACCAGGCACTGTATTCTCAGAGTAACGGTCAGGCATATGTACCTCGGCTCTGACAGAGACATTTCCTCGTGTAAGCTTCACTTAGCTAGAGGCAGCAACTAGGCTCGCAAGATGAGCAGACATACTAAGTGCCCTGAACCGCAGTCCAGCTCCCACTCCATGCACACTGTCTCTTTCAGTGACTTTCAGGGACTATCGCCCTGGGAAGCCATGGATTTGCAGTGTGGAAACCACTCAGCCACGGAGAGAAACAGCTGCTGCCCACACATCACCACCCACTAGGAGGACCTCACAGACACGTGCAGTGAAGGCAACCAGACGGGGGGCAGCTCACAGCATGGGCTCCCAGCCACAAGTTCACACAAGTGCAAAACCGGGCACCACCAGCGTGTGGTGTCAGCAGTCAGCCTGGGTGGGCATCACCTTCGGGGGAAGGTGTGGTGGGGGATCAGTTTGGGGGTGGCTCACGGAGAACAGGTCAAGATCTCTGTCTCCATCCGGTTCCACGGGCACCTTCACCGCATGAAAATTCACAGAAAATCATCCTACATCTGCCTTGCATGATTTTTGTATAATGCGTCATTAATTTTTTAAAAAATATATGAACACAAGAGACTTACTTCCAGGTCTAATTCCCTCACAAATTCTCAACATGACCCTGATCAGGACACGTGGGTTCCTGTTTCTTCATCAGTAAAATAAACAGAATTAGGTGACTTCTCATTTTTCTAATAAAACCCCCAGGGCACACCTGCATAATCTGCTTCCTGTCAGGCCTCCTACCCTCTCTACTCGGGCAGAAACACTCCAGCTTGCTCTGCTTTTAACTCTGAGCCAGGCTAAGCCCTTCCCTGGCTCGGGGCCCTTTCCCACCAGGGTGCTCCGCCCCAGCTCCCAGAAAGCACGCTCATTCCCAGCCTTCAGCCAACAGGGCTCTTCCCCCCAGCACGCCCTGACAAAGCACGCTCCCACACCCTGTCCTGATCGCTCCTGAATTCCTACACCAATGCCAGGAACAAGGGAGAAGCTGAACGTCTATTTGTTGGATGAATAAATATAGAAACAATTACACAACAGCCATAGCTAGTATTCACTGAGGGTCCGCTGTGCTGGAAACCAATCCAAGTGCTTTACTGTTATTACCTTAGTGAACTCTCACAAAAGCCCTAAAAATAGATGCCATCTTCATACCCAGCTCACAAACAGGCAAAGAGGGGCCCAGGGAAACTAACCTGCTCAAGGCCGCACAGACAGCAGTGGTGAAATGATGATTTAACCCCAGATACTCTGTTCCAGAATCCAGTCAATCTACACATTATGGTCTAAATGTCACAGGTTTCTCAATAGAGAAACATTTTTTCCTCAAGAATCCAAGCTTCAAATTTTTGATAAATTTGTGGAATTACTAAACTGGACTTTTAAATTAAATTACTGTATTTTTTTCAGCAAATAAAGCATCAAATAGCATATCAGTGCTGAAATCGAGACTATTTTTAGGTTAAACTATTGTACATATAGCTGGTTTCTTCTGTACTGAATATATAGAATTTAAATGTATAGAGTTTATTTGCCATTGTGTTGGTCACTGTCTTCCATAACTGATGCACTGGTAATACAATATTACCAGTCTCTTACTGGTATTTATCCAAATAAAAATGGTTAAATTGTATCTGTGAGTGTAATAAGAGCCTATAATAAGGAGGTTTGACCTAGTCAGTGAGATGCCACTCAGGAGCTAAGAGCTAAAGGATCAGTAGGTAACAAATACTCAGACACTGACGTGTGCAGAGGCCCTGTGGTGTTAGCAAATATGATGTTTAAGCTTGGGAAATACAGAAGACCGAGAAACAAGGAGTTTTGCAGGTTTAGAGAGAGCAGATGGAAGCAGGGTGAGCAGGGCCCAGATGGCACAGGGCCTTGCAGGCAAGGCAAACACTCATCTCATCTCCACATCATCCCCGTGTGAGTTTCAGCAGTGCCCACTGCACATTCGAAAGTGTTCTCATGCAGATGTTAAATAGTATGACCACACTATTTATGGGCCCTGGTCAAAGGTGCTGTCTGTACAATTACGACGATGATGATGAACTATTATTACTACAGGACAGCAGGAAGCCTTTGAAGGGGCTGTGTAGTTAAAAGCTCATTCTGGCTGCAGCATGGAGCAGGAATTCAGAGGGGCCAGAGTAGTGGAAGGGGACCAGTTAGGAGGTCACTGCAGTAAACTCAGGAAAATGCTCCAAAAAGTGGTGGTGGCAGAAAAGATTTCATGATGGACTGAAGGTGGGAGTGAAGGGGAAAGAGGTGTCAAGGAGTCTCAGATGTCTGACCCACACAATTTTCTGTTCAATAAACACACACTGACACTGTTATCAGCACTGGGAACACGAGGATAAGACAGCTGGTGTCCCCACAGAGGTCACAGGCTAGGTCTGGCGCGGGAGCAGAAATGGTGAAGTGTCAGGTTCTGTGACCCAAGTATGTAACACAAAGGCAGGAGCAGGCAACCCTGTCCCGTCCCAAACGTCCCACCTGCTCCTGCCACACATCAGCCACTCTAAGTTACAGTTCAGCAGAATTCTCAGATTTTGATGGTCAACTGTGTGCCCAGTTTCCCATTTTGCTGTGCACTTCAGCTAAAGCCACCCATGCTTATGGCCCAGGCAGTCTACAAAGCTGCACTGCAGTGGATACAGCTTTGGTACCTTGGGACTGACTGAGGTCCAAGCTGTATTAATGCCCTGCCATTTGTACTAGCTTCAACTGTAGAAAAGGAAGTGCCACTTCCTATGGTCCCAGTGCCCTACAAGAATGAGTCGTTGGAAATACATCTTTTGAAAGAAAAAAGCTTCACGATTGGTGCCCAAGAATTTGAATTTGGTTTTACAACTGACAGATCACCAGCGATTTAATATATGACAGTTTGGAATATAAGTGACACCATAATAATTCCATCTTCACAGATTTCACACTTTACTAAACATGCCTATACCGTGTACGAATTATGCTGGGTAGTGCGATCGAGGAGGAAGAAAGTTTTTCTCAAAGAATAGTTTCGCATAGTTGGCAAGCCAGTTCCTCATGATCCCAATGCCTGCAGAAATAGGGTTAGCACAGACACTAACATTTACTGTAGGGAGAAGGGAGGATCCTCAGTGTCCACGTTAAAATGATCAGCACAAGCGTTTTAACATAGATTCGCCAATGTGCAGGACAACAGAGTTCTCACTCTGAGCCCAGCACTGCTTACTACTGAAACATACAGACTAGGCATTGAAGAAAAGAGGGCTTAACGGTAACAAAACATAAAAGCTTTGGCGGAGAGAAAGAGAGACAGAAGGATTAGTACTCAGGTCTGCACACACTCCTACAAAGGCATGTGATCTTACATACCTTAAATGGAACAGAAAAGAGTCCGAAAGGATCCCTGAAGACAAAGATAACTGAGTTACCTCCGAGACAGGATTATCAGACGCTGACCTGAGGAAGAGCCAACGGTCCCCATGATGCCCTCTGAGGTGGGCGGGGGGGTGGGGTGTTTTCCCAAATAATAACTGACAAAGCTTCCCTTCCTCAGGAAGAATGAGCAGAGATTAAATACGCTTCTGTATTATTGCAATAAACAGTATAAGACCTTGAATGAATTACTGAGAAAACCTGTAGAATTTCCATTTTCACATACTTTTTTAAAAGAACATAAAATCATTTATGAGAGAGAGAGTATCGTCTGTCTGGATAATACAGATTTAAGGTCCATCCAACGGGGAGAAATGGACTTAATGTTCTCAGAAGACAACGTCATAATTTCATGATGGAGAAGTCTCTTCCCTAAATGGGCTTTTAAGGTTTTCAGACAGTGTAGATGGACTTTACTGTCCAATACGAGCATAATCTCCTGCTCACCTAGCACGGAGCCATGAGCCCCTTGCCACAGGACAAGTCACACCCATGGGGAAGCGGGAGGACAAGAAGTCCCGGAGCAGAACCGGGCCCCTCGGCTCCAGGCTCTCCTTCCATGGGTCTGAACCACCTGCTCCCAGTGGAATGTGAGGATGTCTTAACAGACACTCTTTCATGGCAGAAGAGACAGGAATCAACTTTTAGGTGCCAAGAAAGTCAAACTTCAAGTGATTCTCGTGATGCTGCCCACGAGAGAGCTTCAGCCAGGACAACAGACAGTCGTGATCTGTTTGGTGACTTCCCCTTCTCCTCCATTTTAAAGTGACAGTGAGTAAGGAAATAATAAGAATCGACTGCATCACAGATGGGGGCGTGGAAGCGGGGAGCCCCCCTCGCTCCAAGGAGGATGGGTGAGACTTATGAAGCTGTGGACCAGGCGCGGCTCCAGCCAGAGGGATGGGAATCGCAGGGCGAGGGGAGCAGTCGGCTGGGGCAGGACCCTTTATTACTCGACTCTGCTCTCTCGACAGCTGAATTTCCCAGGGCGAATAATCGTCTGGTCTAAGCCACTAATCTTCCTTTCAAAACTTCTTTTATATCAAATTCAAACATTTTCATGCCCCAAGCTTATGAATTTACCACTAAGGGAAATTTTTTATTTTTCAAACCCCAGTGAGAAATAAAAGCACTGGGCATAATGTATCATTTGTGAGTGACTATTCTGAAAAATGTGGGTAGGAGATTCTTTCCTGGTAAATACAGTTGTTCAGATTTCAGCTGCCGGCGGGTCATTATGTACACCTACTGAAGCCAGGAGCTTAATCTCACAGGAGGTGCAGCTTTTTCTCATAGCAGTAGTATTAATCTTTTTAAAACAACTGTTGTGCATTTCAAATGCAACTTCCGAGGCAAATTTTAAATATACGATTAGATATGTTCTTCAACAGTTAAATATGCAAATATGGCAAGGTGACCCTGCCATGCTGAAGGGTGATCCTCTAATATAACTGTCCTAGGACAAAGTCCTCCGTGTGCCTAGTCTGCACTTTCTGGGACCATCCACGTAAACCCTTTGCTGGTTAAGCTGAAATGAAGCAGGAAAGGAGGAGAAAGGAGAAGGAGGAAGAAAAGGAGAAGGAGGAAGAAAAGGAGAAGGAGGGGGAGGAGGAGATGGAGGAGGAAGGGAGGAGACAGCGGCTGTATCATCCCAGCTAATTCTCAGGCTTCAGTCTTCTCGCTTATCAGAAATATTTACAAATATTTTCCAGTGATAGATTTCCAAATATAGTAGGATGTCCCATCATATTCTATGGGTCTTAAAAAAATTAGCCAGCTTCTCTGTATGTCACTTTATAGATTGCGATGGCCTTGTGAAATAAATGAGTATCAGAAATTTCAGGGTGAAAGATGGCTACAATGAACGGAAATATCCAGATTTGGTGTCAAACACAGTAGAGCTGACCTACCAGGATGACTACAAGCAGAGGGGCGTTCTCACACTGCTACCCTCCCTCAGGCACCTCTGACAGGGCAGGACTGGAACTCTGTGAGTCAGGTCACCACCCTGCCCTGCAGCATCTCTGACCCTCACACATCCCCAGTGTCTGCTGAAGAGGAGGCATGAGACAGGTGCACGGCAGCACACTCAATCTGTGCTGATGGAGCAAAGCCATGCTGGGGAGATGAGGGAAAAGTGCCTAATACAATCAAACCAGGACACCTGAGTAATGGGTAATAGGAGTCAATTGAATTTTCTGGTTAGCTGAAGGTCAAACAAAAACACTTTTAGTTTCAAACATCGTTGCTAAAATTTGTCTTAAAGCACAGGAGCCTGTTTTCCTGCCTTGCTTAGTGTCATATGGCATAGTAAACATGACAGATTCATACTTCTCTGACTGTGGAACGGGAAAGGCCTTGCTGCCATATTTCTGAACATTAGTCTATGTTTTGCAGCACAGTGGATACTGAAAATGGGGCAATTTGAGTGAATGGAAATGGACATAACCTAGCAGTCATTGACTGTGTGTGATTTGCTAACTTTCTCCAAAAAGTAGGGGTAGCAAGCAAATCAGATAAATTGAGGGTTCTTGGGGTGGGGAGTGGGGTGGGCTGACAGCTGGGTGGTCCTAGGTAGCTTGTTTTACTGTGTAAAATTGTGAGTATGATCCAGACAGTGACACATTGTCAAATTCTTGTGCCTGTAGCTTTGATTTCTGGCCAAGTCTGTGCAGCCAATTTTATCAATGGTGCATAATGAAGATAACTAACATTCCCTGAGGAGCAGGCTGTGTGACTTCCATGCATTGACTCACTGAATTCCCTAAGCACCCTCTGTGCTACATAACAGTCTTAAAATATGTGGCAGGCAATTATTCTGTTTGCAGATGATAAAATGAAGCTCTGAACTGTTGAAGCCTGGCCTGAAATCATGGAGATGGGAAGACGCCGTGCTGGGAGCTGAACTCGGGCCAGACTCCAGAACCTGAAGGACCCAGCAAGTCCCCTCACCCAGGAACCTGGCCTACAGCCACTGCCAGGCCCTGTTCTGTTTCTATGAGTGCTCATAGGAAAATGCCAGGTACTCAGGGTCAATGTGACTTGATTAAGAAGTTCAAACTGGGATAGCCTTTTGTTGGGGACTGTAACCTGGGAGTGAAATTGGCAGTGAAGTAAGGGAGGAAACAGCCCTGGTTGTAAGAATATTTCTAGGGAAGAAGGTTCCCTGATGGGCTGGCATGGGAATCGCTGTGGTTGTGAGCCCCCTGTTGTCCTGTGGGGGTGTGGGCAGGGAAGGAGAGAGGCTGTTCAGACTGGTCATAGTCAATACAGTTTGTAAACAGCTGAGTTCTGTTCCCTCACAGCTCAGACACATGAAGGGCATGAGGATGCTTAGCTAATGACCAACAGTGGGAGCAAAGGCCAAGGGTGGGGTGGGGAGGAGAGATTGGACCACCTTCTGGAAGAACCTCTGCCCCAGGGGACCAGGAAGGTAATGAATGACTGGGGATGCACAAAGTGTTTATATGGCCTCATCATGTAGTTCCTACTTTAAACTGATAGTGTGGAATATATGGTAAAATACGGTGGAATGACTGCTCTTATTTTAGGTTCTACAAACTCTTAAACGGATAGATTTCTACCTCCATTATACAAGCACTGCTGGGTAACCTTAGTGAGGATCAAAAGAGTGAGTACTTATTAATGCTAATACCATGCTTCTACTGAATTAACACTTCAGCAACAGTATAATGGCCACGCTTCTTAACAACTGCCTCTGTAAGAGCCCTTGTAAGTCACAAATAATAATTATAAAGAAAATATATTAAAAATAATAATTACAGTTACAACAACTATGTTGTTTATAACGATGATAGTGTTAGCATCTCCCTCTCATACTAAACAGTACCCAACACTGGATTCCTTAGGAAGCAACGCTAATGCATTTTTGGACTTTTCAAGGTCTTCACCCCGTGAAGCTTTTTTTACTCACATTGGTCACCACAGCCAGAATTGCTGTTCCTTGCATGATGGGCTGTCACACTGTGATGTCCTGGGCTTTTTCTGGCACCATGCGTCTATACTGGGTAATCAAGTTTCCTCGTATCCACTCAGATTTCCAATATATTGCTCCCCAGAGCCAACAGAGGGGCCACTGGAAAAGAGGCCACAAATAAGGTGGTGAACCCAAACTGAATACCTGTTGAAGGAATGGACAGAAATCATGGAGTGGTGGATGAATGGAAGGACAACATATATTCCTTTACTCCTATAAAGAGAGAGAGGCAAATGGTGAACTAAACCCCAAAGAGAAAAGGCATTCATGGTAATAATAATGTTCAACAGTGAAAGAATCCAAACAAAAGGCAAATATAAAATCTCTGGGAAGAAGACTAATTGCAACCTGTTTCTTTCACATATATACCCTTAGTAGGAATAACATACTTAAAAATCTTTAACCAACCATAGTTATTTGCTGGTAATAAACTTGGGAATCTTGAAGCATATTATTCACTCTCAGTGTTGAAATAATACAATCTTGGAAGATGATTTGTAATTGAGGATTAAAAAAAGAATATTGTGGAAGTATCTAACAATTTAAGTAGAAATAAGAAATGTACCTTTGGGAAAGCTGTGCATAGAGAATGTTGTAGAAAAGATGCTGCAAATAGGCAAGTGAGCAAGCTCCCTTGAGTCTGGGAAGGTGAGTGCAGCACATTCAGAGGGTCTATAAAGTTGTTACAAGTCACAGAAAGGTATGCAATTAAAGTGTCTTCATAAGCAAAATATCCTTCTTCAGGAATTTTTATCTTGATATTTCTATGGTCTGTGTGGTCACAGGAAGTCAAAGTTATGGTGGTGGCTTAGAAGTTCTTTTCTCCCTGTCTGTAATTTACAGGGCATTGCTACAGATGGGGCAGCAGAGGTCTGTGGTAAGCTGTTCCATGGGGTGGGGGAGCAGTTAGAAATGATAAGGCCAGAGATCTAAAAGACTTTTAGACCCTCCCCTCCTAACTGGCAGACCTTTAAAGTAAACTAGCACAGGTATGTAACTAAGACAGTGGGTGAGAGGCAAATTTATAGTCCCTTTAGGGTTACTGCTCAGTCAAGGGATAGGGACCACTCTGGCCAGGAGCGGCAAGACTGTGGATGGGGTGGATGGGTAGGAGGAGCTGACATTTGCTTCTGACCTGAGAAGCAGGGGTGTGTTGCAGAAAAGCAGACAGTGCTGGAAAGGATGCAGTAGGTCCACAGCCCAAAAGGAGCTGTCATATTCAGGGAGGTCAGAGAGGCAAGAACCAGAGTTACTGATGCCACAGAGCAGCGTGGCAGCACTGATGTCAGTAACTGTGTTCATAACCCACCTAACCCTACATGAACTCATCTGCCTGCAGGGGGCAGGTAAGTAGCAGAAATGTGTGGAGTGGGTGCAGCCACTGGCAAATTGGCAAGTGGATATCCTAATGAAACGCACTGCTCACAGTCACCATATTGGAAAGAGGGCCCCACACTGTCAGATCTCCTTCTTATTCAAGAGAAGCCAGAAATTAAGACTTTATTAGCAATCAACCCAGTTCAAAACCCAGAAAAGATATCATTTATAATGACAACAAAGGCACAGACTATTCAGAAATAAATTAATGAAAAATGTTAAGATGATTCTGATAAATGACTTAAAAAAAAGAAGAAAAAAATGATGATTGAATGAATAGTAGAATGCGCCATACTCTCCTCTGGGCAGTCAAGTTTGGGGGACATAGAACATTTTTTCTTCAAAATAAATTTAGAATCTGAATGCAAATTTAGTTAATAATCTCAAATGGATTTAAGAAAAAAATCTGAAAGGTGATCCTAAAGTTCTCCCAGAAATATACACAAATATACAAATAAAATAATGAGGAGGGATGGTTGAATTGGTAGTATTAGGGACATTCTGGAGAAGGATAAAATAGGTCCAACTCTAGGAGGTATTAATCTATGGTCATGGAAACAGTATAGAAATAGTGCACTGAGAGTATGAATGAAATAGAATACATTTCAAGAATAGATGTGGATATTTATGAGATTTTAGTAATATTATAAAACTGACACTTCAAATCAGTGGATTCAAGTACTGGAGTAATCAGCTAAATCATTGGAAGTCCTGGTAGTGTTCTCACTTTTGACATTAAAATAAATTCCAGGTAATTTTTTTAATTAAAAAATAAAACACCAGAAATAACCCAACATGATTTAATCTGTTCAGATATTCAAGCAAGAAGAACTTTCTAAAAAGCTTTTGGAACAAAGACCAACAACAGCAAAGGCCTAACAACTCAGCAAGGCCAGAAACACCCACTGTAAAACAGAACTAACCCTCGCCCAACCCTCTCTCACGGCCCTGTATTGCTCTCTGATACTTTCTACACTTTCTTCTTCCCTTTAAAGTCCAGTTTCTTGGAGAAGTACCTGCGCTGATGACTCCTCCAGGACTCAGAGCCCTGCATCCCCCAAGGCTCTCACCACGGCACTGAGACAGGAGTTGCACTGCCGGTGGTGGCATGTTCCAAACCAGTGGGCATTTTCAGTCCCTTTTTATTTGATTACCAGGTAGCTTTTGCTATGGACAAATATTTTCCTCTCTGTGGAATGTTTTCCCCCCTTGATTTTTGTTTTACTTAAATAAATTTAAAAAGCCCAGGCAGAAAATTGTGTGTGCACATATGCACACACATAGATACACACAGATCTGTTTTTTAAAGGCTACCTAAGTATAGTCCTCCTCCTCCTTTTCCCCAGGCTTGGCAATTAAAGGTGGGCTTTAGCCCTTGCTTTTTTGCCCCACACACCCACCTTTCTCAGTATGCTCCTTTTAGTGAGTGCTCAAATCCCTCTTAAGCCAGGTTACAGCCTTCTCTGTGTTGCCTCAACTAGTTTTCTCCCAACTGTTCTGCTGTTCTTCTTTCTCTTGGTGGATTTCTCTTCTCCCATTTGCCAGGTACATGGTCCTTTTCCCCAGGGCCTCATCTTCAATCCTCCGCCTGGCAGGACTGAATCGCCCCCACGGCCTCACCCACAGCTCCTCTGAGCTCCTGACTGGTGAATCCAGCTTAACAACGGACATCACCCCTCAGATGTCCCATAGACACTTCACACTCTAAATGCCACACACAGAACCATCTCCTCAAAACCAGCTCCTCCCCTTACACTCCCCCTGCAGATCCGCTCTCCGGGTGGGTCACTGGAAGGTCACCTCAGCAGCTCTGTGCCCCCCCGCCATGCAGTCACCTCTGCAGCAGTTACCGCATCTGCCGCCCCCGTCTCTATCCCTCTGCCCAGGGCCTCTCTGCAGGTGTGTGCCACTTGTTGTCTGGGTTACCTGGGGTGGCCCCCAAAATATACTTTCCCCCCAAATATGGGCCTCCCCCCAAAAATTGTATCTTCCATTCTTCTGCCAGAATAACCAGATCTTCTTCAACATAAACATTATGCAATTCTCTTGCTTACAAATATTCCAATATATCCCTGTTTCTTTAAGGATACATTCAAGTCTAAGCACACAAGACCCATCGTGACAGAGGCCTTGTGTACCTGATATTCCCACCTATGGATACTTTGTTCTAGCCCTACTTGTCGTTCTTCAGCCTGGCCAAGCTGCTTCATGCCGTGTACTCTTATATGTCTCTACCTCTCTGCATGAAGTGTCCACTCCCTCTACCACACATTAGAGAGCTAACTTCCTTTCACCTTTCAAAATCCAGTTCAAATATCTCTAGCTGTAGGAAGTCCAATTTGTGTTCACCTGCTTAGCAATCCATCAACTACTCACCATGCCTCGCCTGGCCTGGGGAGTGCAGACACCAAGTCTTACCTGTCTTGGTCTCCCCAGCAGTTGATACAGTGTTTGGCATAGCAGGTGCTCAGTGTTTTTTGGATGGATAAATGAATGAATGAGTAAAGAGATGAGAGGACTACAATCCCCCCCAACCAGTTACTCAGCTGCCATTTTGGAAAGTTCATTCTGTGGAGACAAGGAAATGTCAGTGCAGGTGGTGGGCAGACAGAGCAGAGGTGAGGGTGTGGGGGAGACAGGCCTGGTCCTGGAGAGTGCAGGAGAGGTGTGGGTGGGATAGCACTGGAGAGAGAGGGAATGAAGGGGGTGGGTGCAAGGAGATGTTGAAGAACAACTGATATTAACTGCAGTAAATTAAATGGAGAACATAATATATGAAGGGAAGATCAAGTTAACACAGCAAGGGTGGAAGAGGCAGTACCAGAGACGAAGAGCTCTCACTTCATCACTCACTGCATTTCACTTACGGCACCCGCCCTCTGGGAAGGCAGCGCCAAGTTCTTGAGAGACTGGTGTTTGTGCTGTGGGTGCTCTAAGTACAAAACGGTATCTTATGGCTTCCAGATTTTAAGACTGATAGGTTATTTCTCTTATGTCCCATGTCTGAGTTCTCAGACGGCAGGATCATTCACTGGTGGGGGGAGAGCTATTGTGGTTAACAACTCAGGACTACTCTAATAATCTCAAAGGACAGTGGGGAATTCACTAAAACAAATAAAAGAGAAATTTCACTCAGGAAAAAAATATGCCATATAGAACCTTGTGGGGGCCTTGGGGGCAATGTTACCACAAACTCATCTAACAGTTGTATGTGAGTGTGTTGAAACTCCAAGCTCAAGTCACTTAAACACATATGAGAACCAGGGTCCAGGCTGTGGTGCTCCAGACATGGACGGGAAGATGCAAAGCCTGACTACTGCCTCCAACAGGATCAGTCCAGCCAGGGAGCACAATGGACATGGACATGATCACACACCATCAAGACAAGAATCAACTGCAATTCATGCCTAGAGAGGAGAGCAGAAAATCTGTAAAAAGTGGAGGGGTTCCTGCCAAGGGTTTGCAAGAATCCTTCCAGGCAGAAAAGTAGAGAAAGGTACTTCAGGCGAAGGAGACTAGGGATGGTGGCTGGGTGCGAGGCCTAATGAAGCACGAGTGGAGGGCTCCAGGGTCATCTGTCAGAAGCTGTTCCCCTTCAGCAGCTAAAAGGCATAGCTAAAAAGGCAGGTGGGGTGTCATTAATGATCATGCGGAAAACTGGAAGGAGGAAACTGTGGTCAGGAGATCACCACCAAAGGCACTTTATTTTAGAGTAACAAAAATAATTCAAAAAGCACTTGGAAATTCTATCTCGCATGAACCAAAAGAACAAAAAATATGTTTCACTCCAGCATTGAATAGAGAATAACAGACAGTCTACTCTCAGAAATGGATTAATTTTTCTAATTCATTAGGGATTATTTAGATAATAGGAAAACTAATAAATCTGAAAATCTCTCTAGAATAGCTGTTATTCCATCCTGTTTTGCAGGGTCAGGGGAGGCTGAATTATTTAATTGGTATTTTAATGAGACTATAAGGTTCTAAAAGTCCTATCAATTTCCACCCAAAGCGTACAACTTTTCCTTTCAATGCTCTTTATTTGACTTAACTAGAACAATAACTTTTTTCCAAAGCTTTTTTTTGTGTGTATTAAAATAACAAATGCTATGCTGCCCCCAGAATGTTGTTATTATTAATGCTGATAATATCCCCAATAAGAAATAATTACAATTATGACTCATTTTGGAATAACAGGTCATTGGCTTATAGTCCTTCAGAAAATAAGCAGAATAAACAAACATAACTTCTTCACTAGGGACTGCAGCTGCACCCTTAATGGAACCTGTTCATGAAACACAACAAAAGCAAAAATGAAACTCAAATCAGACACCAGGCCACAAAACATTGCTGACTGAAGACGCCACAAGATGACCTTTCACTCACCGAGGGAACCAGATGCGTTTCCATGTATAATGTATATTTTTAAAAGCAATTATTTTATATATAGAATGTAATTTAGGAAAAAAAAAAAAACTCCCTCTATCTGTAGACTTAAAAACAGGAAGCACAAAGGGGTGCCTTTGCAGACATGAACCCCCATGCATAAATGCATAGCCTATTGACCAAAATCCTTTCCTGTTCTCCTAAGTTTAAAAAAAAAAAAAACTAATTCAAGGCAGTGGTGAGCTGAAAGGGCTCAGATACAAAACGTGCACATCATCAGCCTTCTAGTAGATAAAAGTGCGCCATGCATAATAGAAAAGATGACGTTTCCTATGGAAATCTATTTTGAGATGCAACCATTTAAAGGCAACCAAGAGCTCAAAACCAAGTTTGACCAAAGAGAAACAGAGCCCAAGCAAATGTACAGAAATGGACAAAGACATTGGAGGAGGGGACCTGTGCTCAATCGATACTCCAGATCAGCAAATTCATCCTGAATTCAAGCCAGTGATGTGCCATGAGGTCACTCAAGGAACCAGGCAGAAACCATCGGCCAGAGGAAATAGGAACAATGTCAAAGGTAGGTGTGAGGTGTGGAAGGGGTGACCCTGTGACCCTTGCTGCCATGAGGCAGGATGCTCTTGCGGGCTTTCTGCACAGGCTGGCGGGCTCACATGACTCTGTTTAGAAGGATATCAGCCAACAGCTGTGCCACACGGGCTACAGCCCGAGCTGAGTCACATCTAGTAACAGTTCTGAGTTCATCCTTAGATGACATGACCAGAAGGATCTGAGAATTAATGGTGGAGACGTACCTGAATGAGTATTCCATTTCATTCCTTGGCAGTAAATCTTCAGCTTTGTACAACATAAATATTGACAAAGATACACACAGGCACCCTATTTGAAAGCCTGACTGCATAATTGCATCTAATGGAGAAAAGCGGGCTCCGTTTCGGTATGCTAGGTCATTGTTTGGCTCGGTAACCGATGCTTCTGAGACCCAAAACATACTCTAATGTAACCGACAGCAAAAAAATCTCCACTGATGACTTACTCATTTCAAGGTATTCATAAAATAACCCCAGTTTGCCCATGGGCTGCAGATGGTTGTCCTGTTCCCATCGTGGGGTGGTCTGTTCTGCTCCCAAAACTGCGGCACCATTAGATTCATGACCCAGATGCCAAACAGATCAAATTATAAAGCAGGATATTATCAGACCAAGGTCATAAAAGTATTACTGACAGTTCAAGCTGAACACATCATCTTCCCAAGAATTTAATTTCTTGTTTTCAGGATAAATTTCTTTTTATTGCTGCCACCCTACCCCCAAACATTGTGAAAACTAGTCCTGACTACGTATCTGGGTTTACCAAAACTGTAATGACTGCTAATTTATCTCCTACCTCCTTTTCAGGTGGGCATTTTAGCTTTTAGAAGATACCTTCCCTCATTTGTCTTTTTTCCCCCCATTTCTCTGCTATTATCCACCATGGCCTTTCCAGTCTGAAAATCGTCAGAGAAAATAAGTAAAAGAAAGAAAGACAGGGTCTGTGAGCTGGTGATAAGTGCTGTGGAGGAAAATAAAGGAGGACGAGGAATTTGTGGTAGGGAGGAGTGGGGATGGTGCAGTGACCTTTGAATAAGGCAAAGAAGGAGGCAAAGGGGCGGGCAGAGGAAGGGCAGAGGGAACGGTGATCACAGGCCTGGAGGTCCCTCACACTGGACAGAGAGCATGGAGGCTGGTGTGGGCCAGAGTGAACAGGAAATAAGTGATGGTTTTGGGGGTGGAGCCTAAGAGACTGCAGTGAGGATGTGGGCATTTTTCCCTCTGAAGGAATTGGGGAGCCATGGTGGGTCACCGAGCAGAAAAGTGATACTCTAACTTTGGATCAAACAGGACCAAGACCCTAATTTAAGCTGAACAAATCAAGGGCCAAAGAAGTGACATGCCACCTCAAAGTCAGTGCAGAACTTGGAAGAAACACAGCCTCGACTCGCAGCCCAGTGCTCTGCCCCCTGCTGGATGCTGTCCCACAGAGCTGTCTCTAAGGTTATCTTTTTTCCTCATTCAGAGGCTTGTGGGCCAACTGAATGCTTCCCCCTTTTTCAAATGGCAATTTGTCCTGAAAAGAAATTGGAGTTGGCAGTGAAACAAGGTGCGCGCCTGTAGCCTACAGAGCTGTTGTCCCTGAAAGCAACAGCTGGCACGTGGCTTACTCGTGGAGTTCAGGAGAAGAGACAGAGCAACAACAGACAACTTAGCGTCTGGCAAAGCTTCGGCTGACTGCACTGCACGTTTGGATGGATTTCAAATTTGGACAGAGAGGCAGCTTCACACGAAAGGCAGGTGTATACACCGTACATGCACACACGTCTATATGCACACACACACGGACACACACAGAGTATGTGATGTGACTTGTAAAGAGCTGCCCCTGCTAGGTTTCCCACTGCCTCTGATCTCAGCGTTAACCTTTCCCTGGCCATGCTCCCAGGTTTGCTACGAGATTTCTTTGCAATGGAACATGCCCTTCGCTTCACAAACTTTCCCCACTGCTTTCAATGACATTAGGGGAAGAGCAGGGAGCTCTGGGAAGTGGTGGGGATATGGACTGAAGATACCCCTGAATCTGAATCCACACTTCATGGCTTATTTGTTATTTAACTTTATTTACATTCAAAATGCAATTGTTGCAGATCTCAGAAGATGATTTACACTCACTGCTATGGCAGAAAGTTGCGGTTAGTAGACCCACCACTGGATCCTCTTATTCAACACGTTCTTCCAATAATTCAGATATTACTGTATCACAAATGTCCATTTCTATATTTTGATATCTGCTTTTCAGTATAATTATCTTCCTTCTTTATTCTCTAAATCTTAAGATTTTAAAACATTTTTCTGAGAAGTGGTCCACAGGCTCTTTAATTATGATAAGTAGATAAAGAGATCCTGGAGATCAAAACCACATTTAAATCCTGAGATAAACTCAACTCTGTCATATACATGGCTAGGTTTAGTCTGCAAATACCTTGTTTAGTAATTTTTGCATCAAACAACAAGGTCCTACTGTATAGCACAGGGAACTACATTCAAAAAATTTTAATAGCCGATAGTGAAAAAGAATATGACAAGGAATATATATATATGTATAACTGAATCACTATGCTGTACACCAAGAATTAACACAATATTGTAAACCAACTATGCTTCCAACAAAAAAAAGTTGAAATAAAATTGGGAGATGAAACTTCCACTGCCCAGGCTGCTGTCAGGATAAAATGATTCAAAGCAGGCCAGGTATTAGCAAACCCCCTAACACATCAAAACC
The DNA here is from genome assembly GCF_009834535.1 of Camelus ferus. Lineage (NCBI taxonomy): Eukaryota > Metazoa > Chordata > Mammalia > Artiodactyla > Camelidae > Camelus > Camelus ferus. The sequence continues at coordinate 25,314,333 of NC_045730.1, forward strand.
CCGTACGGGGTCTTCCTTTTGAGCAGCACAGGCTAACCAGCTGTGGCCATCTGTAAATAGGGCTGAAGTCACTTAGACCCTTGGCTTGGGGACACCGTGTCCACAGGGTTGGGCGTCACTGCAGCACCTATGAGAATGACGGGACAGCCTGCTGCTGATGCCGCTCCCCAGGCCACAGCCTGGAGAGCTGCAGTCAGGTCTGAGGTTTGCCGGGAGCGTACAGCTCCACAGCCACTCCGGGGCCCTGCGGTGTGGGTGGCGCTGGGATCGCACTCATCCATCACCCTTCCTGGCACCCAGACTCGGGAGTCTCCTGGGGGAATTTTTCTCTGCCTCATACTTCCTGTCTCAGCCTCTTGTGGAATCCGGTCCATGTCCCACGGAAACAGGGCTTTTACCCTCCAGGACCCAAATCCATCACGGTTTGGATCCAGGATGAAACTTCCATGCTAACTCATCTGGCAATCCCTTCTTGTGCTGAACTGCTCTCCCCCGCCGATGGTATTAGGTCATATTAGAAGTCCCGACTTGCTTGTCCTTAGCTAAGACTCTGACCCTCTTTCTCAGTCTTCCTGAGTGGAACCACTCATCTGTCGCAGAAAATCTTGGGCTGTCGTCTACCCATCATTGTCCTCGGTCTTTTGGGTTTTCTGTTGGGTTATGGTTCTTGTGCAGGGATATCAATTTGCACATGCGAAGCACCTGTAGACATTTTAAAAAATACAGGCACTGGATCCTCCCCCTTCTCCGGCCAAGGCTGGAAGCTTTCTCCCTCTAGCAGGGGTTACACAATCATTTGCTTGGGAATTGACCACAGATTAGCATAATCATAGTAAATTGCCCTTTACTCAGTGCTTGCCACGTGGCACTTTCTACTTCATGTTGTCTTTGTACCTTCATTATCACATTTAATCTCTGCATTATAGATAATCACCATTTCTGTTGAGGACACTCCCACTTGCTAATCTTGAATACAAGTATCTTTGATTCTCTGAATCTATTTCATTCCTGAGTTTCCTGTTCCTGAATTTAAAGAGTGAATTACAGACACATGTATTTAAGATTCTCTTATTATATGTCTCTGCCTCATCCTCTAACCAAATCATATCTGGAGAAGAGAGATTTTCTTATTATATAGTAGTGCATACCCACGGTGGAAAATGTAGAAAACATAAAGTAAGAAAATTACAGCCATACATTATCTAAACACCAAAGGACAATGCTATGCCATTTTGGGCATTTAACTATTTTTCTTAATATTTTATCCTAAAATTTCTCCAGGGCAAGTTGCTTAACCCTGGAGTCATACTAGCCTTTTGTCAAGTACAGAATAACATTCCCAGAAATGATCCCAATATCAAAATAGTATGTGAGGCTGGGAAGGCCACAGGGCTCTCAGCTTATTCTCTGAGTCCTACAAATAATGCTGTTAATTCACTGATGTTATGCATTCGATGCCTGTGAGTCACTCACTCACTCAGCTGGCTCGGACTGAGACCTACTATATACCAGGTGCCGATCCAAGTGCTGGGGAGACCCCAGAGGGAGCCTGGATCATGGCTTCACTGTCCTTCTTCATTTGCTCCCAGAATCCTACTCAAGAGCCCCACATGGAATTGGGGGGTGTAGGCAGGTGAGTTATTTCATTTCATTATGTTCCTTTGGACATATTTAAATAGCATGAAAATAGTCGCTAACTTTGATAAGTTTTCTTTTCCCTTCCTATGTATTTTTGAGGATGGGTGTAGTTTTGGCATAGCAAGAATTACTGATAGATCTTTGGTATGTTAGGATTTAATATGAAAAAGTAAGAAGGAAACTGGCACCTTATACAAAGAGAAGAGGCAGTGAGGAAAACACAAGCCACCCTCGAACTTGGCTACCACTCAGCATTCCTGGTTTTCAAACAAGGGAATTATAATTCAAAACATATTCCCTAAATATTTTAGCCCATAGTAGAAATACATGGAGGCAAAGTTCAGCTCACTGGAACCTACAACAATGAGCTTACTTAAGGGAAAGAATAAACAGACCACAGATACTATAATGCATCCTTTACTTTAAACTAGTTCATGTGAGCAAGTTTCATTTCACATGAATTTCTCAGTACCAATTTAGGAAATATATCCTTCTCCTTGATTGGTTAAAATAGCTCACTGACAACCAGATTCAACAAAATTTAGTGTTAAATAATTAACCTATTTCCTTCAGGAAATGCTTTTGAGTAACCTGAGTTTAGTATTTCCTCTATCTGATCTATTTCTTTTCACAGAGAAAAATAGTATTATTTGCACATGAGCTACATTTACTCCTCTGGAAAAATCTGACTGTGGGCTCAGTGTAAGAGTTGTGCACTGCACAGTAGGGAAAAAAAAGATTCATTTCACAGCAAAGATCAGAATCTTTTTTTTGAGGGGTGTGGTGAGCTGGGGGACAAGGGAAATGCCTTTGTTTAGAGACAGGCCCCAGTAATCCATACTGAACCTGAAAGATGAAGCCCTTGTGAAGAAATGTGGAAGGACACACTGACACCCAAAGGTGTTCACTCTGCAAAAACAGAAAGAAAGAAAGAAAAAATAATTTAACTGCCCTATAAAGAGAATGGACAGAAACTTGGTAATAAGGGAGAGAGAAGGAAGGTTTAGGGAAGGGAGGAGAAACAATGAAAGGGAAGTTGGATGTGGTGGGCAGAATAGCAGGTTTCTGGAGCTTACAATGAAGGATGATAAGAAAAAAAGTAAAGTTTTAAAAAAGTAACAAAGTTTAAAATAGTTTAAAAATTAAAAAAAGAAGTTAAAAAATAAATTTTTTATAGTGGCATGGAAGATTTTAAAATGATGGATGTTTTTTATTTCAAAATTCAAGTTGTTTGAGTTTCTCCTCCATGCTCCAAACATCAGTAAGGCTTGCTTGTGTAAGTGGTTTTGGGGGACACCACAGAGAGGGGTGAGCTCTGCAGTTAGGTTGGCCAGGAGAAGAATGCTGGTGTGGAAGGCAAGACAGAAGAGAGATCAACAGTTTTATGAGAACAGAAACTGAAAGCCAAACATTATCTTAAAAAGGTTAGCATGGTAGGCAGAAAAATGGTTCCCCCCAAAGATGTCCATGTCCTAATCCCCAGAACATATGAAGAGGTCAGGGTCCCTGGCAAAGGGGGACTATGGTTGCAGATGCAGTTAAGGTTGCTAACCAGCCAACTCTAAGAGAGAGGTGGGCCCAGTGTAATCACCAGGGTCATTAAAGGAGGAAGAGGGAGGCAGAAGAGGGGAGAGAGGAGAGGAGATATGACCACAGAATCAGAGTCAGAGGCACACCATGCTGACCTTGAGAGAGAGAAAATAGGTCACAGGCCAAGAGACACAGGTGGCCTCTGGAAGCCAGAAGAGGCAAAGATACAGGTTCCCCTGGGGCCTTCAGAAACAGCCCTGCCAACACCTTGACTTCAGCAGGCTTCTGCATTCAAGAACCCTAGGAGGTTTAATTTGTGTTGTTTAGTGGAGACTTTTTCTTTTTTCTTCCTACTACCATGACGCTTGGGGATACTTGTTACAGCAGCAACAGAAAGTGAATACAGTAAGCTCCTTGAATTGTGCAGAAATTGCAGATAACACTGGACTGTCCACTTGATATGGGATTGGGCTTATGTGAAAATCTAAAGGACAGTGTGACCTTAGCTAATATCTGCTTTTCTCATTTTTAGGAAGAGAACAGTAAGTCAAAACCTCTGTAGTTATTATTTTAGACAAGTGTCTCTTAAAACATTATGTAACCCTGTGCCTTAGGACCCCAAGAGAGCCTCTGTTCTTAGAAGAACATGGATTCAGAGAGATAGGGTCTTACATCTGAGTCCCACAGTGGTCTCTTATTGGCAATGAGAGCTTGGGCAAATCACTTACCCTCTTTAAGCCACAGGATCTTCATTTGCAAAAGGGAGATAAGAATAAGGATTGTTTGGGTGATTAAATTATACACACACACGCACACACACATATATGTACAACACTTAATACAGTGACTAGCACATACTAGGCACTCAACAAATTCCTGTTATGGATTTTTAAATGCATGTATAAAAGGAGGAGAAAGTTGTGGGAAGTTGTGGGAAATCTTAGCTCACGGCCCCAACAAGGGCCATCTCTCAAAGGGCTCTGATCAGTCAGCCCCCAGTGATGGGCTAATAAGCAGAAATTATAGCACTTGGGGATTTAAGTTAAACATAAAAAGAAGGTATTTAAGCATAATTATTAAACAGCAGGTACGTTTACACTGTTGGATGGATCATCTTATCTGGAGACCTTTAATAAGCAGAGTCTCCCCTGTTTTAGAGATGGGCATGCAGGAAAATGACTTGGATGGGTGGGCCGTTCTCACCCCAAGATCACATGACTTAGTATTCACGGAAGTAACACCTCTTGTATGTTATTCCAGATTGACTGTCCTCCCATGATTATTGTCAGCTGTGTCATCAGTTCAAGGAGACAGCCACCTGGGTCACACTGGAATATTAGAAAGAAAATATCATTTAAATTTTAGATAGCTATAACATGAAATAAAGTCATTATTTTATGGCTAAAAAATCTAAGGAACAGACAGTAAAGACACTCTTCTTTGAGCAACTAGGGGAAAACATGAACCAGGTTAGACTGTCAGAACACAAAGCTGTATTCACAGCACTTCATTTCTGTATTTTCACAGCCAATACATCGGATCTCCTGGATAAGTCACAAATCTGCCCTTAAAGAATGTGATGTAGAAACACGAAGAGTAGTAGTTGACAAACTGGAACAAGAACACCTCCATGGCTAGGTTGTTCTCATAGTCAGTCTGGTCCTTGGGAGCTCTGCAGCTAGAATAAAGAAAGTTAAGTCTGTAAAACTGTGAACGGCTTTGAGACCCTAATCAAAGCCACGGATACATGAGTTAACACGGTAAATATGTATATATATACACAGTTCACACTGTTTTCATTTAAGCTGTTTTGAATTCCTTAACATAGCTACTATGTTAATTCCAAGTGTACACACTGTTGTAAGAGTTTCTCCCACTATGAACGCAATATCCCACAAGGCAAAAAAAAAAAGTCAGCTGTTCCTTAAAATTTATAAGCACAACAGTATCCAATGGGCAAGAACTGTCCTCTGTCAGGTGTAAGTTGACAGAAAACTACTTTTGAACATCCTGCTAAATGATATTCTCTTGTCTCCCTGAACAGCAGGAAGGTAGGACTATTGAAGAAAACAAACAAAACAAGGGCAACTTGCTAGAAGCATTTGGGGAACATAAAATGGGTCACCCTCCTAGTTCAGAATTTGAATTGGTCTTAGTGTCTTCAGAAGATGACCACTGAGCAGACCACTGGGAGAACGACCCAGCCACATGCAGTGTGTGGGAAGCACTTAACTTGGGCCGCTAAGCTGCTGGCTGGGATACAAGCCAGAGAGAAGAAACATTTATTATAGAAGCCACAGCTGATGAGAATGGAGCTACACTAATAGGAACAGCATGGGGGGAAGACACATAACACTGTGATTACTTGTCCTCTCCGTAATGCACAAGCAAATCTGCTGCTGGAACCACGACCCTCTTCCACTTACTTGCAATACAGAGACTATTTACTTTCAACAGTAGGGTACGTGATCTAATGTAATTGAAATTATTATTCAGCACTGACCTGTTTACACAGAGCTTGGACATTCTAATGCTTCCTTTGTCCTTTTTACTAATGCAAAGCTGGAGCTAATTCACTTCTCATATAGGCTAGAGAAAATACGTTTACACTTGAAGTTTTCTAAAGACTGTAACTTACTGGAACTGAAGTGCCTAAAAGATACAGTCTCTGTTTTGACCTGGTTCTAAAACTGGTGTAGAAATGACCTCAGCTACAGGAGGAGCTTACCAGAGTCAGTCGCCATGATTGCCACTTTCTCATATATGGTGTTCAGGGTCACGATGATGATAAAACTGATAAGGGAAGCAGTGATGGGCATGGCCCACCTGCACAGTCAGGTACTTCTGGATTGGGTCTCTTCCATTCAGGTTCTTGGGAAGTTTTGCAGAAAATACAGTGAACACTGAGAGTCTGTAGACAATAATCCCAATAACTTAAGAATGGTCAACAGGACCTGACAACCCAAAACCCAGCAGCATGAGACTCACTAGTGATCATATTTTTACACAGAAAAATTGCCCCCAACCCATGCTTAAACAGACAAAATGCATGTGCTGTAAACCTCACATAAATGTGAGAAGTGATGTAAATTACACAAAAATGCCATAAGAGACGTGAATATCAGGCATGTCAAACTTCAGGGGAGGAGGAGTGAAGGATGCCAAAAAGAATGAGTGCATCCACTAATGTAACATCCTGACAGCAGGAGCAGCTGTGTGCAGGGCATAGGGAATACGTGGGAACTCCACTTTCTGTGAATTTTTCTGTAAACCTAAAACTGCACTAAAGAAGGAGGCCTGTTAAAGTATATCTTTAAATGGGGTGAAAATGGAGTAACTGATGGCATGTTTTTTGGAGACAAGTCTGTGATAGCAGAACAAATGAAAACATCCCTTCTACATCTATAGAATTACTTAGGTTATAAATTAGTTGTAACCCATGAAAAGGATATGCTTCCTTTCAAGGGAGAACCTATCACTGATTCAGGGGTCAGCAGGTGCTAGCTGTCGTCTTTATTCTGAATAGGACCAGTGAAGCTGCAGACATGCCCTGTGGGAACCACTGGAAGCGGCAGCAGGTCTCTGCTGATGAAAGCTTCACATGCTTTCCATACTCCTTGAGATCTTAAAATGGCAGGTATTCATACTCCCTGCATTTGCACAAGATTCACGTCCCCGATCCATTGTAGTTCTGATTGTGTGGACCCAAGGGGAGCGGGGGTGTCTGAAGCATAATTTGCACGTGGCTGGTAGGGTTTCAGTTCCTCACTAGGCAGATTTTCTTCTGGCCACTGAAGAATGCACATTAAAGATCCCATTTTTAAACTGTTTACCTTCCATCTACTGTCTTGGTCATAGTCCAGAAGTATGTACTCTGTGTCCCTGGCCGCTCCTGATGGCTGCCCCAGAGAGAAAGCTACAAAGAATGTGAACTTCAAGACTAAGTTAACCACATCATGTTATTTACAGTAACAGTGGGAGGCTGGCTTGCACCTGCAGGGGAGAGCAGAGGGAGTGTTTACAAGCCCCTCCTGGAGCCACACTCCTGCATCTGGATCCCAGCTCCGATGTTAGCTGTGGGGCCTTGTGCAAATTACTTAACCTCTAGGGGCTTCAATCTCCTCACCCATATAATGGGAGGATAATAATAGCAATTTATAGGATTATTGTGATGAGTCAATGATTTACTACAGGTGAAAACAATTAGAACATTAACCCCAGGCATGTGAAAAATTCTACCTAAGTATTAGCTATGAATATGGTCACCAAAGTGTTAAAAAGGTGTTCTTCTTAGTTTTTAAGCCATCAGTTTGTAGAGAAAATGTTTTATTTCCTCTTCTACTCTCTCTCATTATCTCCTTTTCTTCACAGTTAAGGCTTCATGCTTGTGAAAGGAATAACTTTTTGGTGTGTGTGATTAAATGTGAAAATTAGTTAAGGCTGAGAAAAGTGTATTACAGAAGGTATATCGAGCCTTCCTCTCTTGTACGGCACATATAGGCCATTTAAGTAGTATGTATTTTTTAAAAGCCTGCATAATTTTTTAAATTATATATTAAGTAATCTAATAGTTAAGATTCTTTAAATGCTTACTATTGCTTCAGCACACATCTATTTTTCTAAATCCTCACAATCTCCCTGTGGGGAAGGTAATATTATATCTCTTTTACAGATGAGGAAATAGAGCCACATAAAGATGACACAATTTGCCCCAAATAAAGCAACTATTAAGTGAAAGAACTGAAATACTCAAAGAGCCCAAAGACACACTAACTCCCTATAGCACTGCCTCCTACATGGTCTATGAAATCAATTCTAATTCGTTTCAGAATTTTTACAAACTTGACACATTTACATTTTTCTTCCAAGCACTTAATGGGTTCAATATTTCTTAGGAAACAGTAAAGCTTTTCATTCTCCTTCCTCAAGTTTCTTCTTAAACATCATCTTTTCTGATCATAACTTTAATATCTGCTTATTGAAGAAAATTTGAAATTACTCAGTAGTGGACAGAACTGCTGTCCTGGATCTGTCCCCAGTCTTAGAAGAGAACACAGATTTTGCTTTAGGATAAATAACCTCCCTTCTGTTTTTAGTCCTGTGATTTGGGCTCAATTGACCCACTGTTGCCAAGGCACCAGAGGTAAATCCAGTTGGTCTAAGACAAATAATATCCCTCATTCTATTGGCCTTACACATGATTTGAGAATTGGCAAATAACCCAGTAAGAGCCACTGTTATGTGAGGAGATACATGCTGATGCCCATGTGAATGATGAGCTTCCTCTGTCAAGAGAGGAAGCTGCCAAAAGAGACCTCTCTTGGCTTGGATGGATGTGTGATCTGGGATGCTGAGTGCCTAGAAGCAGCATGCTGGGACACCCTTGGACACAGAATGAAGACAGGACAAAACCAGCCCTTGACATCATCTGGGCTACAGTATCTCTCCTTGACTGAAGCCAGACCTCAGACCTGAGGTTTTCAGTTACAGGAACCAGTAAATCCCATACATCCCTATTTTTTGGTTGTTGTTTAAACCCATTGGAAATTGATTTTGTCACCTACAATCAAAAGACTCCAACTCTAAAAATGAATAAACCATAAAAATAAGAAAAATGCTTCTACCTATAGGCATAACTCTTTCAGAACTATGCATTGTTTGCATATTAAAAATTATTTTATATATGAACTTTATTCTCAAGCCTATCATAATCATAATATTTTGACATATCATAAAATATTTTCATGAATTCAACACCCATTTATGATAAAAATTCTCACCAAAGTGGATATAGAGGGAAGATAATAAAAGCTATATATGACAAAACTACATCCAGCATAGTATTTAATGGTGAAAAGCTCAAAAGCTTCCCACTGAAATCTGGGACAAGACAAGGATGCCCACTATCACCACTCCTATTCAACATAGTCTTGGAAGTCCTAGCCACAGCAATCAGGCAAGAGAGAGAAATAAAAGGGATCCACATTGGAAAAGAAGAGGTAAAAGTGTCACTATATGCTGATGACATGTTACTATATGTATAGAAAACCCTAAAAGGTCCAGACAAAAACTACTAGAGCTGATCGAAGAATTGAGAAAGGTAGCAGGTTACAAGATTAATGTTCAAAAATCAGTTGCATTTCTTTACACTAATGATGAATCAACAGAAAAAGAAAGTAAAGAAACAATCCCCTTTAAAATAGCACCCAAAGTAATAAAATACCTAGGAATAAATCTAATCAAGGAGGTGAGAGAATTATACACAGAAAACTATAAACCATCGATGAAGGAAATTAAAGGAGACTTTTAAAAATGGAAAGATATCCCATGCTCTTAGAAGGAAGAATCAATATTGTTAAAATGGTCATACTGCCTAAGTCAATCTACAGATTTAATGCAACCCTTATCAAATTACCCAGGACATACTTCACAGAACTAGAACAAAGCATAATAAAATTTATATGGAACCATCGAAGGCCTAGAATTCCCAAAGCATTACTGAAGAAAAAGAAAGAGGCTAGAGGAATAACTCTCCCAGACTTCACACAATACTACAGAGCTACAGTCATCATGACAGCATGGTATTGGTACAAAAACAGACATATAGACCAATGGAACAGAATAGAGAGCTCAGAAATGAACCCACAAACTTTTGGTCAACTAATCTTTGACAAAGGAGGCAAGAATATACAATGGAATAAAGACAGTCTCTTTAGCAAATGGTGCTGGGAAAACTGGACAGCAGCATGTAAAGCAATGAAGCTAGAACACTCCCTTACACCATACACAAAAATCAACTCAAAATGGATCAAAGACTTAGACATAAGACAAGATACAATAAACTTCCTAGAAGAAAATATGGGAAAATATTATCTGACGTACATCTCAAAAATGTTCTCCTAGAACTGTCTACTCAAGCAATAGAAATAAAAGCAAGAATAAACAAATGGGACCTAGTGAAACTTACAAGCTTCTGCACAGAAAAGGAAACCATAAGTAAAACAAAAAGACAACCTACAGAATGGGAGAAAATCTTTGCAAATGAAACCGACAAAGTCTTGATCTCCAGAATATATAAGCAGCTCATATGACTTAATAAGAACCAACCAAATAACCCAATCCAAAAGTGGGCAGAAGACCTAAACAAGCAATTCTCTAAGGAAGACACACAAATGATCAATGGGCACATGAAAAAATGCTCACTATCACTAATTATCAGAGAAATTCAAATCAAAACTACAATGAGGTATCACCTCACACCAGCCAGAATGGGCATCATTCAAAAGGCCACAAATGACAAATGCTGGAGAGGCTGTGGAGAAAGCTGCTACACTGCTGGTGGGAATGCAGTTTGGTGAAGCCACTGTGGAAAACAGTATGGAGTTTCCTCAAAAGACTAGGAATAGACTTGCCATATCATCCAGGAATCCCACTCCTGGGCATATATCCTGAAGGAACCCTACTTCAGGAAGACACCTGCACCCCAATGTTCATAGAAGCACTATTTACAATAGCCAAAACATGGAAACAGCCTAAATGTCCATTAACGGATGACTGGCTAAAGAAGATGTGGTATATTTATATAATGGAATACTACTCGGCCATAAAAACTGACAACATAACGCCATTTGCAGCAACATGGATGCTCCTGGAGAATGTCATTCTAAGTGAAGTAAGCCAGAAAGAGAAAGAAAAATACCATATGAGATCACTAATGTGTGGAATCTAAAACATACAAACAAACAAACAAACAAAGTATAAATACAAAAGAGAAACAGACTCATAGACATAGAATACAAACTTGTGGTTGCCAAGGGGGTGGAGGGTGGGAAGGGATAGATGGGATTTCAAAACTGTAGAATAGATAAACAAGATTATACTGTATAGCACAGGGAAATATACACAAGATCTTATGGTATCTCACAGAGAAAAAAATGTAACAATGAATATGTATATGTTCATGTATAACTGAAAAAATTGTGCTGAACACTGGAATTTGACACAACATTGTAAAATGATTATAAATCAATAATGTCTTAAAAATATTTTCATGGACACTTTTTCATGGCTGCATAATATTCTACTATGTGAATGGTTTCAAGGACAATGTTTTGGCTGAGATTTTTTATATATACATATAAAAATATGCCTGTGACTTACACCCATACTGACTTTACCGTTCCATTTTGAAATACTACGTGATTAAAAGTTTTTCAAAGCTGAATTAGTGGATTAAAACACATGAATATTTTTGACTCTTGATACGAACTGCCAAAACTGCTTTCTAAGAAGGCCAGAGGAGTACACCAGAAACTAACACAGCATTGTAAACCAACCACATTTCACAAAACATATGCAGTAGCCTAGGCATGAGAGCTGCTGATCACTGGCGCTTCATCCTCAGAAACCCAGAGCTGTGTCACTAGAGAGGTGGAAAACTGTATTTCATTTTGATATGCACTGACAGAACTACCATTGGAGACTGACATCTATTTTTTCCTTTGTGAATGTGTGTTCATCTTCTCTGTCTTCTTCAGTCCTGAGATTTTTTTGGTGTTATCTTTGAAGTGATCTGAACTCCCTATGTATTGAAGGAATTAGCCCCTTGTCGGATTTGTTAACAAATAACATCCTCTGGTGTTTTGTTTAAACTTAGGATGCTTCTGATGCATGGAAATCTTTATATATTTTCCTCTGAAACTTATTGCACATCTAGAGGTTGTATATTCATCCATATTTATTTCTAGTTTTTCTCTAATTGTGTTACTTTTTAAAATGTTTCTGGAATTTATCACAGTATATGATTCACTGTATGATTTCAATCTTTACTTTTCCCCCCAAATAGCTAACAAGTGTTCCATTTATTGAATAACCTTTATTTATCTCCCTGATTTGTAATGCTTTCCATCTCATATATTAAGTTATTATTGATATCAGAGCCCATATTTGGACTTCCTGTCCTATTCTCTAATCTGGCTATTCTTGAGCTAGTGAAACTCTCATTATCTTATTAATTATTATATTACTAATATGATTTTATTCACAATAAACCCCAAATTAATTTTATAAGTTCTGATATTCTGGAGCTATGGTCTTTTAATCTAGTCATGTGTTTAAATCTTCTTTTAAGTCTTTCAGTAGTTTTCAATGTTTTCTTTTCCTTTTTTTTTTTTTTTTTATAGTTCCTGCTAACCTTTTGTTAGGCTATTCTTAGACATTTTACCTTGGTTGTAACTCTTGGAAAATTTTAGAATTCTTAATGCCTCCCATCTGGTCTCTTAATCAGATCCTGGAGAATCCTGAACCACTGATCTGATTTGAACAAATGAGGTGAAAAGAACTGGGGGAAGCACTGTGAGCAGAAGAGACTGTGAAACCTCCAGAGTGGCTCCCTGTGTTGGCTCAGATGTTCTCTGGAAACAGTTTTCTCTATGAGACTACATAGTTCCCAGATTGACTTTCAGTTTTCTCAGCATTTAACACCAGATACTAAAAAGTCTGTGGCAGGTTCTTACCCAGAAAAAGAGCACTTGCATAAAGGGTTATATGTATACACTTTCCCCAGTTGGTAAAGGGAACACACTCTTCCTCCTAGTTAAAAAAAGAAAAAAACAAATTTAGTCAATCAAGGGATTAAACCAATGAAATGATTTTTCTCCTAACTGGTCACTAAATCCTAAGCTTAACTTTTAAAAAAAAAATTAGTTTTCAGACATAGCCTCCTTATTCACAACTGCATGGGTTTCTTTTTGTTTTTGTTTTTTTCTGTTAACTATGTCAAACACACAACAAAACACATACAGTGTTCATTTTAATGCTATTTTTTGAAAATGCACATGTGAACAGTAAACTGTTTCCCTGCCATAGCCTGAGCTTAGGAGTCTGGGTACCTGATGAGGCCAAGCTGTAAGACTCTATTCCTGAGCTTGCATTAGATTTCAGAAGTGAGTGTAGTGACAGCTTAGAGTCTATGCAAGACAGTTTCACAGGTGTCTGCAGCTAACTGGTCTCCACTGTGTGTTTCTTTGTTGAGCTTTATGTGTTAATTAGCTACAACTATGAAGTTTTAGAGTTTCCATTTTAGAGTTTATATTTAGATTTTTTTTAGAGATAAAATCAGTAAGACTCAAGACTTACCTGGATTATAACAAGTGCAAATAAGTATCTAGCCCTCCCTCTGTGCCAAGTGGTCCCCAAATGGATTCTGTACATTAACTTGACCCGTCCTTACCACAGTCATGAGGAAGCTACTCTCTTAGTCTTATTTGATAGGAAACTATGGCACAGAGCAGTTAAGTTGTCCAAGATCACACAGGCAGCAACCTGCTGTGTTCAGATATGAATTTAGGCAGCTTCATTCCCAAGGTCTCACTAGCACACTGTTGGCCTCTCTAAACAATGGAGCATGCATTCACAATTAAAGTAAAATACTTCAATTAAAAAAACTAAAAACAAAATTAAAACAATTTTTTAAATAAGGATGAACGACAGAAAGATATCTGCTGACTGCAAGATAAAGAGACATGAGCCTTCATCTTCAATTTTTCAACAATCATGTTGCAACAGAAATTTAAACTTATTAGTTAGCAATTTTAAATTTAAAATTGGCAGTTTAAATGACCAAAATGGCTTTTCTTCAGTATTTTTTGTATGCTGCCAATATATGTTTTTGTTATTCATGACTCAAAAACATTATGAACATCTAATTTTGTCTAAGTTTCAGCTTTCATCTCTGAATGTACAGTCTTTCACCCACACATGTTTTGACCCCCATCTTCAGTTGTAAACAATGGGAATTATTCATAATGGAGATTGTTAGAAGCTTATTACATTGTAAAAGACAAATGTCACCTTCTGTTGGTAGCTGAACCTCATTTTTTTTTCCATTTATAAAATGAGGAGGTTGACCTGCTCCCTCCAGACCTTTTCAGTGCCAACATTCTGTAGGTCTGTGATTCAATTTATAAAATCTATAGTTGGAGACATTTTCACATGCTCCTGGTAAAAGCATTTTCTTTCCAAGAGTTATTCATGCTCACAACCTACTGTCCTACTGCTGCTGACTGCAAGTACCATCAGCTCTAAATTGTCTCAGCTGATGGAAAGAAGCAATAATACAGATGACTCAAAAAGTCATCTTTCATATCTCTGGAATGTTTATACAAAGATACATAGTTTTATTTTTTAATTTTGCAGCAGGAGTGACAGCAATAAATTTACTTTTCCAATTATATAAAATGCCTAGCTCAGTGTCCGAACACAGTTGGCCACTCAACAAAGATTTTCCTGCTTCCTCTACCCTTTCTCCAACTTTAGGATGAGAGCCACGCTGCTTTGTACATATCCCAATGAGAAGGGGGAGCAGTGATCGAGGCTTAGTTCAAGACAAAAGGTCACCTAGTCTACGATGAAAAGGAGGCTGCAATAATGAAGGCACATGTGAAAAATTGGGAATCAACTATAAAAACCAATGTGTCTTTCCTTCTACATCTATGTCATAGCGGCTAATCTTTTTTTTGCATTTTTTACTGATCTTATGAAAGGACACAAATCAGTGTCTCTTTCCTTATACATTTATATCAGTCTTTTTTTTTTCCCATTTTTACTGTTATTATGAAGGAAGGACCACACTTCTCTTCTGTGTCCACCATTCCCAAGTAGTGATCCTTCACCTTGGCTGCCCATTAGAATCACCAGAGGAGCTTTAAAATATTCCCTGTGCCAGAATGCACCCCAGGCTGCTAAGTACCATCAGAGTTTGCAGGGATGGAATCCAGGCACCAACATTTTTTAAGGTCCCCTGGTGATTCCAACATGCAGCCAAGGCTGAGAAGCCCTGCAGTAAACAGACTAAAGTGCATCTCAACAGTGTCCTCTCTACCTGAGTAATCTCATCTACCCCATGTGGGGACACCACGCCTCCTATTCTGGCCGGGCTTGTTCTTCCTGCTGCAACTCAACCGTGTCCCATTCGTACTCAAGTTCTGCCTGGCGCCGCTTCCAGAGCTCCAGAAACAAGGTGACTAACAGAGAGAGAGAGCAGCAGAATGTGGATCTTCAGTGATGACTGATGCTTCAGAAATCTGTACTTAATATTTATTACCCTTAACACTTTGGTACATGGTTAATAAAATCACATTTTATTTATAGGTGATACTAAAGAGAAACATGAGTTAATGCCTTTTTTTTAAGAAAAAAGAAAATGTAGATAATTTATTGAACTTGTGAAAACAGACTCTAGCTCTCTAGCTCAGGGGAAAGGTAGTAATGTGATGGTCAGAGGCAGGTGACTGTGTCTGATGCTAAAGCACCTGCTACCAGCACATCACACCCACTAAAAACACAAGGATCGGGAGGAAGGGTGGGCATAGCTCAGTGGTAGAGCACGTGCTTAGCATTCACAAGGTCCTGGGTTTAAGCCCCGGTACCTCCATAAAAAAAAAAAAGTTAAAAAAGCACATGTAACTGTCATGATTTAAAAGCAGTGCATGGTCCACCTTCCAAGCCTGCTCCTTGTCACATCCCTGTCTCTTCTGTCCAAAGGACCTGAGGGTGGGGGAGGGGATGAGAATGCTTTAGTAGCCCCTGTATTTCTATTTTCCACCACCCCAGTCACACAAAATTAAAATAATATTCTTAAATATGGAAAACTGTCATTTTTCTCAATCTTCAGTAAAGTAATTTTTAGAAATCATTATTCTGTTTTAAGGCTCATAACTTCAAATAGTAGACAAAAACAACATGAAATGTTAATTGAAAATGTGGTTTCAGGGTAAATCCCCTAAGTCCTTCTTCCAACCAAACTCTTACCCCTAGGCCTTTCCTACAGAGAAATTCCGGAATAACCACTGTTTCCTCTGCCATTATATCTGAGTCTCTACCATGTTCTGAGAATACAGAGAAAAAAGACACAGTCCTGCTTCCAGGAGCTCCTAGGTGCACAGGAGTCATCGTGAAGTGATGGCTGCAGAAGTGTGTTAAGAGGGCTTGGATAAGAGTCAGCACAGTGTGCTCGGGGCACAGAGAGCCAGACTGTAGCCAAGGCTGTCCCAGAGGAGGGGACCACTCTGGTGAGTTTTGACATGCCCTAGAGGTGGCCAGGTGAAGGTAGAATGTTAAGGCCATTTCTCCCTGGGGAGCTGCACATGCAAAGGCGAGAGACCAAAGAGAGCCAGGTCCCTTCCAGGAACCTCAAATAGTCTGGAAGTGAGTGCAGGGTGTGGGAAGCAGGTGAGGCAGCCAGGTGGAGAGATCGCAGGCGCACATCACAAAGGACTCTGTGTGCCTTCAGGGAGAAGGAGACATGAAAGATGGTCTAGAAAGACTAGATAGAGACAGGGAGACCCACTGGCAGGTTCATAGCAAGGCCTGCTGAGGCCTGGCAAGGAGAGAGAAAACAGCATTTCAGCAGGTGGACAGATTGGCCACAGGTGTGATGGAAGGGCAGGAAGATGTTAAAGATGCCAGCCAGCTTTCTGGCTTTGGCAGTGTCCTAAATTCTAGTGCCATTCCCTGAAATAAGAGGGGCAGGAAGAGGGGCAAGTCATGAGAGGAGAAAAAAATTCAGTTCTGACTGGGTGCCTGTGGCTCCAGGAGAGATGTCCAGTAGGCAAATAAAAGTCTAGAAATCGGAAGAAAGTTCTAGGCTGAGCCAAGAAGTTTTCCTATTTCAAGATGCTAACAGGTTTGAGTGGACAAGCTCGTGAGATGAGGTGTGGAGGGGTAGCTCTCACCCTCCTGCACATGGGAAGCATCTGGGAGCTTTTGAAACATAGTGAGCCCCAGCACCGCCCCCACTGTTCTGATTTTACTGGCCTGGAGTGGGGCTTTTGTGTGTGTGTGTGTTTTTTTAAATACTTCTTTCTTTGTTGGGGGGTAATTAGCTTTATTTATTTTAATGGAGGTACTGGGAATTGAACACGTGCTAAGCACGTGCTCTACCACTGAGCTGTACCCTCCCCACCTTTTTTTGGTTTTAAACATTAGCTCTACCGAGCAGTCAGGGTTGAGAATCAACCTGTAAAGAGTAGAGAGCCTTGAAGTAGAGAGCAAGGAGAAGCTGCCCAGAGTCCTGCAGACCCCACCAGGGGCAGCCGGAGACACAGGGAGCCTCGGACAGGCTGTGAGGAACATGAACTCAACACTCCCCAATGGCGAAGATGACAAAAATGTTTCAGGCACCCACTTCCCAGTAGTGTTTGTTCTGACTTTACTAATTTTCCCGTAATACTGAGTGAGAATAGAAATAATCTGGACACAGGGATCAAATTTGAAAGCTGGTTCTGACCATTTCTAGCTGCGTGATTACTGATTAAAAGGTTACCCGTCTGCCACATGTAAAATGGGGGACCTAGAACCGTGCTCGTGGTCTGTTGTGATTGTAATGACATCACATCGATAAAGACCCTCCTGAGTCTCAGAGGCAATTGCTACTACTGTCCCCATTTGGGACACCAAGAAACAGAGTCACAGAAAGCTTCAAACATTTGCCCAAGATGAGGGTTGGGGTCAGGAATCAAGCCAATAACTTCTTGGCTCCAGAGCCCAGGATCTTCTTGTGAACAACACAGCACTGCCCAAGCTCCCTGCTTCAAAACCTGCCTCTTTTTGGCTTGGTTCTGTGGTGCCTGCTCTGCACAGATGTCATCACTGCCTGCCTGCCCGCCCAGTGTCTGACCCCGACACTCCTCCCTCCATCCCACACACTGCCTCCATGGGCACACCAACCCTCACGAGGCCATTGCTGTGGTCACTTGGATGTTTACAGGGAAACGCAGGTGGCAGCCCAATTTTTGCTATAGATGCTGCTGTCAGTGGAGGCAAAGAGCTCACAGTTTGTGGGGGAGGCCACTTCTGGTCTCCTCCTTGGCTGGAGAGCTGGATGGAATCTAGTTCCCCTCTGCAACTTAGACATCCAGCATGAGAGCTATGTAAGGCCATCTGGCCTCTCAACATAGAAACGATGCCCCCGCAGTTGTACTTAGCATTGTAATCTCCTGACTCCACCAGGGAGCAGAGGCCATGGCCTGTTGTCCACCAAGTTCCGTCTCCCTGCATGACAGCTACAATTGGGTGAGTTAACACTGGGCCGTGAAATCTATAAAGCCCTTGGGTATCATTTCCTGACACTTGCACATCACCCAAATAGCCCAAATCCTCCAAGTAAACAACTTATAAGAGAAACTGAGCTGGCTCACCTGTCAGACCCCTGACAGCAGGACAGATTTGGCCTCTCCTGCTCTCAGGATGATCCTTTTTCTCCCTTTGTGTGCCCTTCCCCAACTGAGTCTATTCTTTGTTTATGGGTAAGGGAGTATTTTTGGCTCCCTGACCAGAACTTTCAAAAGTAGAGCTCCTGGTGAGAATGGAGGCATGGTACCCACATCTCATGAGCTCAGATACCCAACAGCCTCATCTAGCCAAGACTGTGGCCAATGCCAGGGGTCCATGCTGTTGAGTGTTGGGTCTGGAGAGCAATGTCTCCACCACTGAGAAGCTGCCCCACCACTTATGCTCTTGTCCCCATCCGGGGGGAGGTGACGCATCCATGGGATGAAAGCCTTGAGGGCACTAGGTGACTGTGGACCAAGCTGTGACTGGCTGGTCCTGCTCCCCATGTGACCCATGTTAGCCTCTTGTGCAGAGAATCCCCAGAGACCCCTGCTTGAGAGAATGAGTCACCTATAAGCCAACTGTCCTCGGGCAGCCTAAGAAGCAACACAGTATTCACAGTGAGCAACCCACTCACTGAAGTCCCCTAGGCTCACAGCTCCCTGATGTGACACCAGGTACCCCCAGCAAACAGAAGGCCCTTACTTTATAATTGACTTGAGAATCCTACTGCCAACACTGCCTTCCACCTTCCACACATGAAGTTCTTTCCACTCTGTCCCCTGCTCTGCAACTGTGCAATCAGTCCAGCACTCCTTCATGAGACAGGAGGGAAGGGGGCCGGGCACAGCCATTAAAAGAATGGGACAGCCATTAGCACCAAGATGGTGGAAAAGTCAACTCCCAGTAGAGCTTGAGCTTCAATACACACTCACTGAAATACAGCAGGATGCTAGATGGCACGCCCACAGTTGGCAGGACAGGTTCAAGGCTGACCATAAAAGGTCAAAGGGTGAGTGGTGGCCCAATTTCTCGGAATCCCAGCACCTTCCCCAAAGCAGTTGGAATATTCCTCCCACTTATTAGCATATGAAGATACTGAGTGCATAAAAACTAACAACCCCGCACCTCGTGGCTGCTTTCCCTGCTGAGGGAGACAGCCCACACTCTGTCTGTGGAGTGTGTATCTACTTTTACTTTAAACTGGAGCACCCAACCCCCACGCCTCATGGCCTTCCTCTTGCCTTCTGAAACAGCCCACTCTGTCTATGGAGTATATATCTCTCTGAATAAATCTACCTTTACTGAAGTGTGGCTCTCTCTCGAATTCGTTCCTGTGCAAACCAAGGACCCATACTTGGTGAGGTGCATCCCAGGGACCCAAATAAGACCTGAGATACGGCCATCCTCTCCCCCACATTCTCCTGTATCGTACATTCCTTCCCAAAGGATCTCACCTTGTGCACTCCAAAATAGACAGCACTCATGTGTCCTGACCTAGATCTGCTTCTGCGTGTATCATTTCTCATGTCCACCAGAGTGTCACCTTCATGAGGACAGGGATTTGGTTCTGTTCACAACAGAAGTACCAGCACACCGCAGGTGCTGGAGAAGTATTAGCTGAATGAATGAGCTGTGGGAAGTTCTGGGAATTCCACCTGGAACTCCTAGCCACTTGGGTCCCAGCTGGCTCCAGCTGCTCCTGGCTACTCATGGCTGACCTCTTGCCACCACTTTCTGCTCTGCCATCACCTGAGCCGGGATGAGCTGAGATGAGCACACATCCCGGAAAGCATGGCGGCTGGTTCATGAGGTTGCAACACACTCACCCCTTGAATGCTAGGGGTTACTCAGGATGGACAAACTGAAGGCAGCACCATGTGCACCGCCCTGCCCCACAACTCACTTGAAGCACCAGGACTGCACACAGGGGAAACGCTGGCCCTTTCCAACCTAAGGAGAAGGACTATGGGTGAGAAGAGGGTCTCTGTCAACTAACAGTCTCTTTACAAGCCCAGTCTTAGAAAAGCTCTTTAAAAGACACTTTGGGTATCATCCTTGTGTTCCTGTAATCCCTCTAGATCTTCTCATTTTAATCTACACATCAGAAATACAGATGCTCTTGAAATCTCTATTGATTTTCAATGAAGAAAATCCTCAATTTCCTTCTCTGCTAAGGAAATTACTGCACTTTATATAAAAAAAAGCAGCTTCCTTTCATGAGTTTCTATCTTCAAACACATAATTTCACAAGAATCAGTGATGCAGGACATGAAAATTGTGCTGTGCTTTAGCACCTACAGGTGGGCAGCGGTGAAACGAATGAGGACTGATCTCATGAGGCGGGAGGGCTGGGGCTGTCTTATTCCTGCTACAGACGGGAGGGCCCATATCTGTGAGGGTGAGGGAGGACTAAGGATGAGAAACCAACATTTTCTAACCCATTTCTATTTTTCAGAGTCTCAGACAAAACAGTGTGATTGTATCAACAAAAACAAGAACATCTGCACCCTTCTAAAAGCATGCTACAATTATACTACTACTACACACGGCACTCTGTCACTGACCTAAAGGCTGATGACATCCAAGAAATTTGCAGGGATCTTATTCTGTGCTCATCCATTTTTGGCTTTGGAACCTCAGGCAATTTGCCTCCTCTCCCTAAGTGTCATTTTCCTCATCCTTCAAATGGGAGTGTAACAGTCATTCATTTGCTCAGTGTCTATTCGACAACAGGAGATGGCTTATGAAAACAAACAAACAAAAAAGCAAAACAGCAATTCTGATCTGTGCTGTCTTCCTCCTCCTCCCTGAACATGAACTAACTGTGTAAAATGGCATCTTTCACTAAATCCCGAACCTAAGGAGCAGTTCTGATAAGGAAGTCACAGGACTGCCATGTAACCGAGAAATGACCTGGTGAAAAAGAATGAGTTGCCAGCAAATCCTCAAAACCCATAAGGGTGCAAACCCTGGGAGCTACAGGCATGGGTGGGAGTTCCTTAGTTCCCCACTTCACAAAGCCGAGAACTTTGCAGGGTCCTTGAAAGACACAGATAGCCCAGTACAACCACACCATGTTTTGGAGTACACCGGGGCCACGTCGCTGCTGACCTGTACTTCTTTGTGTCCCAGAGCAAGAGCCCTGGGCGGGGGTGACTGTGTTTGAGGATAGACAAGAAATTCCTGTTCTGTCTCTTTTGCTCTCTCTCTTCCTGCAATAAAACAACTGGTAGGACTCTGGTGGGGAGCACTGCACCCACATTCTCTGGCAAACCACACACCAGGCAGCTCTAGCTGATCTGAGAGAGGACTCTTCAATGAACATATATACACCAAAGTCAGGCAGAAGTCTGCCTGTGACCTTGGGAATCCAAACCAGCTTGTCCTGTTAATCAGGATATTAGACATCTAAAGAAAGTGTGCACCAGATGAAGACGATGCCCAAGACAGTGTTGGTGGTTGTGTCCAGCAGTGTCTAAGGACAAGTCATGCTCTGGTAGATGGGAGCATTTTGATTGCTTTAAGAGTTTGCTACTGAAGGGCTAGGACATTTCATTGGGCCTTGAAATTCCAGACCTCTTTACCCACAAAGGCAGACAAGGTAGGTGAGCCAGCTCAGCCTTTATTCTAACTTCCTAACCAAAAGGCTATGAGGTTGAAAATATATTTCTCAGACTCTCCTGCAGCAAGGGTTCCAGGTGTGACTTTAAAAACGCCCATCAGAGTTTCAGATTTGCAAATATTAACTACTATGTATAAAAATAGCTTAAAAACTAAATTTCTTCTGTATAGCACAGGGAACTATATTTAATATCTTGTAATAACCTTTAATGAAAAAGAATATGAAAAGGATTTCATACAAATATACGTGTATATGAATGATTGGAACATTGTGCTGTACATCAGAAATTGACACATTGTAACTTACTATACTTCAATTAATATATATATATATATATATATATATATATAATGCCCATCAGCAGCATCTGAGTGTCACTGAAAGCAGAAACCCAGATGAATGGAGGCAGAGGTGGTTGGAGGAGCTACATTATTTTGCTGGGGTGGACGCAGCCGGCATGGCAGAGATCTAGAAGGAATGCTCACAACAGCCACTCACTGATCTGCAAGCAAGTTAGGGTAACAGCTTCCTGAAATCCTCCCCACCCCACCTGATGAGCCAGGTGTCTGATGTTTCCCTGGAAATCATAGCCCCAGCCTGGAACTCAGGTAAAAATTAAAAACTGTAGTCAGGCAGTGAAGAGACTGGCAGGATGCTTTGGACAGAAGTAGGTCAGAAACAACAAGGAATGGGGAGGGGAGAGAATGTGTGCTGATGACCCTGACTTCAGGGGTTGGTTGTCGATGCTGAGGAATCTGAGTCAGTATGAGTAGATGGATTGGTGTGGACTAAAAGTGTGGCCATTGATCAGATAAGTGTGTGATTTGGCCTATATTTATTAGAAGAAGTTTTTTTTTTTTTTTTTCCTTCAACATTGATCATTTCTAGGGAGCAGAAAAATACTCTGCCACATAAAGTCTAAGTGTGAAAGAGATGCTACGGGATGATGGTGGTATGAAAAATTTCAGTTCTGCAGTTCCAAGGTTTCCTTAATGAGGTGCACAGCAGTAGGTACTTAAAATAAAGACATCATCATATGTACATATCCTTAAAGATACACATATGGTGCTATAAGTGGGCCTGAAATGTGTTCTGCATTTTAAAATCCGATGAAATATAATCAGTAGCTCAATATGCTTGTCGGCTCTATAAACATGATGTAGCTAATGATCACAGAAAGCAAGATCAGCTAGGAAATTTGAGACTTGTCTTTTCCAGTGTTAAAATTAATTTTTTTTGCTTTACTTAGAAAGCATTTTTTAAATTAGGGCTGTCAGCATCCATTGGTATACAGGGTTCAGTAGATGGGTTCAGATGTTCTAGACAGTGAATCAGAGTAGACTGAGGTTTAGACAGTAGTTAAATGTCTCTCCCGTGTGATCTGCACCCACATATTGATATACTGAAAATCCTTAAAAGTGAGAACTTCATTAAAGCAAAGAAAAGAGACAAAAAAAAAAAACAGCCACAGACTTGTGGAAGTTTTGTAACATGTAAAAATGACAAAGGGCTATTCATGAGCATATTTTTAAAAACCCCTACACTTTAATAAGAAAAACAACAAACTGACAACAGGTTGCACACTGCTCCCTGTAGGAGAAGCCATGCAGATGGACTTTTATGTGAATGGGGATGGAGCTGTAGAATTAGTCTTGCAAGTAACTCAGTTAAAAACAAATGCAAATGCAAATGGGATACACTTCTAGAATATCTGAGTAAAAATCTTGGAAAACTTACTCCTCTGTGAAGCAATGACAATGGCAAAATTTGTCAAAATTAACCTCTGCAGAATTCTGGAACTTAAACAAAGGCTTCCTGCAATCCTGGGAGTGTTTATTTGAGGAAAAAAACAGCTAAATCTCCATAAAGATAGTGAGTTTTGTGGCATTGTAACTTGATCTACTCCCATCCCCGTATCCTCACCTAAATGGTGGCCTTTAAAAGCAACAGTCTCACAATCAAGGTAGGGGCAGAAGTGATTTGAAGTCACCCAAAAAACCCATCCCCAGAGAGGTGTCACTATTTGACCTATCTCAAACTCATGCTGTGCAAACAGCCTATCCCCAGAGTGTTTGTGGAAAACAATCAGCAGTGAGTATTTAACATTACAACTGCCTGAGGCAGTGGTACCAGTAGAGGCTAACTAGATCTTGACTAGGAAACTTATAAGGCAAAATTGAGTAATAAGACGTTCTGGGGGTGGAGGTAGGGTTAAAAAGCTCCAAAAAATTCTGAGAACTGTAGAAGGCCGTACACATGTGTGGCACATGGCAAGGAAAGTTCTGAGAAAATCTTGAGCCTTCAACTCTGGCTGAACTTGAAGTTCTGCATAAGCAAGAACTAAAGGCTACAGAAGAGCTACAGACTGCCTGCTGGTGCTGAGGGCATCCCTCAACACGCAGACACACAGCCACCTGGCAACAGCTCAAACGATTGGCTCTAGGCATTGAAAGAAATCACTGTCCAATCATTATTACAGTGATGACAGCTAGGCTTTCTGCACACATACTGATCTCATGGCCATGCATGATAAAGAATACAGACTTTACAGAATTTGCTCAGGAAAGTAACTAAATAAATAGCTGCAGCAGTAATGACAATGGAAGCAATGATAAACCCTGGAGATGAGGAAAATCTGGCTTTCAGATCCACCACATTGTAATATTTTAAATGTCCAGTTTTCAACAGAAAATTACAAGATATACAAAAGAAACAGAAAAGTTTGGCCATAACACAGGGGAAAAAGTAGTCAATAGAAACTCCCTGAGGAAGCCCAGACACTGGACTTACTTGACAAAGACATAAATAAGCAATTACACATATGTTCAAAGAGCTAACAGAAACCATGTCTAAAGAATTAAAGTATGTGAACATCTCATTGTACAGAGAATATCAGTAGATAAAATTTACATTAAAAACCAACTAGAAATTCTAGAGATACAAATATAATGACTAAAATGAAAAATTCAATAAGAGGTTTCTCTGTAGATATGAACTTGTTGAAGAAAAAGTCAGTTAACTTAAAACAATTGAGATTATCCAGTCTGTGGAACAGAAAGAAAAAGGAATGAAAAAAAATGAACACCATGTCAGAAGTAGGTGGGACACCATCAACAATACCAATACACACATAATGGGAGTGCCAGAAGGAAGGAGAGAAAAAAAGGGGAAGCAAGAATATATAAAGAAATAATGGCTGAAAAACTTCCCAAATTTGATGAAAATATTAATTTGTACATCCCAGCAGCTCAACAAACTCCACGTGGTATAAACATAGAGACATCTAAACACAGGCACATCAGAAACAGTGTGTCAAAGACAAGAACAAAGAACTCTGAGAGCATAAAGAGAAAAGTGGCTCAACATATACAAAGGCTCCTCAGTAAGACAGTTGATTTCTCATCAAAAACCACGGAGAACAGAAGGCAGTGGGATGGTATCGTCAAAGTGATAAAAGGAAAAGACTGTCTACCAAGTATTTTATAGCCAGCAAAATGATTCTTCAAAAAAAATTAAAGGAGAAATTAAGACACTCCTATGAAAACAAAATCTGAAAGAATCCATTGCTAGCAGGCCTGCCTTACAAGAAATTCTAAGGATAGTCCAGCAGGTGTAAATGAAAGGACACTCACCTGAAAAATAAAGAGCACTAGTAGAGGTAACTACATGAGTAAAACAATAAAACAGTATAAATAGAGTATACATGTAAGTGTTTTCTTCTATTTCATGTAAAAGACAACTGCATAAAACAATACTTATGAAACTGTGTAGATGGGCTTATAAATGCATAAAGATGTAATTTGTATGACAGTGACAGCATGAGGAGGGGGAGGGAAAAGATTGACACCAAAGCAAAGTTTTTGTGTACTATTGAAATTAAGTTGGCATTCATGTGAACTAGATTGTTTTAAAACAAGATGTTAATTATAATCTCCAGGGCAATGGAGAAGGAGAAGAAGAAAAAGATAAAATAAACAACAAATTAAAATAGTACACTTGAAAATGCCTACTTTGTACAAAAAAGGGTAGTAATAAAGGAATGGGAAAAAAAAGACATATAGAAAGCAGATAGCAGCTGTAACTTCAACCTGATAAGAAATTACATTAATGTAAATGAATTAAACATTCTAATCAAAATACAAAAGGCAGAAATAAATGGAATAGAGAATAGATGAACAACAGAGAATAATCAACAAAAAGAAAAGTTGGTTCTTTGTAAAGATCAACAAAATTGAAAAATTTTTAGCTAGTACTGAAGAAAAAATGAGAGAAGATTCAAATTACTAAAATCAGAAATGAAAGGAAGGATGTCACTACTGCCCTTACAAAAATAACAAGGAATAAAAGGGAATACCATGAATAATTATATAGCCAATAAATGAGATAATCTAGATGAAATGGATACATTTCTAGAAGGACATAAATGCCTGAAGCTAATTCAATGATAAATAGAAAACTCAAATAGTCCTACAATAAGTAGTGGCTGAAATAGTAATCCAAAACATTCCCATAAGGAAATGCTAGGCCTGTATGGCTTTGCTGGTGAATTCCATCAACTACTTAAAGAAACAAAAACAAAAACAAAAACAAACAAACAAAAAAGCTTCACAAACTCGTCTAAAAATAAAGAGGTGGGCACACTTCCCAATTCATTCAATGAGACTAGTATTACATTGATATCAAAACCAGACAAAGGCATCACAAGAAAACTAAAGCCTGTCTCTTATGAATATAAATGCAAAAATCCTCAACAGAATACAAGCAAATCCAATCCAGTAACATATAAAACAGACCAAAATTAAGTTGGATGTATCCAGGTATGCAAAGGCAGCTCAACATACAAAAGTCAATTCATGTAATATGCCATATTAATAGAATAATGGATAAAAACTAGGAATAGAAGAGAACTTCCTCAACTTGACAGAGAACATCTGTGAAAAACCTGGAGCAAAGATCATACTTAATGGTGAAAGACTGAATTATTTCCTCCCAAAATCAACATTGTACTAGAGGTTCTAGTCAAAGCAACCAGACAAAGAAAATAAAGCCTCTAGGTTAGAAAGAAAGAAATAAAACTATTTCAATTCCAAATGACATGATATTGTATATTGAAATCACAAGGAATCCACCAAAAAACAAAAAAAAAAGAGAGAAAAAATTTTAAAAAACCTATTAGAATTAATAACCCAGTCCGACCAAAATTGTAAGACACAAATCAATATACAAAAAAGTAATTATATTTCTATACAAAGCACTGAATAATCTAAAAATAAAATGAAGGAAACATTTTCATTTACAATAGCATCAAAAAGAATAAAATACTTAGGAATATTAAGAAAACTGTGTGGAATATTGAGAAAAATGTCTGAAACTTGTATATTGAAAACTAAAATACTATGGATAGAAGTTAAAGATGACCTAAAATAAATGGAAAGCTCTTCTGTGTTCATGGATCAGAAACCTTATTATTGTTAGGATGGCAGTCGTCCACAAAATGACCTATAGATTCAATACAACTCTGGCTTTTTGGCAGAAATGAACAAGCTGATCCTAAAACTAATATGGAAATGCAAGATACCCAGAATAGTCAAAACAATCTTGAAAAAGAACAAAGTTTTCAAGTTTCCAGATTCAAAACTCACTAACAAAACTATAATCCATACAGTGTGGTACTGGCATAAAGGACAGACAAATAGATTGAGAGAAAAGAACTGAGAGTCCATAAACAAACTCTTACATGTAGCCAGTGAATTTTTGACAAATGTGCCAAGACAATCCAATGGGGAAAAAACAATCTTTAAAAAATGATGCTGGGACACCTGAACATACACCTGGAAAGAAAGAAAACTGACCTTTTATCTTAACACCATTTATGGAAATTAACTCAAAATAAATCACAGACCTGAAACTATAAAACTTTTAGAAAGTGAACAATGAGAAAATCTTCAGGACTTTGGATTACAAGTACTTCTAAGATATGACAACAAAAGTACTAACAACAAAAGAAAAAAAGTCAAGTAAACTGGACTTCAGTAAAATTAAAAACTTCTGTGCTTCAAAGGACTTCATCAAGAAAGTAAGAAGACAATCCACAGAATGGGTGAAAATATTTCCAATATTTTCCCTGATATGGGACTTTTATCCAGAATAGACAAAGAATACTTAAAATGTGACAATACAAAGACAAATAAAATTAAAATGGGCAAAGAATTTGAATAGATGTTTCTCCAAAGAAGACATACAAATGGGAAATAAGCACATAAAAAGATGTTCAACATCAGTAGGCATTAGGGAAACAGAAATCAAAAGCACAATGACATGCCACTTCATACCAACTAGGATGACAAATATATATGATATATGATATATAAATATGTATCTATAAACCTGGTAATAAAAAGTGTTGATGAGGATGTAGAGAAACTGGACTCCTCATACATTACTACTGGAAATATAAAATGGTGCAGTCACTTTAAAAACTACTTTAGCAATTCCTCAAAATGTTAAAAGTAGAATACAACCCAGCAATTCCATTTTTTGATATATCCTCAAGAGAACTGAAAATATGTGTTCACACAAAAACTTGTCCATGAGCATTTACAGCAGAATTATTCATCATCAACTGATGGATGGATAAGCAATATGGTGTATTTATAACAATGACATATTATTTGAACACAAAAAGGAATGGGGTACTGATATACACTACACCATGGATGAGACTTGACAACGTCACACTAAATGAGAGATGACAATCACAACAGGCAGCATACTGTATGGTTCTACTTATATGAAATGCTCACAACAGGCAAATCCGTAGAGGCAGAAAGTAGAGCGGCGGCTGCTGGGGGCTAAGGGAAAGGAAGGTAAGGGAGTGACTTACTAAAGGGTACTGGTTCCTTTTGGGGATGATGGCTACACAACCCTGAAATGTACTTAAAACCTTAATGCACAATTTCAAAGGCTGCATTTTATAGTATGTGAATTATATCTCCATAAAGCTGTTATTCTTGAAGCTGAGCCCACCTATGGAGCACCTGGCACAGCACTGACTGCGGCATCCAGAGGGGGAGTGACCCACCCACCCACCTTGAAGGAGAGCAGCAACT
Source organism: Camelus ferus (assembly GCF_009834535.1). Lineage (NCBI taxonomy): Eukaryota > Metazoa > Chordata > Mammalia > Artiodactyla > Camelidae > Camelus > Camelus ferus. The sequence goes on from NC_045730.1 coordinate 25,343,346, forward strand.
GACCCAGTGTTGGAGGGGCGCAATCTTCTTGCCGACAGACACTGTGAGCAGCACAGATGACGGGGCCAACAGGCGGCCTCTGGAAACAGCAAACTGAGTTCATAAAACAGGGCAAAGACACAAAGACCTCTCAATAAAACCATTAAGAGTGCACAGTCTCTAGGAGAACACATCTTTGTTTTTTAAATCTTTTTTAATCTGTTTTATTTTCTATTACCTTTTTAATCTTTACTTTTTAAACAGTTCTATATGTTTACAGTCCTCATTTCATTTTTAATTCTCTTGGTTTTGATCTGTTATTGATTATTCACAGGTTTCAAATATTGTGTTTTGATTTTTTCCTTCTTTTTATTAAGGTTTTTAAAAGACATATATTATTGATTATACACTGTTTTCAAATCTTCTTTTCCTCCATTCTTTTAAAATTCTCTCTCTCTTTTTTTTAAGTTTTATTCCAGCATAGGCTTTAGATAGATAAATAAATAAACTCCTTTTAGGACCACAATAGATAACTGATACACCTTAAGCCACAGTGCCAGAGAGATATGAGCAATATGAAGAAGCAGAGGAACTACTCCCAATTAAAAGAGCAAGAGAAATACCCTGAAAGAACAATCAATGAAATAGACATTGATGGACTACTAGATCAAGATTTCAAAAAAGAATTATTGAAGGAACTAAAAGAGATAGTGTTTAGAGATATAAAATATGTCAAAAACAAAATAGAAGCTATAAAGAAGAGCCAAGTAGAATTGATAAATTCATTGGCTGAAATGAGATCTGACCTAAAGGCTGTACAAAGCAGGCTAGATAATGCAGAGGAACGAATAAGTGACCAAGACAGGACAACAGAAACCACCCAATCAGAACAGCTGAGAGAAAAACAAATAAAAAACAATGAAAACAATATAAGGAACCTATGGGATAATATAAAGCATGCCAATCTATGCATAATAGGGGCTCAGAAGGGGAGGAAAGAACAAAGGGGATGGAAAAGGTATTTAAAGAAATCATGACTAAAAACTTCCCAAACCTAAAGAAGGAATCAGACACCCAAGTACAGGAGGCTCAGAGGTTCCCAAACAGGAAGGGCCCAAAACAGACCCACACCAAGACATATCATAATCAAGATGGCCAGACTGAAGGATAAAGAAATGATCCTAAAGGCAGCAAGAGAAAAACAAAGAGTGAGTTACAAGAGAACCCCTATAAGGCTCTCAGCTGATTTCTCTACAGAAACACTACAGGCCAGAAGGGAGTGGCAAGATATATTCAAAGTCCTGAATGAAATAAAGATGCACCCTAGGATAATTTCTCCAGCAAGGCTATCCTTTAGAATAGAAGGAGAGATAAAGAATTTCACAGAGAAGCAAAAACTAAAAGAGTTTAGCAACACTAAATCCATGCTAAAAGAAATATTGAAAGGTCTACTCTAAATAGAAAAGAAGCAGGATGCTACAGAAATGAGAAACTCATAACTGGAAAGGTGATAACTACCATGAACTACAAATAGAATAAACACAAAATTGTAAAAGAAGACATCTAAATCATTGAGTGGGAGAGGGAAGCAAGAAAACATAGGGTATTTTTTTCTTTCTTTTTTTTTTTTAATTTTTTGTTCTCGGTAGGATGGGTTTGAGACTACATTACTATGTTTAGTACACACAGTTACAGTAATTGGTTAACAGACTTACAAAAAAGTGTAACCACAAGCCAAAAACTTACAAGTGAGTCACAAAAACTAAATACAATCCAAGATAATACAAAGGAAAATTATCATACCACAAAAGGAAGAAGAAAGGAACAAAGAGGAAATACCAAATCAACTGCAAAAATAAGTTCAAAATAGCAATAAACATTCCTCTATCATTAATTACTGTAAATGTTAATGGACTAAATGCTCCAGTCAAAAGACAGAGTGGCAGACTGGATAATAAAGCAAGAACCTTCAATACGCTGCATACAAGAGACCCCCTTTAGGGAGAAGGACACACATAGATTGAGAGTGAATGGATGGAAAAGGATATTCCATGCAAATGGAAATGCCAAAAAAGCAGGTGTAGCAGTCCTTATTTCAGACAAAATAGACTTTAAAACAAGGACCATAAAGAAAGATAAATAAGGACATTTTATAATGATTAAAGGAGTAATACAAGATGAGGATATTATAATCATTAATATATATACCCCTAACATAGGAACACCTAAGTACATAAAACAACTACTAACACAGATAAAGGAGGAAATTGATGGGAATACAATCATTGTTGGAAATTTTAACACCGCATTAACATCACTAGACAGATCTTCTTCCACACAGAAAATAAATAAGGCAACAAGAAATTAAATGATACAATAGAAAAATTAGATTTAGTGGATATTTTCAGAGCATTACAACCCCCCAAAATAGGATATACATTCTTTCCAAGTGCACATGGAATACTTTCTAGGATTGATCATGTACTTGGTCACAAAAGAAGCCTCAACAATTTAAGAAGATAGAAATTGTCTTAAGCATCTTTACTGACCACAATGCCATGAAACTAGAAATCAATTACAGAGAAATAAAGGAGAAAAAAAGGAAAGCATAGAGATTAAACAACACTCTATTAAAAAGCAATGGGTCAATGATGAAATCAAGGTTGAAATTAAAGAATACCTTGAGACAAATGAAAATGAAAACAAGACCACACAAAAATTATGGGACACAGCAAAAGCAGTGCTATGAGTGAAGTTTAGGGCGATACAGGCCTTCCTCAAAAAAGAAGAACAATCTCAAATAAACAATCTAACCCACCAGCTAAAAGAACTAGAAAAAGTAGAGCAAAAACACGCAAAAGTCAGCAGAAGGAAGGAAATAATAAAGATCAGGGAGGAAATAAATAAAATAGAGATTAAAAAAACAAAAGAAAAAAACCAATCAAACCAAAATCTGCTTTTTTGAAAGAGTAAATAAAATCGACAGACCTTTGGCCAAACTCACAGAGGAGAAAAAAGAGAGAGCACAAATACACAAAATTAGAAAGGAAAATGGAGAAATTACAACAAATAACATAGAAATACAGAATATCATACAAGAATATCATGAAAAACTATGTGGTACCAAAATGGGTAACCTAGAGGAGATGGACAAGTTTCTGGAAACATACAGTCCACCAAGACTGAATCAAGAAGTAACTGCCCACTTGAACAAACCAATCACTAGAAATGAAATCGAATTAACAATAAAAAAACCTCCCTACAAATAAAAGTCCAGGGCTGGACAGCTTCACCGGGGAATTCTACCACACATACAAAGAAGAACTCATATCAGTCCTTCTCAAACTCTTCCAGAAGATTGAAAACGAAGAAATATTCCCAAAGTCATTCTATGAAGGCGCCATCACCCTGATAAAAAAAACCAGGCAAAGGCACCACCAAAAAAGAGAATTACAGACCAATATCACTGATGAACACAAAGGCAAAAAGTCCTTACCAAAATACTAGCAAATAGAATCCAACAGCACATAAAAAAATTATGCATCATGCTCAAGTGGGGTTCATCTCAGGGACAAAAGGGTGGTTCAACATATGCAAATCAATGTAATACATTACATCAACAAGATAAAGGACAAAAATCACATGATCATCTCAATAGATGTAGAAAAGCTTTTGATAAAATTCAACACCCATTTATGATACAAACTCTCACCAAAGTGGGTATAGAGGGAACATATCTCAACATAATAAAAACTATATATGAGAAACCTACAGCCAGCATAGTACTTAATGGTGAAAAACACAAAAGCTTCTCACTAAAATCTGGGACAAGACAAAGTTGCCCACTATCACCACTCCTATTCAACATAGTCTTGGAAGTCCTGGCCACAGAAATCAGGCAAGTGAGAGAAGAAAAAGGGATCTAAATTGGAAAAGAAGAGGTAAAAGTGTCACTATATACAGATGACATGATACTATATATAGAAAACCCTAAAAGATCCACACAAAAACTACTAGAGCTCATCAAAGAATTTAGCAAGGTAGCAGGTTACAAGATTAACGTTTAAAAATCAGTTGCATTTCTTTACACTAACGATGAATCAACAGAAAAAGAAAGTAAAGAAACAATCCCCTTTAAAATAGCACCCAAAGTAATAAAATACCTAGGAATAAATCTAATCAAGGAGGTGAGAGAATTATACACAGAAAACTATAAACCATTGGTGAAGGAAATTAAAGAAGACTTTAAAAAATGGAAAGGTATCCCATGCTCTTGAATTGGAAGAATCAATATTGTTAAAATGGTCACACTGCCCAAGGCAATCTACAGATTGAATGCAATCCTTATCAAATTACCCAGGACATATTTCATAGAACTAGAACTAATCACAATAAAATTCATATGGAACCATAAAAGACATAGAATTGCCAGGGCATTACTGAAGAAAAAGAAAGAGGCTGGAGGAATAACTCTCCCAGACTTCAGACAATACTGTAGAGCTACAGTCATCAAGACAGCATGGTATTGATTAAAAAAAAAAAAAAGACATATAGACCAATGGAACAGAATACAGAGCCCAGAAATGAACCCACAAACTTTTGGTCAACTAATCTTTGACAAAGGAGGCAAGAATATACAATGGAATAAAGACAGTCTCTTCAGCAAGCTAAACATAAGACAAGATACAATAAACCTACTAGAAGAAAATACAGGCAAAATATCTGACATACATCTCAAAAATGTTCCCCTAGCAGTCTACCCAAGCAATAGAAATAAAAGCAAGAATAAACAAATGGGACCTAGTGAAACTTACAAGCTTCTGCACAGCAAAGGAAACCATAAGTAAAACAAAAAGTCAACCTACAGAATGGGAGAACATTTTTGCAAATGAAACCAACAAAAGCTTGATCTCCAGAATATATAAGCAGCTCATATGACTTAATAAGTAAAAAACAAACAACCCAATCCAAAAATGGGCAGAAGACCTAAACAAGCAATTCTCCAAGGAAGAAATACAAATGATAATAGACACATGAAAAAATGCTCAATATCACAAATTATCAGAGAAATACAAATCAAAACTACAATGAGTTATCACCTCACACCAGTCAGAATGGCCATCATTCAAAAGGCCACAAATGACAAATGCTGGAGAGGCTGTGGAGAAAAAGGAACCCTTCTACACTGCTGGTGGGAATGCAGTTTTGTGCAGCCACTGTGGAAAACAGTATGGAGATTCCTCAAAAGACTAGGAATAGATTTACCATATGACCCAGGAACCCTGCTCCTGGGCATATATCCTGAAGGACCCCTACTTCAGGAAGACACCTGCACCCCAATGTTCATAGCAGCACTATTTACAATAGCCAAGACATGGAAACAGCCTAAATGTCCATTAACAGATGATTGGCTAAAGATGATGTGGTATACTTATACAATGAAATACTATTCAACCATAAAAACTGATGACACAATGCCATTTGCAGCTAACATGGATGCTCCTGGAGAATGTCATTCTAAGTGAAGTTAAGCCAGAAAGAGAAAGAAAAATACCATATGAGATCACTCATATGCAGAATCTAAAAAAAAAAACAAAAAACAAAAAAACAGAAAAAAAGCCCATAAATACAAAACAGAAACAGACTCATAGACATAGAATAGTGGCTGCTAGGGGGACAGAGGGTGGGAAGGGACAGACTGGGGTTTCAAAATGTAGATAAATAGATAAACAAGATTGTACTGTGTAGCTCAGGGAAATATATATAGGATCTTGTGGTGGCTCACAGTGAAAGAGAATGTGAGAATGAATATATGTATTTTCATGTATAACTAAAAAATTGTGCTCTACACTGGAATTTGACACAACATTGTAAAATGACTATAACTCAATAAAAAAGTGTTTAAAAAATCAGTATTTAATGTAGTTGTTAGTTTCAGAGTGGAAAGTAAGGGGATGAAATTGAACAAAGCACTTCATGGGTAACATTTATGTTCTTTTACTTAAACTGGGAGATGGATCATTATTCTTTACAGCTTAAATACATTTCTACTCTTGGGAATCTACTCAGTATGGAATAAAATTAACTAAAAAGATTTAGGGGGTAGAACTCAGCAGTAGAGTGCACGCTTAACATGCACAAGGTACTGGGTTCAATCCCCAGTATTTCTATTAAAAAAAAAAAAGATTTAAAAAGTATTTAAAATGCATATATTTTAAATAATCAATATTATTTAAAAATTAAATAAACAGAGCCCAAATAGTTTTGAGCACAGAGAGATTATCCCCAAGACACACCCTACCTCTGCCCTCTACATTTTGTGTAAATTAATCTGTGTCAAAGAGTAGGACATTGGTGGTGTGACTGCCATTTCCTAAAATGAACTATAATGAGAACAACTACCATGCAAGAACCTTATAAAAATACTACCTTTTCACTTTGCCGCCGTATTTCTGAGGTGCCTTTTCCTAGTTGGAACAATATACAAAACAATGGAGAAGCCAAAGACAAATTTAGGCAAAAGACATCAACATTCAGCCTTTGGCCCCGAACTCTTTTTTTGGTGAAGAGAGGAGAGTACTTCAGAGACCATCTGCAGCTTTCTAGCTAAGAAGCCATGCTGGGCACACACCCTCAGAATCCTGTTAAACAGAACGGATAATTATGCCTATATATCAGAGTTACCATGTAAGCTTCTGCCTGCGGAGCCAGGCCGATAGGCTCAGGGCTAGAGAAATCTGGTCAGCAGCTCATTGCTGGAGCCCAGAAATGTGGATCCAGCCATCACAGCTGGACAGAGGCCAGATGAACAAGAGAAAATGCCTGGTTCGGTGTTGCACCCCTCTGGAGGTTGAGGCCACCAAAAGCAAAGGACTAATCACACAATTCAGAGCAGTGGTGGTGAAATTCAGGGTTCTGGCACCCACGTATTTCCCTTCAGAGAATGCAGCTGGTATTTTAATTTTGACATCAAGCACAAAATAATTCTTTATCACTTTTTTGCCTTCCTAACACTGTAAAGGCTGTTGGGTTTTTTTTTTAGTAAAACAATAAAATTTTGCTCATTTGAGTTTTTGCTCACATGCATTTCTCCATATATATTAAGAACTCATTTCTAAATGCAGAAAAGCACCAGTTTTACCAGTTTTGCCATTGAACCTGAAGAAATCAGGGCTGCTCTTGGCCCACATATGTAGGGCTGTGTGAAGCATTCCTCTGGGATCCAGAAGTACAAGGATAAGCCTCCCTTGAGACCTCCTTTCTTTTTCAAACAAAGTCTTGTCTTAAGACACTAGGGTGTTTCCTAAGGGTAATATTCCTGTCAGAGGCTGGACTGCATTATCTAAGAATTTTTTTTTCCATTTCACTTACTTATTATCCTCAGGACAAAAGGGATGTATCATCCAAAGCAGAAAGTGCTCTGCAATGAGTCTTCTTTTACTAAACCAGTTGGAGACCCTGAATATCATTTTTTTTTCTAGTCAACTTTTCAGCACGGTAACAAGGAATAAAGAGAAGTTACCTCCAGGTAGTTATTTTGATTAAGATATCCATACAGAAAGCAAGCCACCCCCACGACTGCTGCCAGGAGGAGCATCTGAGTGTAACAGTCCAGCCAAGCAAAGTAGATTCTGACCTTCTCTTTCCTGCAGAAAGACAAAAGGTAGTTTCAGAAGACACACATAATCACTCTGTAGCTTCATACTCATATTAATTTCTTTTTTATCTTTGATTTTTTGGGGGGGCATAATTAGGTTTATTTATTTGTTTTTTAAATGGAGGCATTGGGGATTGAACCCAGGACCTCACGCATGCTAGGCCTACACTCTACCACTGGGCTATACCCTCCCTCCATCATATTAATTTCTGATTCTCAATCAAGGGGGCTTTAAGTTTAAACCTCTGACTCAATTCACACTTAAAACATACGTGTTTTCATAGCAGACCCCAAAGTCTACCGTGAAATAAGAAGTATTTTATGTATCATCGAAGTACTGATCACTGGTTCACCTGCTGAAGCAAGATAAATGAGAACAGAGAAAAGGAGGGGACAAGGCCAACTCTGGAGCAGATGCAGGGGATCATCACCACTCACTGGAAAGCCTGGCACATTCAACAAATCCCCCTAAAGATCTTTCTTAACAAGTGTGACACAAGTGTACATCAACAACTGGCTCAGTCATCTGCTCCTGCCTTATCTCGGGAACTTCCCTGGAGCAAATGCATCGTAAACCACAGATAATAAGGAAATGGCTGATAATGATAACAACTGGGAGTGCAATGTCTCTCTGACAAAATACTTATAAAACTCATTGTGGGAATGGGAGAGGGCAGGAGGGATGTGACTGAGGAAGGTACTGCCTTGTATTCTTTGCATCTAGTACATCTGTTTTTCCTAGGTTTTAAAAACCCTTCAATGTTTCTCAGTTAATCTGGAGTAGGTGGAACAGGCCAGGGAGGCAAGATTAGAAGAAAGGAGGCAGGGCATGAAGCGGTGCCAGGCTGGTCCTGAAAGGGAGACAGACACAGACAGGCAGACACAGAGGGCTTAGGGACAAGGGGGAACAATGAGACGGCTGCTCAGGTGTGTCTTGTTGTTGCTGATACTTTCCTCAACTGGCGCACTGCTGACTCAGCAGTGTTAATTAAAACCTGTGGATTTCCTCAGCTCTGAGTTCTCTCTGAGGCTTCCGGCTCAGACTGGAGCTGGGCTCAGCTCTGTGGGCTTAGCCTATGGGGGACTCAGCTTTGAGAACAGCCTGGAGTCCTGGGAAACTTCACACAGGAATACCCTTGGGCTGGACCAGTGCTCACAGGGCAGCTGTGAGACCAGCTCCATCGTCAGAGACCTGGGCGTGGACCATTCCATAGGGAAAAGGGCTGAGCCTGATGCCAAATCAGATAGGGGGGACAAAGTGTGTTCATTCTCATGTGACTGGGCTTTGTGGCCTGGCTCATGGATGGCAGGCTCAGGATGGTGTCTGGCAGAGAAAACCCTGGCAATTGGTTTGAGATGTCTTGGACTCTTTCTTGTTAAGCTTTTTGTAATATATTCTTATCAACTATCTGTCCTGGAAATGCCACATTCAAAACTGAAAGAATGTTTGAAGTTGCCTACTCCAACTGCCCAATGGTAAACACACCCTGCTACAGTTAGGGAGCTGGTCAGGTAGCCTCTGTCTGGATATTTACAGTGATGGGGAGTTCATTACTTCTGAAGATTACTTGTTGGCAAGAAGGTGAGAAAGAATTTTTGAACCTTAACAGATGTCTGCCTCCTAGTCCTTGCTGAAAGGCTAGGAATAATGAGGATCCCTGCAAATGTAGTTTTGTCTGATTGTTACCTCTCTCTGTCAAAAACACCCCAATTCTTAACATCAATTTTTCAAAATTCAGCTTTGATTTCTTTTTATCAAAGTTATACCACACATTCATTAAAGTGTCAAACAGTTCTAGAACACTGATTGTAAAACAGAGCAGTCCCCAACAACTGCCCCATTTCCTGGCCAGAAGCAACCACGTTCAGCTCCTACTGCTGACTCTTGGAATAATTGCCCCCCTGTCTCTGACTAATATCCTTGTAGCACAGCCTACTGACTTTTTCAGCTTTATGTATTACCTATTTGACTTTCTATTTTGGAAAATGAGGATTAAGCTATCTTTCAAACCCCATCTCATCTACACAACCAAACCTTCATTCTTCCAACATTTTAACACAATTACATTATAATTTTGATCAGCTCAGTATCCTTGCTTTACATTATCCAGACTCTGTACAGACTGTTCACAGCTGTAGCAAGTTGTATGCTAGGCTTACTTTTTTCTTCCCTACTTTGTTTTTCCTGGAGTTAATACTTGTCTTGGTGGTTCATAGCTTAGTTTTCTGGGCACTTAACCATTCAACCCCAGACCTTCTCCTAATGAATAACTTTCTCACTACTTTCTAATACACTGATACAAATTTTATCTCCTTGAATAAATCTCTTCAGATCTCCTTCAACCTGGATTAACGGCATGCTAGTCTTGTCACAGAGCTCAAGGGGCCACCAGTGGGAAGCAACAAGGGAATACATGGACCAGGAGCAGGGAACAGATCAACGTATTTTCCTTAGTAAAACATACTTTAAATAGTGGGAAAACTGTTTTCTTTACAAACACAAACAGACACACAAAAGCCCATAAAGAATGATTAAAGAGCCATCAAACCCATGGCACTGCCATCAAATACTGTATAACATAAAACAAAAATAACAGAAGGAAAACATCATATAAATATGAATCTCAAGGGGGATGGGGTACACTCAGTGGCAGACTGTGTGCTCAGCATGCATGAGGTCCTGGATTCAATCTTTAGTACCTCCATTAGAAAAAAAAAATTTTTAAAAAAGAAAAAAGTATCAATTTTAAATATTTACATATGTACAAACGTCCTCTTTTAAAACTGTGTTCTAAGGATAACCCGGGTTAATGACAAAGCGCCTCTTCATGACTGTGATCTTGCTGATAAATGAGGGAGGAAATTAGAGTATGGCCACATGAAATAAAATCCCTTATGAAATAATGAACCTTGGTGACAATCATTACTGGCTACTGTCATCACAAAAAAGAGAGACAACTGGACATTATGTACCTTATGACAGGAGTACAAAACTCAACGTAATGAGTATTCTTGCACAAAGTTCAACCTAAATCATATCAAGCTTTTAGGGGAGGATCAAATCACTTAGCTAAAGCAAATACATAGGATGGAGAAACAAGTCTAACACCACAGGGGAGAATGAAATCAGCCAAACAGAAAATAGAGAAACCCCTCAGCAATTTCAAGGAAAACGAGAAACAAGAAAATTATAGATTAGAATCCACTTGAGAGATATGTTAGCTGCAATGTCTGAACCTAGTCTGGATCCTGATTTCAACCCCAAAACTACTTGAAAGTGTATTTTTGTGACAATCAGGGAATTATTTTGTAACCCTAAAAAAAAGGAATATTCCAATCGTATTTAAAAGAGATCTTGTCATTTCACTAATGAGTGGTTAAGCTATGTAGGATTGTCTTCAAAATGATCCCGTAGTGGTGGAGGGGAGGAGGCGGAGATAAAAGATGCAACAACAGTGACTCTGAAATTATAATTCTGGAGCTGGATGACCGATGCAGGCAGGCTGGCTGTGCTGTTCTCTCTACTTCTGTACATGTTTGAAACTTTCCATAAAATGTGAAACAAACAAAAAAACATCACAGTATTTTAAAGCTCTCACTTTGAAGGTTAAGAGGTTTGCCCAAGTAGGTGGGCACCTGCATGGGGCACTGAGATTAGAAAGAACAGGGACCTGGCTCCAGGCCTAACTGGGGCTACCCTGACCCTCCTCTTCTCATCCATCCACAGCCAGCCCATAACTGCATCCTGTCAGCTCCACTCCCCAAACGCATTCTCCCTGGCTCCCACCATCTCTCATCTGGCCCAGTCCAAGAGCCTCCTGCCTGGTATCCCTGCTTCCTGGGCCCCTGCATCCCATTCTCCACATTATCTTTGCAAAATGTGAGTGAGAGAAAATTACTTTAGTGCTTAAACTATCATGACTGCTTCTCACTGCACTTAGAGTCTACACTCCTTTCCGTGCTCCTGATGCCCTTCTAAACCTCGCATCTCATTATTCTCAGCAGCACTGGCTCCAGTATCTCCTCAAACCTGCCAAATGCATTTGTACCTCGGGGCCACTGGACAAGCTGCCTCTATCCCTGGGATGACTTTTCCCAGATCCTCAAAATCTGGCCTCCTTTTCACCATCCACATCTCAGCTCACATGTCACCTACTCAAAGATAGCTTTCTTGACTCACTTCCCCCCATGTCTCCCCATCTCAACACTGTGCTATTTCCTTCATTTCAATCAGATGTTTTGTTTCCTTATTTGCCCAGTTATGTTTGTTTGCTCAGTTGTTCTTCATCTCCCTCTCCCCAGCTGCCTTGCCAAACAGCATAATCTCCCGGGGAGCAGCCAACGTTGGTGCTCTGAGAAGACCCATGCTGAGCAAAATGTAACAGTCACGTGGTGTAGTGGGACGGTGTCAGACAGCAGATACAGCAAAGCAGTGAGAATTTCTCTCTTATTTTATAATTTAAGTGAAATCTAACATTTACTCCTGTTTAATGAAGAATTTGGTAGGTCTTTGGTCCCAGTTCCTGGAAGGCACCTCTAAAGCCTTGACATTTCCCAAGATAGTAGTGTCTTTGTTATTCATGGTGGACACCTTAGATGGCTTGTGCTCATGAGATGACTCAGGATGGGGACTGGCCAGCCAGAGACACCAACCATGTGATTAGAGGAGTAGGGCTATGAGCTGTGTGACAGGTGAGTGATCACCAGGAGAGGAATGGGCTCAAGGTTTAGGGCTAAGGAAAGGTTTGAGTTACAGTTAGGGTTTGGGTTAGCCATGTCAGTAGTGACTCAATCATGCCTTTGTAATAAAGCCTCCAGTAAAAACTTGGGGCAACAAAGCTTAGAGCTCCTGTGAGCTTCCTGGTTGGTAACATTCTTGGAGGACTGTCACACTCAGATGCCATGAGGGCAACCCTGAGCCCTTCCCACTGAAGTGCTCTCCACAGCAGCTCACCTGACGAGATCCAAGGGCTGCTTCTTGTCTATGCTTCGAGGAGGAGCCCATTCCCTGTACAGAAGGCCCTGTTCGCTGGGCAGCTGAGGTCCTCTGATGGAGCACTGAAGTTGCACTGGGAATCAGAAGCAGACAGGTGAGTGCCACAATCACCATGTGTTCCTATGTTCTGTTGATAAAATGTGGTGCTAACACTTTGCGGTCATTTGTAAAAAGGGGCCTTCACTTGCCAGAAGGGATGGAAGTACTATATAATTTTTCATAATTCTCACCCAGAGCTGATACTAACCCTTTGAGGGTCATTTGCAAACTTGGGTGGAAAGGAATGCTTGGATGTTACAGTCCTGGAACCACCGTGGGTACCTGGTGAGAGCCTTGCAGATGCTATGTCCTACAAGTGAGCCAGTCTTACACAGCAAAAACAAGGCCAGCCAAGTGCCCAAACTGCTGTAGTGGAGGGACACTTGATGGTCCAGCCCCCTCCTTGGACACCCAGAGGAACCTAGACTCTGGCTGGTTAGGGGCAGGGTCAATTCTAAAACCCAGGCTTTTTTGTCCCCACAATTCAGTGGTTATCCTGTGACAGCACATGGAATATAAACAACAGAGAAACTTGATGTGATGTTATAGATTTAGCTTACTCAAGAGACAAAGTTTAAATCCAGTCATTCTCCTTCCCACCTGACCTAATTTCCTTCCTCCTGTACTAGAAACAGATTATCACCCACCCAGCCTTAACATGGGTCCTGACTCCACTTACCTTCCTCCCAAACACCACATGAGATGATTCCTCAGCCTGGATGTGGGACCAGCAATTACAAGAGGCTTTAGTGGAAAAGGACTTGTGCGCAGATGCCAACTAAACACTGTAGAATCCTGGTGTCCCACATTAGTAATCATGACAGCTGTTTGCAAGTGTCCCCAAAGTTCATTTCAGACTCTGACTGCTAATTTTGCTTGGGCATAAATATAAAACATGTAGACTGCTGGGCTGGACTGCTATGCTGGGTCTCTGATCCAGGAAGCTCAGTGTTTGCTCCCTGCACCCAGCTCCCTGTTCTGTTCATGCATGTGTATCAAAGAGCTGTTTAGTGTCCATTTTAATACCTAAAACAGTGCATTTCAGTATTGTCTTCATCCACAAATATGTGTACCACACAGTAGTAATGATCAATCTCAGTCTTTGCTTTCTTTGGTCTTAGAGAGTCAGATAAATGGATAGCGAAGATAACAAAGTCATGGAGTGCTATAATATAGTATTTCCTTTATTTCAATGACAGGATTTATTTAAAGAGCTTAGATATAACATCCTTGCATTTATGGCATCATTAAGCGTCGGAAGCAGTCACATTTAAAAAACTTCATTTCATGAGAGATGTTATCAGTTAGAGAAGTGCTCCTGAATTTGAGGGGTTGCTGTCATCTCAGACGGAGTCCCTAAAAAATGTCAACACTCTGCAGTATTGACATCATGACAAGAACCCAGACAGATGAAATTTGGAAAGCCCTGTGGCTTTCTAGTGCACAGACAGAAAATGGTATTTCAGAGGGAAAAGCCTGAATTACAGAAAATGATAAATGAAATGGTCTAACATGTATTTCTCTTACAAAGAACTACTACTTCTTTGGTTGATAATAACATCTGTCAGTAATTATTAAAAGAGCTGACAGATGCATAGTACTTACTATTAGCCGGGGCTGTTCTAACATTGACACAGATTCATTAATCCCCATAGCAATTATATGAGTTGGGTAGTATTATTGTCCCCATTTTATTGATGAGGAACTTGATAAAAACAGAGGCTAAATGACTTTCACAAGGTTGACAGTGAGAAACCAACACAGGTGTTCCAGCCTGAGTCTATGCTCTTGGCCACTTCTTCTTTTTTTTTTTTTTTTGGTGGCAGGGAGATAATAAGGTAATTCTGGTAGGGGGTGGGGAGGTAATTAGGGTTATTGGTCTATTTTAGAGGAGGTGTTGGGGGCTGAACCCAGGACCTTGTGCGTGCTAAGCATGTGCTCCATCACTTGAGCTGTACCTTCCCCTCTCGAGTCTATGCTCTTAGCTGCTAATCCGCACTGCCCCACATGGTAACTCTGGGGGAACTACAGTTCATTCATTCACTTGTTAAACTCAGCCTTCCCGGTGCCTGGGATTCAGCAGTGAACAAGACAACATGGTTCCTGCCCTAAATGAGCTTGTCGCCTCCTGACATATTATCTTCATTTTACCCAGGAAGAAACAAAGTCAAGAAAATTAGCCCTTTCCTGTTAACACTGGAGGAGACATGAGGTGCTTTATTTCATCTTTGCCATTTGACTTACACCATAGGGAGGGAAAGCTGCCTTGCAGATCCCGGAGCTCACAAGCCTGTTAATCCTGAATTTTTTTGACACTGTCCCTTACTTGATACTTGATCTGAGAAAGGATGAAGTAAACCTAAAAAGATTCTAAAAGAGTGTGTGGTTTATACAGGGTAACTAAACAGCCAGTGTTTACTGTCCTAACAGGAATCTGTAGGCATATTTATTTTCTTTCTCTTTTTTCCTTTTATGGGCAGCTTTTAAAAAGCCAAACCAAACCAACCAAACCAAATCACTGATAATTCAACAGCAGGTTCTAAATCACACCCAAGACAGCAGCTAAACTCGGTTTAGACTTACAATGTGGCTTCTGGTGTCTGGATTGAAGAATGCATCTCTATCCTGAATATAAAAGTAATTCACGCAGCTCTTCTCAAACAGGGCAGTGAAAAATTGTTGCTCTAGCTTGATGATACCTTCATCCACTTGGAGGACTTTCATAAAACAGCTGAAATTATTGAAGGCTGAGGACCGGGTTTTCAGATCATTGGGACATCAGAGGAAATTTGATGTGCATTATCTCAGCGTATATACACAGCACCTCCCACAGGGTGTGTACTTTTACAAATACAAGCTTGTCATCCAAAACTTATATTGGGAGAATGAAAATACAAACTAGGAAACTATTTTCATATTTTTAGTACACAGATTTTTCTTACATTACTGGTAGTTAAAGCACGTGTGCAAACACACACACACATATGACACTGGTAAAAGTGAAGATATAATAAAAATAGATTTGCAAACCATCATACATTTTTGCCTTAAACATATTTCCTTTGTTGAAATTACTGAAAAGTTATTTAAAATCCTTACAGTTCATTCATAAAATTACCAATGTTTTAGATGAAGAAAAGCAAACTTGTTAATTTGTAGTTCAAATTAGTAACTAAAAATAAAAACACTAAAATATTCTTTGCAGTGGTATTATGATGACAATTTTTTAAATTTCTCAGACCTAGGACTATTTACATATCTGTTCAATATAGCGTTAAACAACCATTAAAAAGGATTTAGAAGAATTATATTTATTGATATGGAATATATAATAAAAGGAAAAAGCAAAAAAGTGAAGTAATAATTTTCATTTTTGGAAGGGAAAATATCTACATTTGAGCAAAAAAAATGTTTAGAAGGATTTTAAGATTCTTTACGGATAATTAAGGTATAGATTATTTTTAATTCCACTATTCTTACATTTTCAATTTTGGGGGGTAAATTTTTATAATAAAAAATCTTTAAAAAGTTCTTGCATAAATACTTTAATAGATATATTTATGACTACATTCTCTGGCTATTAAAAAAGATCTCCTAGCTTTGAACTTGAAACATACATTCCATAATGCAGATTCTGACTGACTCCCCTCCCAGCCCACAGTGAAGGTGTAGCTGCGGTGACGTGTTTCAAATGTCATTCCAGGTAACATGCAGGCTCCCAGCCAATGGCTGCAAAGGGACTGACACTCACTGATCTGGTTGCTTCCAGCTGCAGACCATCACAGATGAGGTTAGACTCATAAGCTCATGTTTTTCTCTGTCAAAAGAAATCAGAAAATGTTAGGCTTTTACTTTCAACAAGGGAACAAGAAGTTGTTTGATTTTGTTATGCAAAAAATAACAACAAACCAATTTGAACCTGATGAAAAGACATTTGCTCAAAACAGCACAGTAGCAATGAAGGTGCTCTGGCTGGCAGGGACTTGTTGGATTCCTGTGAGTGCTGGACTCCTCAAATGAATTCCCTTGGCACTCCAGAAGGCCTGTGGTTGTCCCCATGGGTATGTGGCCATTTGTGGTGCACAAAAGTCTCTGGCTTTGCCACAATTTCAAAGCCTTTTTTGGCTTATGAAAGGCTTTGCACTCAAATGGAGTTTTTTTGAGTCCCACTCACTGATGTCATTTACCAGAGTTATAGTCCAGATCTGACATTCTAGACTTTTAAAATCTTGCAGACATTCAAATGGTTCAGGTTTGGATGTGTATCCACCTCTGCAGGCCTGGGACAAATTCGATAAAACCACCCAGACAAGTTCAGCAAAATGCAAAGAAATTTTTCTCTCTGCAAGACTGAAATGTCTGTGAAGCTATAAAAACTTCTACATCTACAAAAATAGAGAACAAACTCATCAATAACTTATCTATCAATAATGCATGGCCATTTAAAAAAAGTACTGTATTTACTGCTATTAAATTCTATCTGGCTTTTGCCAAATTGCATCCTAAACTGTAAGGAAAGTATATAAAGGTAGAGAATTTTTGACCTTTTAAGAGAAAAAGGAACCCCCCTACTCGGTTGGTGGGAATGTAAATTGGTGCAGCCACTATGGAGGACAGTATACATGTTCCTTAAAAGACTAAAAATAGACTTCCGTGTGATCCAGCAATCCCATTCATGGGTATATGTCTGGAGAAAAAT
The DNA here is from genome assembly GCF_009834535.1 of Camelus ferus. Taxonomy (NCBI): domain Eukaryota; kingdom Metazoa; phylum Chordata; class Mammalia; order Artiodactyla; family Camelidae; genus Camelus; species Camelus ferus. Next base: position 25,360,716 of record NC_045730.1, read on the forward strand.
ATAATTCAAAAAGACACATGCACCCCAATGTTCACAGCAGCACTATTTACAATAACCAAGACACTGAAACAACCCAAATGTTCACTGACAGATGACTGGATAAAGAAGGTGTGGTATATTATATATATGTATATATAAATATATATATACACACACACATATATATACACATGCACACACACACACAAAATGGAATCCTGCTCAGCCATAAAAAATAAAATAATGCCATTTGCAATAACATGGATGGACCTACAGGGTATTATGCTAAGTGAAGTAAGTCAGAGAAAGAAAAACAAATATTCTATGTGTTAACTTATATGTATATCTAAAAAATAAAACAAATTAATGACTATAACAAAACAGAAATAGACTCACAGGTACACAGAACAGACTGGTGGTTACCAATGGGGAGAAGGAGGAGAGGGGAGGCAGGAAGGGGGTAGGGGATTGAGAGGTAAAAAGTACTACATATAAAATGGATAGATTACAGGGATGTATCATACAGCACAGGGAAATACAGCCATTAGTTTATGGTGACCTTAAATGGAATACAATCTATAAAAATGTTGAGCCTCTGTGTTGTACACATGAAACTAATATGATGTAAATCACTACTCAATTACAAAATATTTAATCAAAGTTTTCTTTTCATATTATTTGCTAATAAGTTAGAAGCCATCACTGTCCAATAGAAACATAATGCAAGTCACAATTTTCCAGTAATCTCATTTAGAAAATAAAAACAAGTGAAATTAATTCCTGTGATAATTATATTTATCCCAAAATATCCAATATGCTATCATTTCAAAAGTGTGATTAACACTTTTAAAACTTATTAATAAATATTTTACATTATTTTTGTTGTACTAAGTATTGAAAATCTATTATGTATTTTCCACTTATAGAACATCTCAATTCACAATAGCCACATGTGGCTGGTGGCTACCATACTAGACAGAGCAGCTTACACCATTCACACTTCTGATAAATTACCTGCCCTCTTGCAGAAAAAGGCTTTAAATATTCCCTATATCAAACAAAACAACCTTGATGTGTGGGGAGTATCTTCATTATAGAGTGAAAAAGGTAAGAGAGCCATGGTTACATGTATGTTAATGTAGCAATACCTTCTTAATTCATTCAGGACTTTACAATCTTTCTTCATATGCTAAGGATTCACTGTCACTGGGCAATGTTTTTCAGTATTACCGTCTTTGGAATTGAGAGGCTTCTGATAACCCTGCTTTGTGCATCTGTACATGAAAGAAAATAACAAAACAGAGAAAAAGACCTTATTAAAAATAATTTAGGGGGGAGGGTATAGCTCAAGTGAAAGAGCATATTCTTAGCATGCACAAGGGCCTGGGTTCAATCCCAGTACTCCTTCTAAAAATAAAATAAATAAATAAAAACCTAATTACCACCCCCTGCAAAAAATTAATTAATTACTTTAATTAAAAGTTAAAAAAAGATAATTTAGTGCAGGCTTATCAGGCTACAAGAGCTACAATGAATACCACCCCCATTAATTTAGAAGAAGTCTCACAGTATTTCCCAACATAAAGGCTAAAATATAATTCAGAACACTTTCTGATGGTCAGCATGATTTTAACAAAAAAGTAGATAATTACCTCCCTGGTGTCAAAGCTCTGTCAGGAATGTGCACAGAAAATTTAGTAAAATGGTTTTGCAACTACCTTTGAAAGAAATGCTGAGAAATGATCTTTTCTGTTGGAAATTAGCCTGCTTTTACATTCTGCAGTAGGCATACATGTTTACAAACCAGGCAGGAACTGGATCATATTTTACACATACTTTAGAAACTGATTTGAATTTTGCTCTCTACCTGCAAGGCTATTTTTTAGGTAATAACATAAGCTGGCCACTATACTAAATTTTGTTTCCCTGTTTGCTTAATCCTCACAACAACTCTGTAAGCTGCTATTATTACCCCCATATAACAGATAAAGAGCTTGAGGCAGAAAATACTTTGGGTAACTTGGTAAATGGTGGAGCTGGGTAAGACTGCAGCCAGTCTGATACTCAAGTCCATTCTTCTCACTGATGTCTGATACTGCTACCTACATTCAGCAATGACTGTTGATTTCATATTTAAGTGTGTCATTTCTAAAAGTGCAAAGCTATATTAGTACTGCTGTGTAAATTATACTTTTGAGATGTGATTGCCAAAAAAATAAAAATAAATAAATTTAGGGTGCCACTGGGGGGAGGGCAAACTGCATATGGATGGACACAAGGGTACTTTTTGAGGACACAGTTGCACAACTCTAGAAATAGCTAAAATGGCTGACTTGTACAATTATAATGTGTGAATTTTATGGCCTGTAAATTATATCTTAATACAGTTATTAAATTAAGAAACTGGGATACCAAATTAAGCCTAAAACACATATACATATCACACAAAGAACAACAGGCAAATATCATTATTTACTGCACCATTTTCCTTCATGCAGCTTCCTTTCCTCACCCGATCCTGAAAGGATGATTCATTTTTAAAATAGTCTTTTAATTTATTCAGCAAATAATTTTTGACAGCCTACTATGTACCCAGGACTATTCTAGGCACTTGGAATAGATCAATAAACAAAACAAAATTCCCGTCCTCACGGAGCTTGGTTGGAGTCTAGCTGGGGTGGGGGGTGGAGATGACAATTCACACAACAGAGCAGCAGAGGAGGTGGCATGTTAGGAAAGAGGAACCATGGAAAAAAGAAAAAAGGGCAAGGTAAAGAGAGTTGAAGCTATGGGATGAGGGTGATGTTGTATTAAATACCAGAGCAGGCCACACTGAGGACTGAGGTTAGAACTAGGACTAGAAGGTGAGAAGTCCCAGGTGGACGGAATAACCATCACCAAGGCCAGCGTGCACCTCACATGTTCCAGAATGGGGGCATGGCTGGGGCTGTGGAGAAGGGTCAGTGCAGATCCTGTAGGGCCTTGGAGGACGTTGTAAGGACGGTGGCTTTTACCTGGAGTGAAATGGGGAGGCACTGCAGAAGGATGACACAATCTAACTTAGGTTTTCAAAGGCTCACTTGAGTGCCGGGTGAAAATAGTCGAAACGGGACAGAGATGAAAGGAGGGAAGCCACTGTGAAGGGCTGTGCAGGAGGAGAGGACAGTTGCTCAGGGCAGGGAAGCAGCAGTGGAGGCAGGAGCCATGGTGAGAAGTGGCTGGGTTCTGGATATATTTTAAAGGCAGTGTTAAACCAGATCTGTTGACAGAATGCATGTGGTATGTTAGTGAGAGTCAGAAAAACTCCAAGTTTTTTGACCCAAGCAGCTGGAAGGATTAAGTTTCCACTAACTGAATGGGGGAGGCTGCAGAAAGAACCAGTTTGGGGAGTAGGAGGACCAAGAGCTCAGTTTTCACACATGTTGGTTTTAAGATATCAGAGTTCCAAGTGAAGATGTCAAATCAGCAGAAGATTGTAAGAGTCCAGAGTTGGAGAGAAAAAGTCTAGTGGGAGACAGAAATGTGGGAATCATGGGTCACACAGGTGGTACAGGAAGACATGAAACCCAGGTACTCAAACATTAAGATAACCTGTCATTAAACATAGAAGTTATCCTTAAGGGCCTGCCTACTAGGTGTGGATATCAGTCCTATTTCCCGACCACCTGAGTTTTAAAAAGGAACTTACAAATGAATTTGTGCAAGACACTGCCTCCAGTGGGTGTGTCCAGAGCTGGAGTGGGAGAATGGGATGGTGCACGCTACTCTCTATGGCAGAATGTGTGTATGTGTGTGTGTGTGTATGTGTGTGTGTGTGTGTGTGTGTGTGTATGCATGTGTGTGTGCACAGGGGGATGAGTTACACCTGGCTTAAGAAAAAATCTAGTAAGTCTAGAAGCCGAAAGATGAAAGAACATCCAGATCTGGTAGAGGGAACAGGGGAAACACTGTGTACTGTAAGACATAGCCCCATAATGCCATTTCCCACCATCCTTTCATCAGGAACACAGTTGGAAAGGGGGGAATTATGTAGATACGTGTGATGTACACAAACTTTCTGACCATGTAACACTGAATATCTACATATGTAGCAAGTTAATGATATTTATATCTGCTTCAAGTTTAATAACAAGTTCACAACAGAGGGAAAATAAAATATTGAGGACTGGTAGAACTATCATAGAAGGACTTTCAAAGCTCAGAATGGAAGCAAAAACAGCTTCACCCCACAAAGAATGTCATTAAGAGTCAAGAATATTTATATTTGCTTAAGAAATTGAGAGTTACAACTTCCTGCTTTAAAGAATTAACTTTAAGACAGATACCATACTATAAGCAACATCTATACTGGTGCTTTCTTAAAGCTATTTTTAGTTCCTGCTTTTTCTGAAGTACTCCAGAAACCCTGCAAAGAAAAGCTTCTGTTCAAAGGCTTAAAGGAATAAAAAAATAAATAACACTGCATTTTTTAAAGTGTTCTCTGTACTGAGAGTCACTTCCAAATACAGCACCCTGCCACAGGTCTTCATTTTTAACAATAAGGTCCTTTGTGCAATTTTTCAATTGCTATGTGACTTTGTGTCAGTCTCTCACTCACAAGCAGAATGGAGTACCAGAAAATGACACATCATGTCTAAAACTACAGATGTGGAAGATGAACGTACACCAGGAAACAGCTAAGTGGGAGGGTAAGGTTTACCTTTTAAGTTACCGTAAGTTAGTTACACCTTCTCCCTGCTTCCCCTGTGAAGTGAAGAGCTAGTTTTTTCCAGAAAAGCTCTCATTCTGAGAACTGTCTTCTTTAAAATATTTGGAGATTCTTTTTTAATGTTCTTTCACTTTTAAGTCTTTCCCCAACTCTACATCCCATAACAAGTGTTAAAATTATCCAATAGCCTTTTGTTACAGAGCTTACTCTACAAAAGCTGAGGTTTCCCAGGGTTTGGATCCCAGAACTCTGCTACCAGATAATCCTAAAGCCTTCCTTCCATAACTGACTCTTCTGCCAATTCCCAGATGCAGGCAAGTTTGGCTTCTCAGACCAGGTAACATTCTAGCTCTGCCTATGAACACTCTACTGCCAGTAAAGGAACTCAGACAGAAAGCAAATAAAGTCCCTAATGAGGGCTGCCTCCTTCAAATAATCAAGATGCCATCACCAAGCAAATATTTAAACCTACTGCAAAACTTCTGAAGACATCTTACAAACAATATAGTTTCTATAGATGCATACTATTTGCTCTGGAATAGTGATTTCCAATGGAGGAAACAAAGGACCACATGACCCAAGCAATTTTTTAAAACTGCACATAACCATCCCTCTTCACGTGAGGATTCAGGCAAGCCCGTCTTACAGGTCTAGGTGTAACAGAATGACAGCACCTCTAGGAGTCAGGTGAAAAGCAGCGAGGTAGGCTTTTAGTGAAAGGGGGTGATGTAATAGGCCCCATCGCCCACTTACCTCCCACCACAGGACGATCATCTCAGATAGAGGACAAACACTTTGGGAAACAGAGGCTGTCTATGTTTTTTATGGTTTTCTGGTGGAAATAATGCCCTGAGTCATGTGAAGTTGTGGCTGCAAAATTGAACAGGGGAACAGACATTTTCACATTCAGGACACAAATATTCAGCCCCTGGGTGGCCACCATATCTGCTCTCCTCTTTGCCTGTTCACCCCAAAAGCTGCAGGACTCCCCTGCTTGCAATGACACCCACCACTTCTCACAAATTCCTGCCAAGTTCATGTCAGCACCTGGTGGTGTCAAAGTCACCATTTGTACTGCTCTGAAGTCCCTCCATTACTTTACATCCCTTCTATTTTCTCTGTTGTCTTCCTAGCTACACTTGCATTCAGAAGCTGGTTACTGCACTAACATTGCCTCTGTAATTGGTCCAGGATATAGGAAGTAGAGATTCAACTTTAAGACTTGTCATGTCACTCTAGTTTCCCAACAAAATACTCTGGCATCCCTCATCTCACCCAAAGAACCACCACATTACTTAGAGGTTGTAAAAGTAGAGGGCTTTCTCCACTGGGAACACTGAGGCTCGTGATAGAGTTCTGCTTTCAGTTTTTGCAACTAGTTACAAAAAGGCATGTTCTGCAAATTCTCTTGAAGTGTTTGGAATTTAAACTTTTATTAGATACAGAGCTGGCAGACTAACTGTAATCTATGAACATATGGTCATATTACCAAATAATGTTCATGTCTGCCCTAGAGACATGTAAGAACTTGAATTACACCTGCAGCCTGTAGGCCTTTAGAATTGGATGTGAAGCATCCTGTGAGATAAAAAAAACCTCCTATCCAGTCACAGAACACCTTACAGACAACATTACATTAATGCCACTGAATACATTAGTATAGTCCATGTATGGTTAAGTTACATCTCCAATTTCTCAGAGCTGGAAAGGAGATGTCTAGAAAAGCTGGAAAAGCTCAATTACCAAAACAGCTCAAAAGTTAAAGCAGACTCCTGCACCTCCCAGAGCAGAGGGCCGAAGGTGGAGGGTGCATTGCCCACCACCCTGTCCTCCCCCAGGACGTGGCGTGTGGTGAAGCAGGCAGGAGTGGGTGGCTGGGACTCAGAGGTGGAGAGGTGATGAAAGCAGGAGTGGAACTGCTCTGGCCCTAGAACAACAGGGCTGTAAAAACTCGGCTTCAGTTCAACCCGCTCCCTCTCCCACCTACGTGACAAACAGAGCACAGTCAGGTACCTTCTGCCCATGACGGTGACGACTAGCAGGAAAGGGACCAGGGTAAAAGCATGTCCTATAAAAGATCAGTCTGATTTTAAAGACTATGTTATAAACAATGATCAGCACTGTCAGAGTGGGACACTTTTGAGGTGCTCAAATAGGGAGGAGGAAGTTGAGGATCCATTTCCAGCACTTCCATGTCTTTTATCACTCCTATTTCTGACTTTTCCTTTGCCACTTTTTGTAGCACTGCCATCACTGGCAGGTAAAGGGGCAACAATGTGACTTGGCCGTTTGGCTGATGGGGCTACATTTCCCAGCACTGGAATGAAGAGGCACTGGAAGAGGATCAGCTGGAAGATGTGAACCACCATCCTGGCCTGTGCCCAAAACTAACCAGGTGACCCTGGGTTAGGCTCTTAGTCTCTCTGGGCTTCCGGCTGTTTACTTATAAAAGAAGGTTTTGTCATTCCACAAATATATCCAATATGAAATGTAACGTGAAAGTCAAACACAATGACATCTCACCTGCTTGTCTCAGGGAACTGTACAAGCACTGAACACAGTGTGAATATAAACACAGAGTTAAGAAAACTGTTGAGGTAAAACGCTAAACTGAACATGGAGATAAAGTTTTATGGATTTTCTTGGCTTTCTTTTTTAATTGCAACACTGAATTAATAGTTATTAGCTATACTCCACACCACCACCCCTGTGAATAAATAAAGTAGGTAAGCACTGCCTGGATGCCTGCTATTGTCCGATGCTAAGCAGGGTGAGGGGTATAAAGGAGGCTGAACAAGGGAGTCTTCTCCAGTTACGAGCTAAGTGAGGAGGCACATTGGAAACCACCCGGAAATGGTACCAAGTCAGTACTCAAAGCCAAGATTACAGGCTACCGATCATGAACAGTGCAGGAATACAAAGAGGAGCTAGAAGTACTTGGAGTAAATAGGGAAGGCTCTATGAAGGGGATGGGGCTCCAACTAGTTCTCAGGGAAATTCTAAGCTGTTTTAACTGAGGACTGGATAGGAAATGGCTGGAGACTTCTGGCTTTTAATAAGGCACAGGTTACCCTAGGAGGCTAAGGCACATAATGATTGGAACACATAAGGTAAGGCCAACATGATGGAGGGTAGAGACTACCTGGCTGAGATCTGGTTGTGGTAAGTCTTTGACTTGACTCTAGATGTTGGAGGGTCAAAACTGTAGGTTGACTGGAAGGGGGGGAGAGAATATCCAAGAATTCAACAGAAGGAAAAATTCATGTATCAGGGATGAAAGCTCTTCATCAGAGTATCAGCAATCAGAATAGACACTTGAAACCAAACACATACAGTTCCAGAAGCTGACAAAATGTGGAGGGTGGTGAGAGAAAGATAAATCAAAGACCATTCCAAGCCTTTGGGAATTCAAGACCGGAAGAACGATTATCCCACTGAATAAGTGGAGATGTTGCAAGAAAAAGATTATGAAACCAGCTTTAGACATGTTGAATCTGACATATGAGCTAAGAGTAGGTGTTCTCTAAGAAGCTCAAAATTCAAAACTGAAGCACAGATCTAGAGTACAGGCTTAAGATGCAGATGGACAAGACATGATAAATCTCCTAAAATAAAACATAGGCAAAACATTATCTGACATAAATCTTAGCAACGTTCTCCTAGGGCAATCTACCCATGCAATGGAAATAAGAGAAAAAAATAAACGAATGGGACGTAATTAAACTCATAAGTTTCTTCACAGCAAAAGCAACCATAAGTAAAACAAAACAACAACCTTCGAATGGGAGAAAATATTTGCAAATTATACGACTAACAAAAGCTTAATTTTCAGAATATATAAACAGCTCATACAACTTACTAACAAAAAGACAAACAACTCAATCCAAAACTAGGCAGAAGACCTAAACAAGCATTTCTCCAATGAAGACATACAAATGGCCAATAGGCACATGAAAAAATGCTCAATATCACTACTAAACAGAGAAATTCAAATCAAAACTACAATGAGGTATCAGCTCACACCAGTCAGAATGGCCATTGCTCAGAAGTTCATGAATGATAAATGCTAGAGAGGCTGTAGAGGGAAGGGAACCCTCTTGCATTGCTGGTGGGAATCCAGTTTGGTGTAGTCATTATGGGAAGCATGGAAATCCCTCAAAAAACTAAAAGTAGACTTACCCTATTACCCAGCAATCCCACTTCTGGGTATATAACTGGAAGGAACTCCAATGTGAAAAGATACCTGCACCCCAGTGTTCATAGCACCACTGTATACAATAGCCGAGACATGGAGGCAAGCTAAATGTAGCAACAGATGACTGGATAAAGAAGTTGTGGTATATTTATACACTGGAATACTACTCTACCATGAAAAGGACAAAATAAAACTATTTGCAGCAACGTGGATGGACCTAGATATCGTCATTCTAAGTGAAAGGAGCCAGAAACAGAAAAATAATAAATGATACCACTCATATGTGCAATCTAAAAAAAGAGAGAAAAAGACACTGTGAACTCATCAACAAAACAGAAACAGTACTTGCAGACTTAGTAAACAACCTTAAGGTTACCAGGGAAAGGGGATGGGAAGGGATAAATTTGGGAGTTTGAGATTTACAAATGTTAGCCACTATATATAAAAATAGATTTTAAATAAAGTTTCTTCTGTATAGCACAGAAACCTATGTTCATTATCCAGCAATAACCTATAATGAAAAAGCCTATACAGCCACCAACTGAGGAAGCAAGAGAAGAAAGGAGAGTTAGTTATGCTGGGCTAGAGCCCACTTCTAAAATCCTTGTCAGCCACTGAGGCTGCCCCGAGTACACTTAGCCCTCCTCCCAGGAACAGGCTGACATGACTTGCATCCTGCGAACCTGGGGCAGCAGAGGCCATCCCCAGGTCTGGCCCTGGGGGAGATGGGAGCAAGTCCATCTGCTCCACCTGGGGCAGCACCGCTCCCCGCAGCCCCCGCCTCCTGACCGCATTGCGCCTGACTCTCAGGAACCCACTGACTTGAAAACAAGTGATCCACGATCCTGGGCAGCGGCGGGGAGATGGGCAACGACCTGGCAAGCTGGTCGATTTGCCCCCATCTCCCCCACGGCCTGTCCAGGGCTAGGCCTCTGCTGCTCCAGGCATGGTCCCCAGGTCAGCCTGCTCCCAGAAGGAGGGTGCGGTGTGGTCAAAGGCAGTGGTGGGTTATGGGGCCTGCCCATGGGAGCCTGTGGATTTGCTTCAAACTCCCCAGCGCATGGCCTGAGCTTGGCCTCTGCTGCCCCGGGTTCGTGGAACTCAGGTTACAGGTCAGCCTGCTCCTGGAAGGCGGGTGCTGTGCTGTCAGGGAATGGCGGCAGCTGCGATGGCAGGATTGGGGCTGCCTTGTGAGAGCGCGGGGGTTGCAACTATTTCCCGCTGCTGCTGCAGCCACCCCAGCACACTGATCACACCGCACCCACCTCCCAGGAGCAGACTGACCTGTAACCTGAGTCCCATGAACCTGGGGCTTTAGAGGCCACCCCCAAGGTCAGGCCACAGGGAAGATGGGAGCAAATCCAGGGGCTCTCATGGGGCAGCCCCCATTCCATCCGAGGCCCCGCGCCCACACCGCACCCTCCTCCCAGGAGCAGGCCGTGGTCTGAGGGCCAGTCAGAGATGCTCCGGAGCCATCCGGTGCCCTCCCACCTCCCGGGGCTGTACCTGCTCTCCTAAACCCGGGTATTAGCGGCAGCAAAAACGCGGGGTTCAGGAACTACTAATAGCGAGGTTACCACGAACCACAGCGGCGGCTGGGATCCGCCTCAGGGTCCTAATGGGACGCGCAGCCTGGACTTCACCTTCGCACCCCTCCCTGTGCGCCTTCCCAGCTGCACAGCCCAGGCGTCACCCGTGGGCTCCCCGAGCAGCGCGCCCCCGCCAGCGCCCCCTTACCTGCCCGGCAGCGGCAGCGGAGCCGAGGGCAAACGGCGGCCCAGACCCCAGGCCGTGTTCATCTTCCAGGAGCTGGTCCAGGAGCAATCGGCTCCCTCAACCTTCCCCGCGTTCTGGGCAGGTTCCGGCGTCCATTCGTCTGTCCGTCTGCGCGTGTGCGCCCCTCCTCCTCCCGCCCGCAGTGCAAACTGCTCGGGTGGGTCTCCTGCTTTACCGGACCTGGCCACTGGGGCCGGGAGGGGCCAGGTGGGGCCCCTCCTGCTCGCCCCGCCGGGTCTCCATCCCCAGAGCCTTCAACCCGCCATCAACTGGGTCCTGGCACTGAACTAGAACCACGACCGCCCTGGACCAGGCCACACCCCGCCAGCCCCACTTCCCCTGCTCAACTTCCCTTCCCTGTTACTCCTCTCCCACCCCTGCCCAGGCCCAGTATCCCACCAGACCTTGAAGACAGGGCTCCTTCTCCTCACACCGAGGTCCCTGCCCTTATATTCCATCTTGCTAGGTCCTAACCTATGGCCCCTACACCCCCAAGTTTACCCCACATGCCTCACCACAGGACCCCCAACATCCTGAAATTGTCCCCCTCACCTCTCAGCCAGGTCAGTTCCACTCTGAGCGGGCCCCTCACCCCTCAACCTGTACCCCTCACCACAGAATCCCCTTCACTCTGAGTGCACCCCTACCCTGAGCTGATTCCCTCACCCCTCACCCTGTGGTTGGGGTGGGGATATCTGGGCTCCAGTAATGATGACTACTGTCACCAGTGGGGGATCCAGCCTAGTGTGCACCTTCATATTTAATGTCTGAGGCTGCAGGGCAAGGCAGGCTGGGCTGAAGATGCTTCCAATTCCCACGCTGGCTCCCTGATCCCCGTGCCCTGTGCCTCAACTGACCCGACGGGTCAGGGTGATCCCAGGCTGCCCGCCACTGGTCTGTGGGCCTTGGGTGGTTGATGGTCCTGATGGTGATCTGGACCCCTAGGGCGGAGGCACAGGCATGCAGACCTTTGAGGTGGGGGAGTTCAGAGGGTGCACTTGAGCCCAGGGGTAGACAGCAGATGGTGGGCTGTGTGCATGGGGCTGTGTGCATGGCCTGGGCTTAGCCCAGGTGGGTGCAGGGTACCTTGTTCATTCACACCAGGCCAGAGGGAAGAGGGACGGGAGCTTTGAAAGTGTCAACGTTAGGAAGCCAAGGCTGGAGAGCAATGTAGGCAGGTGCATTGGCCAGGCCACCTTGGAGCCCGCCTCGACTGCTGGTCCCTTGCATCAGGGGAGACTGGCAGTTGACTGGCCAATGAGACATCCCCTGCTGTGGTATAGTTTACAGGCAATTGAAGGGACTTTGACAGGTAATTTTAATCCAATAATCGTTAATTTCTCTGTGGGAGATCAGGTCCAAAGTCATGGTGAATCTGGTAGGGCTTCTGCCTGAACTCCAGCCTGGGACAGTGGAGGACCCACCCAGGAATCATCCTCTTAGCCTCTCACCAAAAGGCACTGTAATAGAAAAGAACAAATCTGACTCCATATTAGATTTGTTCCTTTTCCTTTAACCCTGTGCCCTGTTTCTAGGCTTAGTCTTGCTAGCTCTGCACCTTTTGTAAAACAATGTTGCCTTTAGCCTGAAATAAATAGGAGAGCCTATTCTCAAAACTCTGACCTTTAAGGATATTAACACTTTTGCACTCCTATAAAGGTAACAAGTTGCAGAATAGAAAAAGTTTGTTTTGTTGCAGGTTTTACAGGAACACCATGATCTGACCCACGTGGACAGCTGCAAAGGATTCCAAGAACAAAGAAATCCTACACCAAGAAGTTTGCAACAACCAACCACAGCCCCTCCCCTTTTTAGTAGAAAAGGAGCCTGAAGTCTGATTTGGGGATGATGGTTCTCCAAGATATTAGTCTGCCATTATCTTGGTCTGCAGCTGTCTACGTGAATCAGGTCATAGTGCCTCTGTAAAACCACTAACAAAACAAAAGTTATTTTCTATTCTGCAACTTGTTGTCTTTATATAAGTGCAAAAGTGTTAATATCCTTAAAGATCAGAGCCTTGAAAATAGGCTTTCCTGTATATTTCAGGCTAAAGGCAACATTCTTTTACAAAAGGTGCAGAGCTAGTAAGACTAAGCCTAGAAAAGAGGGCACAGGGTTAAAGCCAAAAGAACAGATATTATATGGAGTCAGATTTTTTTCTTTTCTATTATAGTATATTCTATATTTATGTTTTAAGTTTATAAGAATACAGTTTAGCCTTTTCCCATTTTAAACTGTGCAATTTTAAGGAGCATTAAGTGCTTTCACAATGCTGTGAGACCAACACCACTTGTTTCAGACTATTTCCTTCCTCAAAGTAAAAGCTTGTATCCAAAGCGCACCCCTCATCTTCCCTCACCCAGCCCGTGACAAGCCCTCATCCCCTTTCTCTCTGTGTCTTTACCTATCCTGGAGGTTCCCTATCAATGAAATCATATAAAAGGTGGCTTTTTTTTTTTGTCTGCCCACATATCTTAAGCAGGGACGGGTGAATTATTTTGTTTGTTTGTTTTTATGTGAATTAGCATTTTGTATTTTGAGAGGAAAATCCAGATGGATTAAAGATGAGACGTACCAAATGAAGCCCTTTTAGTAACTCTGTGCATAATCTCGGGGTAGGCACTGCTGTTCTAAGTGTGAAACCAAAGCCAGAAGGAAGATGCTTAGCTCTTCCTGTGGGAAAATAAGACCAAACAAAACCAGAAAACAAAGGCCAAGAAAGACAGCTGGAAAGACAAACCACAACCTGGAAAAAGCGTTCCTCATGACCCAAGGTCAGAGAAAAGCTTCACATCCCTGTGGTCCAAAAACCTCTTGAAGCCCAGAGTTCTGAAAAGGAATAAAACACACACAGGCAGTTCCAATGAGAGGCCGTGCAGGTGGTCAGTGTGTGCTAGAGATGCTCGACCTCTCAGGTGAGGACACAGGCAGACGGACAGACTGCAGAGACAGCATTGGCCCCCATCACACTGGCAGGTCTTTAGCCTGGTGACAACCAGCCCTGGTGACAATGTGAGCAGGCAGAGGCCCCAGCAGGTGCCCTGGAGGGAAGAGCAAATGGATGCTCCTCTCTGGGGGAACAGGTTGCAGGACACATCAAAGTGCCACAGGTGCATCCCTTCCCCAGTAGTGCTGATCCTTAGAGAAGATCCCACCAAATTTCTTGCACAATTTTCAAAGATAATTTTTCTTCAGTAACATGAATTCAAAATAATCAATATGTCATAAAGGCATTTTCATAAGTGACCTTCCCTGGGCCCTAACAATACACACACATAAATACACACATATACACATAAATATATACACACATATACACATAAATATATACACACATACATCCAGGAAAAGAGACAGACAGGCTGAAACACAGAGAAGCAGAGGGAGATAGAGAAACAGAGAGAGAGACAAGACAGAGAGGCACTGAGAGATAGACAGAGAAAATGAACACTGGAGCTGGGAATGAATGGAACTCACGCACATTCATTTTCACAAGTCAGTCTACATGTCAGAACCCGGTCCCAGTGTCCATCCACCCTCCAGGGGAGGGTGTGCAGATCACACAAGGACGTGTCACCAGAAGGCAAAAAAAAAAAAAGCCATTGTGGGGCAGCCCACCCCAGAGGTCGAGATGCGACACTGGGCCTGTAGGTCAACATCACAGAATGACCTAGGAAGTTGTAGGCCAGAGAGGATGATGTCAGAGTTGTATTTAATTTCAATCCCCCGACTGGGACCTGGGAAGCAGCAGCAAGGAGGGTGACTTTCTCCAGAACCCAGGGAAGACCCTGGTCTGTGTGGCATGTGCTCTGTGCTCATGCCAGCCCTCTGTGGGGTCCTTCCCTTGCTGAGTCTGTACACGAGCTCCCTGTGATGCCAGCACGTGGGGGTGAAAGATGTAGTAGGTGTTTCTTGGTCCAGATACAGGATGGCTTCTCTAAAGCAGGGGCCAGAATGATCCCCACTGTGCTGATGGAGGATTGGGGAGACCCTGAGAGGCATGTGGCTTGTCCAGGGTGACAGCACTGCTGAGTTGGGGGAGCTGAGTGTGAACCCAGCTCTGTCCTTAGAGCTGTGGCCCTGGCTGCATCCAGGCCTCCCCAGGGTTTTGGGGGGGCTGAGATGATGTCACTGTCTGTGAACATGGCATGGGGTGGGAAATGAGAGATCAGCAGCCCAGAAAGGCCCTTGGGGAGCATTGTGTAAGGAGGAAGCTTGGATAAGGGGACCCCAGGAAGTGACCTCACTTCCCTGGCAATAGAGCCCAATAGAACTTGGAATCAAGGTCACCAGGCACACACTCAGTAGAAAAGCCCCTACTCAGCTCACTTGGTTGGAGACAGAGGCATGTTCTGCTGTATCCCAACATCACTGAGGCCGCGGCCTCAGGAAAGCCCTCAGTGAGGGACTGTACCAACAGTGTCGACACTGGGTCAGGTCTCACCCCAGGCGCCTCTGGCCTTTTGGCCAGAGAGACCCAAAGGTAACACAGGGAGGCCCAGGGCAGGCCCGCCCAGGCCGGGCCACCACTCACGTCCCACCCAGGTAGCCCCACGGCCCCATCCCGGCTGGTGGAGGTGGAGCAGTCATGTTGGGGATGGGTTTCTGCGTCAAGCAAGAGCAGGTCAGAGGCCTGGGGGACCGGTCACATCCACAGCCCAGATCAAAGCTGGCTGGCTGGGATGTGGAGAGCCGGGACAGGGTCCTGCTGCCCGAGGTGGAGATCATGCTCTCTGGGTGTGTCTCTTCCCTCCCGGGTGACTGTCTGAACTGAAGAAGGTCCCAGTCTGATCTGGTAGCAGAGGGTCGAAAGGACAGAAGCAGGAGTGTTCCTGGCTGGGCAGGGCTCTGAGACTTCCAGGCCGGGTCAGCTGCTGGTCACTGTCATTGCAGAGCCAGACACCACATATTGAACTGGAGCCGATGAATAAGAACACCCATGCCACCTCCCCAACTGAGGGCCAGTGCAGGCCCCAGGTGAGTCTGGATATGGAGGGGTCCCCACCACGAAGGCCCAGAAATGAATGGGGCAGGCCTCCGACCCAGACATCACCCAGGGTTCTCCCCAGGGTGTTGCCCGGGTCTGACAGGTAGCTCAGCACACCCGGCTCTGACCTGGAGCACCGTGCCCAACTCGCTGCAAGTCAGGTGGAGGACCAGGAGCCCCCGAAGCAGAGCCCGAAGGTCAGAAATGCAGGGCTGGTGCATGTGTGTAGGTGAGGGAGGGGCGAGGGCTGGGCCACACAGGGAGGTGTCCCCATAGGCTACTGTTGGGGGCAGAGCAAAGAATGGCCTAAGACCACCTGTCTGGAAGAATTCAGTCACAGAACACATCGTGTGAGCACTTTCTGGGTGGGAGCTGTCTGGAAAGCTCTGGGAAGGTTTCTGTCCTTGAAGAGGCACATGGAAAGGGAGGCACGTGGGTAAATGTTTCCTATCTCACAGCAGGAGCACTTCCACAAGACTTAAAACTCTCTCCACATCCAACAGTTACAGAGTAGGCAGGGGCAGGGGAAGGTGTCAGAGACCCAAAAAAGGACGATCTGGATCCAGCAGGAGACCGCGAGCTCCCTCCTGCAGCTCCTGCAGCTCCTCCTGAACCTTCATCTGCACCTGGACTGCTGGGCAACGGAGAACCAGTTCAGGCATCACCACCACCTGGGGCAGAGCCCCTCTGCTCCCACCTAAACCTTATTCTATAAAATCTTCTTCAAAATCCCAACATCAGTCCCCTCCCCCTCCCCCTCCCAAACTTGACGTCCCTTCCGCTGGAGATGTTTTTGTTTGGTTTTCCTTTACTTTTCCTTTGTTTGTTTCACATTTTCTTTTTCTATTTAAAGTTTCCTGTAATAAAATATAGACTTTTTCCCTTTTAAATTGTACATTTCAGGAGCATTAGGTGCATTCACATAATGTGCGACCATCACTACCATCTACTTTCACACTATTTGCTTCCCCAAAGTAAAACCCTGGATCCAGAGTGTGCACTCTCATTTCTCTCTCCCCCAGCCCCTGACAACCCCAAGTCCTCTTTCTCTCTGGGTGTCTTTATCTCTCCTGGGTGTTTTTGTCAATGAAACTCTGAAAGGTGGCATTTTGTGCCTGCCTACATGTATTAAGCTGGGGCTGGTGATTTATTTGTTTGTTTTCACTTGAAATAGAATTTTTATTATTTGAAAGGGAAATCCAGATGTACAAAATGAAGCCCTTTTAGTAACTCTGTGCATAATCTCAGGGTAGACACTGCTGTTCCCCCTGTGACACCACAGCCAGAAGATAGAAAGGAGATTTTTAGCTCTTCCTGTGGCAAAAACAAAACTAAACAAATCAAAAAACAAGCAAAAGCCCAGAAAAACAGCTGGAAATACAAACCACAACCTGGAAAAAGCGTTCCTCCTAACCCAAATTTGGAGAATGTTTTCATATCCCTGTAGCCTAAAACCCTCTCGAAACCCAGTGTTCTAAACAGAAACAGAACAAACATGGGCAGTTCCAATGAGAGGTAGTGCAGGTGGCCAGTGAGTGTTAGAGATGCTTGATCTCTCAGGTGAAGACACAGGCAGATGGATACACTATTGAAACAACACTTGTCACCATCACACTGGCAGGTCTTTAATCAGGTGACAACAAGCCCTGGTGACAATGTGAGCAGGCAGAATCTCCAGCAGATACCCTGGAGGGATGAATGGATGTACGCTCCTCTCCGGGAGAATAGGGTGCAGCACTCATCAAAGGGCCACAGGTGCATCCCTTCCCCAGGATCCTTAGAGTTCATCCCACTAAAGTCCTTGTGCACCTATTCAAAGATGTCTTTTCAAGGGTGTTCATCACAGCACTGGTCGACACAGTTGAAATTAAAGCAACACTAAGGTGAATGGAGAGGGGATGGGGCCCATTTGTTCTGGTTAACGTAGATGAGTGAATGCTGTGCAGTTGGAAAAGTGGGTGACTGGTCTCTACCCAATGTCAAGGGAGGCCTCAGGGTGGAAGTATGCAGACCCACCGTCTGCATCCAGGGTCCCATATGCACGACCACATATGTGTGAAATCAACATAGAAGGAAAGAATTTGATCGTGAGTGTGTGAGAGACAGAGATGGAGAGAGACAGACTGAGAGACACAGAGACTGAGAGACACAGAGACTGAGAGATAAGCACCAAATCATTCATGACAGTCACCTCTATGGGTGGGATTTACAAATCTCTTCTCTTCTATTTTAGGTAATATTTCAATTTTTTGTAATGTGTCTGTATTGCTCTACTGATTATAAAAGAATTAAAATCCTATGGTAATGTAACCCATTCATTACTCATCTATGGAGTAATTAAAGTACATTAATCCTATATTTAAAAGAATTTAAAGCCTTCTCAAGACTCAGTTCCATGTCAGCTCCGTGGCAGTAGAGGTTCTCCAGGAGGTCGTGTCTGTTCTGAAGCTGCATCCAATAGAGGTGAGGAAGAAGTACCAGACTTGGACACTGAAGACTACAATAGATAAGAGATTCTGTTGAAAGAAACTAAGACCTACATTCACAGAAAATAATCCCATATTCATGGAGCAGAAGGCTTAATTCTACTAAGATGAAAATAGTCCACGAATAGATCTAAGGATTCAAAGAATGCCTACCCAAATCCCAGGTGGTGTTTTGCAGGAATTGACAATCAATCTAAAATTCACGTGGAAAATCCAGAGGCTCAGAATACATGAGTGAATCTTGAAAAAGAAGAACTAAGTTTAAGGAATGGAAAGTCAGATGAAACCCATGGTTAATACAGAAGCACTTTAAGCTGAAGATACCTGAGATTCAATAGATGTAGAAGAAAACCTGTCATGGAAGCCAATTCTCTCCTCTCCATTTGCCCTATTAAGTTAGGTTGATAAAAATAAGCCTTTAAATTTCACCATTTAACGTGGTAGTTACTTTTCTGGTTGGCTCCTGCATGTGTATAAATAAACCGTTTCTCTCGTTCATCTCCTCTTTACTTCTGTGGGCTCTTTGGGAGGGAATCTGGATGATGGGGACCTGCTCTTTTCTCACCTTCTTTAGTGACATCTTTTGTCCATGGTGAAGTGCTTAAAAAAAAGAAAAGGCTCATTGGTTTTGGGTCAGATTTGGAAAATGTATATCTTTGGAGACCCCCTGGAGGAACAAGGAGGTTCAATACTGCTGGGAGAATTTACTGGTTGTCTTGGCCAAATGCCCAACAAGAGGCTATTTGCAAGGTTTTCTTTTTAAAGATTATATACCCTAAAACAAATACCCTATCTAAACCTCTTGGATGATCAAATAGAAAGAAAAAAGGAGAATCATGTCTGGCCTAAGAACACTTCCTCAACAAAACGGAAGGACAGAATCAGATTCAGAGCAAAAAATAAAATCCATTTATACCATCAACCCTCCCACTCTTTTGTACACTGTCCTCATGTAATCTGCCAGATGGCGCCCTGGAGAAGGCCCTTTGCCCAGAACTCATGCTCATTTTCAGAGCTCGGCCAAGCGGGAGGTTGGTCCCCAGGGCCTGAGAGGGGCTATTTGTGAAACCTTCTCTGCTGAGAACCACCGGGCTGAAGGGAACTGTGTGCTCTGAGGGAGAGAGAGCACACCTCTGTGGGGGCATCCCTGAGATCATCCCAAAGGCACAGAGCTCTAACTCTGGACACGGGAATTTTTGATTGGCATCTTAGTTGGAAATCTCCTGGATAGAAAGAAGCAGATTCAAGATGTTGCAATTGGATGGGCAGGTCGGCCTCTCAAATTTGTCGATGAGAAGGACACGCAATTCTCTGCAGAAGTAGGATCACCCATCCCTGCTCTGCTGACTTCATCTACAGAGAAACAGAGACGCGGCTCAAGGGGGAATACAACACCCACCAACTCTTCTTACCGACATCAACGTCCGCACTTTATTCTCCTGTCAGGTCCCTGCACAAAAACTGTGACTCAGCCCCAAATATCACGTACCCATCACACTGAACCACTCTGTGTCTGTGTCCAACTCGAGTATTAAGGCCTGTGACCGTTATTGTCAAGTCATGTCCCCCTTTCAGCCTGTCTCCCGCCATCATCCCAGCCCAACCTCGGTGTCTTTCTCCAGGTGAGCAGCACTCTTCCCACTGGCTTCTCATCAGCTTACCTTGCCCTGTTTCCATTGTTTATTCCCCATACGTTACCCACAATGGTCTTATTAAATTATGAATCAGATCAAATTGTTCCCCTGTACAAAATACTCTCGTGATTTTCCATTTTATTCAGAAGAATATCCAGAGTCCCTACCAAGGCCCTGTGTGATCCGGTCCCTCACCCGCCTCTGCAGCCTCAGTTCTCACCGTTCTGCTCCTGCCCATCTTCACCGCCCAGATGGTCCCCACCAGGACAGCTGTGTTTGTAACTCCAAGTCTTGTACTTACACTTCTCCTGTCCTGGGAAGCTTTTCTTGTCTGTTAACTACGTGGCTTATACTTTTACTTCATTCTGGACTTTGTTCAAGTTATTTTACCCTCAGAGAGGACTTATCTGAACACAATATTTAAAATAGCATGCACTTATTTCCTATTCAATCATTTTCTCCTCTAATATGCTTTATGTTCCTTTGTGGCAATTATTACCACCAGGTAGTACGTAATATATTTATTTACTTACTGGTTTATTGTCTATCTTTCTTAATAGACCTATATTCATGGAACCACAAATAACTGTTTTAACCAGTAAATTTCAAACCGCCTTTAAATGAATTATTTTATAAGATGAGAATTTCAGAGACTTCCACGGGTTGCTTAGGGGAAAAAACAAAGGATTCAGGTTGAACTATGTTATTAAGGACTTGGGATTTAGTTATTTATTTTATACATATTAGTGTGTATCTGTTAATCCCAAACTCCTTATCTAGAAAAAGACCGAGTTGGTTACATTTATTAAATTTTTTTTCTTTTTAAAGTTGGATTCTTTGACATCTCTTTTCTTCTTTGTTCTTTTTCTTTTTAAAACAGAGTTTCTCTTATTTTTTTTTTAAATTGAGGTACTGGGAATTGAACCCAGCACATACTCTACCCCTTGAACTATACCCTCCCCTCCTAAGACAATTATTTTTATACTTTGACAATACCATACTGAATTAAGATTTTTTATTCCATTTTCCCTTCAGAGAGTTTATAACTGAGGGAGAGAGAGTCAGAGGAATCCCTGGGCCATCCCTTCCTTCTCAGCAGGTTACTACACAGCAGAGGAGCTTGGCTGTCTCCAGGCCCAGCTCACCTTTCTGCTCTGAGGGCCGACTCAGGCCACTTCTCTAAACAGAGGTGTGTTAGAAGCAGCAGAAAGCCAACTAGTGAGCAACAATGACAAAACTGACCCACCTGCAGTTGGACATCATCTGCTCTGAAACGAACCTCTTAAATCTCTTCTTCCTATTAGTGGATGGTTTTCAAAAATATTCCCAAGGAGATGAATCTCACTCTATTTTTCTGGATTTCTTGGGCCTTCTAAGACTTCAACTGCAGGCTTGATTTTCTGCAGAACGTCTGCAGGGAAGCCAGGCAGAACACGTGAACAGACCCTGCAGGCCACAGCTGAGGCCTCCGGTCAAAACATCCTTGTTGTGCAGAGCCTACGTTCATGGGACCACTTTCATGACTGCTGTAATTAGTTCTCATCCAAGTGTCCCACCGAAAATGTTTCTAGATGGAAGGTGGTCTGACGCAGGTGAGCAGTGGGGAAGTGGGATGCAGATGGCAGACAGACTGGAAGGAGAGACGGGAAATATTTCTTCAGGCTTCAGTTTGGAAGATTTCTGATTTTCATATGAACATTAAAATGGGTTCAGGCTGAAGCACCGTTTGCTCTAAGACTGGTGATGTACACATATCCCTACAACTTCTAAAAAACATGTGTAAGCTGGACGTGACAGCCTAGGGGACAGACAGCTTAGACTGACACCTATGTTCCAGGATGCCTATGATCTCGGGCTCACAAAGAGGAAAAGGAATACACATAATTTGCCTGTGTAGTTGTATGTGAAATTATTTTGACCCTTGCCAGATGGTGTAAGATCAGAAATCATGTAGTCTTTCTTACATTGCAAAGACAACAATTCTTGATGAGTCAGCAGACTGTTTCCGATGGCCCGGGGTCTGTGCCAGACATTAGCTGTCTAGACAAATACCACACAGCCCCCATCCCTCAAGGAGATCACAGTGTGTCATGGAAGAGACAAATTTAAATAGGTTTTCAAAACAATGTGGTAAGAGTCACTTGGCATCATGTATACTGTATGTTCAGAGGGGCTCTTGCACTGCCTGGGGCAGGGTTCTAGAAGGTAGGGAAGGTGTCAGAGAGGAAATGCTTCCTGCACTGACATCTGAAGGATTCCAGCAAATCTCTAGACCAGGAGAGTGCGTGCTGGGCACGGGATTCTCAGCAGCTTGCGTGTCTTGTGCAGAGGTCTGGTCGTGTCTAAGAGCACTTTGCACTTAGGGAAGGAAGGTCAGTGAGGCTAGAGGCTGTGGGGAACTAACGGAAGCTGAGGCTGAAAAAAAGCAGCAACTAGGTGATGACAAGATGTAACGTTAAATCAGGGAGCGTGGACTTCCTCACATATGCAGCGGGGAATTCTTTGGGGTTTTAAGGAGGAGAATGACACAGATTAGTCATTAAAAGTGAGCAAAGTGGATTGTTCACTCTAAAGAACAGCACTGGGGAGACTAGCAAGGGGTGTGAATTAATGCAGTGGGGAGTGAGGAGCAGGGACTTTGTTGGGGGACATTAAGGAATAGAATTGTAGTACTGACAGGGGGGTGAGGGAGTGGAAAAGTAAAGGAAAACTCCCAGATGTATGGCACGGAAAACAGAAGGGATACTGATGCCATTGTTTGAAGAAGTTAACCTAGTTCTGAGCGAGTGGAAATCCAAACATACAGAGGTTGAGATTTTTATGGGCTAATCAAGTGGGAATGTCTACTTGTCAATTATAAGTATATTTCTGGGACTGAAATGGGATGTCCATGCTGGAAAAGATTTGACAGTTAATCAGTGGACAGAGAGCAGTTGAAGCCACGGGAATAAATGCCACCTACTGACAGTTTATCAAAGAAAAGGGAAGGAGGGCACTTCTGGTTCAGAAAATATGGCAGACCAGAAACTTGAAGACCCACTCACTGGAGACACATAAAAACGTAGGACACAATGCCGCCAAACTTTTCTTTCTTTTTTTCTTTTTTACAGGCACCTTTATTGTGGTATGATTTCTGTACAGTAAATTACACATATTTCACATGTACTATTTGATGAATTTGATAGATGTCTACATCCAGAAAACCATCACCACAATCAAGATAGCTAACATTTCCATCACTCCCCTAGAGGGGCATTTTTGAATTCCCATATTTATCCTTTCCCATCCCCTTCTCTCCCTGGTAACCGTAAGTTTGTTTCTCTATGTCTGTGTGTCTGTTTCTCTTTTGTAATTTAAGTTCATTTGTGTCGTTTTTTA
Organism: Camelus ferus; assembly: GCF_009834535.1. Taxonomy (NCBI): domain Eukaryota; kingdom Metazoa; phylum Chordata; class Mammalia; order Artiodactyla; family Camelidae; genus Camelus; species Camelus ferus. The sequence continues at coordinate 25,383,859 of NC_045730.1, forward strand.
GATTCCACATATAAGTGATATCATATGGCATTTTTCTCATTTTCTGGCTTATGTCACTTAGAATGACTATCTCTACGTACATCCATGTTGCTGCAAATGGCATTATTTTGTTCTTTTTAATGGCTGAGTAGTATTCCTTTGTATAAACATACTACTACTTCTTTATCCAGTCACCTGTCGATGGACATTTGGGTTGTTGCCATGTCCTGGCTATTATAAATAGTGCTACTGTGAGCATTGAGGTGCATGTGATTTTTGAATTAGAGTTTTCTCCTGACACATGCCTGGGAGTGGGAAGGCTGGATCATGAGTTTAGTCCATTTTCAGTTTTTAAAGAAACCTCCACACTGTCTTCTATAGTGACAATGCAGCCCGTTTTATTAAAGCAGAGCCATTCTTAGAAGGTAACTGGTATTTCTAGGGGCCAGACATGAAGTGCAGTGTTTGTGGCCTGTTCAAGAATCAGAGGGCAGTCTGGCAGGGCTGGAGGAGAGAGACCTGGAGAGTGTGGTATAGGCAGCATTCAGAGCACATGGGTACCTGACAGGCTGGGATAAGGAGCCTGGACTTCCAGTCATCCATTCGTAACCATGGGGCACTGGTTCTAGGGCTCCCCCCTGACGTCAACATCCATGGATGCTGACGCCTCTTGTATAAAATGGCATAGGACTTGCATGGAACTTATGTGCACCCTCCCATGTACTTATATATATATATTATAATATATAATATAAATATATATATAAAAAACATTTTTTATTGAGTTATAGTCATTTTACAATGTTGCATCAAATTCCAGCTTAGAGCACAATTTTTCAGTTATACATGAATATACACGTATATTCGTTGTCACATTCTCTTTTGCTGTGTCCTCCTGTGTACTTTAAATCATCTCTAGATTACTCACGGTATCTAATACAACATGAATGCTATGTAAGTAGTTGCCAGTGTATGGCAAATTCAAGTGTTGCTTTTTGAAACTTTTTGTCCTTTCCCGAACATTTTCAATACACAGTTAGTTGAATCTGCTGGATAGGGAGCCCCTAGATATGGAGAACCCCCAAGCTCTTCCTTTCCACCTCCTAAATTTCCACTGCAAGCACTGAAGGGGTCAAAACATAGAAGAGAACCATCTACCTGCTGGAAATGCTGAGGAATTCCTTCAGCGTATGTAGCGCAGGAGAGAAGGCTTAGGGCCAACTAGTGGGAAAGGGGAGCCTGCCTGGAGATGAAGGAGGAAGGACCACAGTGGAAGCCAGCTCGTACCCTTACTGGAGCTAGCTGATAGCAGTGAGGGATGCCGAGGAACTGGGGACACGTCATGTGGGGGGCAATCCTGGCCGCCAGGTGTAGGGTTCACACAGCTGGGACCCAGTTTGCAAGATCAAAATAACAAGGGGGGAGAGGGGCTGCCTCAGCCCCGGGATCCTGACAACGGCCACAGGGCCGTGACCCCAGCTAATGCGGCTCCCCTAGTAAGCCAGAAAAAGGAAACTCTGAGCCAATATTGCAGATTCCACTGCAGCCACACGGATAACTAGATCTCTAAGCTGACAAAATTAACCACCACAAACAGGAATGTTTCCTTTCCTCTTCCTTTGGACCTTTGGACAGGGAGCCACACATCTCTGACGGGAACCATCTTTAATCCGATAGAGAGCTCACTTTTTCAGGAATAAGCATGGAGGAAAAGAGTGGGATGATGGATTAAAGCAGAAGTCAAAGTGGAAGCCCATCTGAGAAATGGTAAAAACATGCATCTCAATGAATCCGAGTTATGGCAAAAAGAAGGAGGAAGGTTATGGAAATCTCTATTCACCAGACAAGTCTAGCCAGTCATAAAAAGACAGCACTTTAAATCAAGAAACCTTTTTACTTTTTTCTTTTGGTGATGAAAAACAATGCCATATTTTAAAACAAGGCTTGGGCCATCAACAACAAGCTGAGAGTTGTTGAGGAGGAGAACATAAAGCTGCATATAGACATGTAAGGGTTCCAAGTCCACTGCTCAAAAAAAGTTAGCCAATCATGTGTCCAGTTGATTTGAAAATCCCGATAAGTAAATAACTCAAAAGTGGGGAAGACATGGGATTAAATAGTGGTAGTGAGCAATGAAATCCAAGAAGTTTATACCTATATTTTCATTGTTAATGTAACAAACTGAGAGCAACTGTCTAAAAAGAGTAACTGGAGGACACAATTATACACACACAAACACACACACACACACATACAATCTGGAAGAGCAGGGAGGTAAAAGTTGCTAAATTTATCATTATTGAGGAACAGGATCTAATAGATTATTTCATTTTTGAGACTGTTATAGGAATACTGGTCCAATTACATATAAAGTTATGAACTTAGAGATGATTTATAAAAATTTAGAGAGAATTTTCATTAAAAGGCAATATAGCTTCCAAATCATTGAAGAGAAAATTAACAATAAAAAATTAATCAATCCAGCTAATATGGGGTAACAGAGACCATATTTACCATCCTAAAATAAACCACAAAATGGATACAATATATGAAGCAATGATTTTTAAGACAGGTGAAAATGATCATCCACTAGGACCCTGTCCTGCCACCTCCATACCAAGGCTGCTAGGGCTCCTACTGCCATCACCAAGAATGTCCACCAGGAAGTGACATTTCCTTCCTCTGCTCCTACTGCAGAGCCAGTCCTGAACAGTCCTTTTCCAGGTTTTGGCAGGCAGCTCCCAGAAGTGCTCTCGTGGGCCTTGGTCCCTTTTAGCCACCATCAAAGGGATGAAGGATGAGCAGTAAGCCTCCTTACTCATCCAAGACCTAGGAACCTATCTGATTTCTGAGCAGCCCTTCACTCTTGTCTGCTGTCTGGTACTCTCTGCCCGGCTTCCTGAGTCCCTTAATTGGGCAGCCTGCACGCTGGCCACAGCCCATCAGAATCTGTTCCCCCGCCAAGAGGCCACGCGTGATCGTGAGCAGGGCTCCAGGCCTCTGGAGCAGCGTGGCTTGGACTGCGTCCTGGCCCTGGGCGCATGAGCTCCATGCCTTGGTTAAGTCAGTTAACATCTCTAAGCTAAGTTTCCTCATCAGTAAAATGAAGACATATCAATATGGAAAAAAAGTCAGAATCTGGGGGGGAATAAATTTCTGGTGATTGAAGATTATTTTAATTTTGAATTATACAGCGAAGGACATCATACAATTTTTACTACTTCAGAATTCTAAAGGACAGCTTCTACTGTTAAAACAAATGTATGCACGTACACACAAACACGTGCAGACACACTGGCTCTGCTCCACATATATCCCCACACGCACACACACATGGACTCATGTACCACACACACACACAAACACACACGTCCTCAGGTGCACACACATACATAACATACACACAACCACATACATCTCCAGGCCACGTGCATGCACACACACACACACAGTCACAGTCATGTACCACACATGTCCCCAGGTGCGTGTGTGCACACACACACAGTCATACACACTTTGGCGTTATTCTAAATCAATTTACAATTGAGGGTCTCAGTGTCCATTGTTTTATCCGCTCAGAAGATCCTGACTTCGGAGCGTGAAGCAGGAGCCCCTCCTCTCTGGAGACGGTCTTTGCCACTTACAGTCTCAGTAGAGCCAACATAACTGCTCTGGACCTTTGGAAGTGCAGGGCCAGAGCATACCTGGGAGCTCACATCCTATATATCTAAACATTTTAAGTGCAGTAGGTTCTAAAGTCCTGCCTTTACAAATATACATTCATTATAAGGGGGAAGGCCAGGTTCAAATTTAGAATTCCCAGACTCAGGGGAGTCCTGCAAAGAAAGTGAGTGTGTGGGGAGAGCTGATTCCCAGTCTCTGATCACTAGCCTGACCCTTTTCTTCCCAATGCTGGGTCCATCCCTTGCCACAAGGGGCCTTAGATGTGCACAGGGGGACACTCAGATTTCACATCTAGGCTCTGCCTATACCTTCCATGCAAACAGCTGCCCTTTGGCCTCTCTATGAGTCCTGGGAATCTGAAATCTGGGGAGAGCCGGTGCATGACCTAGAAATGGGTCAGGGGCTGCTTGAGGCAGGGCATTCGGGGTCCTGGGTTTCCAGAGCATGGGATGGAGCCAATGACCGTGTCCCCTTGGCCCTGCTGACTCCACCCCATGGAGGGCGTGGCCAGAGGAAGTGTCAGGGCCAGGGGGACCCTCTGTAGTGCAGGACCCAGGGCAGCGGGCCCCCTTGCCGGGGACTAAGGGCAGAATCCCTAAGGAAAGGCCTGAGGAGACTGTAAGGTATCTTCATTCCCATTAATTAAAAAAACAAAAGCTCACCACAGGTGTGAGTGGGAAGGGTTTGTTATAACAAGGGAAGGCACTTGCCAAGGTCTGGCCATAGGGGGCTGGTGGGTTTGCCAGGTTGATGAGGAACCGAGAGGCCGTTAGCCTCCTCTGGGTCTAAACACCGCCTGAATTCCTCCAGGTGGCACTGAAATGCAGTGAGACATGGAACCCTCTCAAGTTGTTAAAATCTTCATGGTGAGCCATGCAACTCTCTCCTCATTCTTGGCTATGAAAGCACGATGAACACAGGCGGGAAACTCATCAGCCTGTTGGTTGGTTCACTGTCCGTCTGGTGCCCCTCTTGTAGGAGCCTTTATCACTATCACCCAGGGCTGACCCTGCTCAGGATTACAGCTGATTTTCTGCAGGTGGCATCACTTGCTGGTGACACGAAGGAGGCATGTTAGCCACCTCCCAAACACTGAGGCTTCTCCTGGGAGGAGCCTGCAGGCCCCCAGTCCAGCCTCTGCACCATGATGCTCCTTAGTGCCACTCCCTGCTTGCTGCCCTGGCCTCTAGCTCTGGCCAGAACCTCACTGGATTGTCGATAAATGTCACCCATGCACCACGTCTAAGCTTGGGGTCCAGATGTGACCATGGTTCTTATTTTCTTCCCATCGATGGATTGTTCGATCTTCGTGTAATCGTGTTGGCAGGAAGGCCAGTACCGCCCTCTTGAGGCCTCCCCGAGCCGCCTCTGTCTATAACTGTCCTAGCGCCCCAGGGGATCGGGTCTGAAGCCTGGCACTCAGACACGAGGATGACAGCTGGAGAGACAGGAATCCACTCCTGCTGTGGCTTCTGCTGAGGCTCGATGTGGCCATAAAAATGGATCCCACAGGCCCTGACTTCACTTGACTCGCTGCAGGGATGCTCCCACACTGCCCCATTCCCCCCAGAGACCGAGGGCTTTCTGCTTGTTCCCGAAGGCCCCACCCCGAGGGGGCACTGGGTCCAGTGGAGCATCCAGCCTGGTTCCCCGCCAGCCCTTAGGGCCTTGGTGGGGCCTAGGAACATCAACTACCCTCCCCTTAGGGGCCCGTTTGTCCTTTCCAGCCAACAGACCTAGGTCATAAGCACTTTAACTCACCTGAGGGTGTTTTCCTCACTTCAGGGGTAGTGAGGAACGGGCTTCTTCACACCCCAAGTGCCCCAGGTCTGGATTCAGACAGCCTGGCTCTCCCCTCAGTCCTGCAGGTCCCCGCCACACCTGCTGCTGGTCACTGAGTCTGTGCTGTGTTCTCTTCCAGGACAAGAGGTGCACTCTGCCCCCACCCCACCCCCACCAGCGGTGGCAGTGGCGGCGGACAGGCAGGTGAGCTGGGGCCTGAGACCGTGCCCGGAAATCAGTGCCCCAGAGGCCGCTGGTGACTAGAGGGACCACGGGGCAGAAGGCAGCATGGGATGGGAGGAGGAGGAAGGTTCAGGATAAGGAGATGAAAGGGGGAACTGGATAGCACTGTGAGGACCTCGACCATGAAAGGGAAGAGAAATCACAGTGACAGCTGGAGCGGTGTCGGCGTTAAAAGCTGCGGGGGTTTTTATTTAATTTGATTAATTACCATTATATATAGTGACAGATTTCTTATTTTATTAAAGATTATGTGCCATGTCATATAACAGGATATAGTATGTTATTATTTATTAAATAATACATAATAGTAGATATACTAGCATATTATGTTCTGTTTATTTATTAGCAGATAGTATATAATACATATGTACTTGTTTATATACATAATATATAACTCATGCATCTATATAATATATAACACATAACACATAATGTAAGATTATGATTAATATATTTTATAACAAGATTACATAACAATAATGATGTAATATTACCCATTGTATGTCTTGGTTCATGACACATTCTCACCTTAGGTGCCTGTCAGAGGTATTTATGTATTAAAATTAATATTATAAGAAACAGTTGTGAACGTATCACCCAGCATCAGAACAGGACTATTGACAGTGACATACTGTGTCCTCTTTCCCTATCCTGCCCTTGGCCTCTTCTCACAGGAAGTAACCAGCATCCTGAATCCTGGCTTACCCTTGTCTTGTGTTATTTTCACACACACAACATTTAAGATCAGTTAAAACAAATGAACTGCAGGTACATGCAGCGAAGTGGATGAATCATACACTCTATGTTAAATTGAAAAAGTAAGCCCTAGAAGGTAGCCTATAGTGTGCTATGCTTTTAACTGTGTATATATATGTCAACTAAACTCACTAAATTAAGAACAACTACAGCTAGAGTCCAGGTGGGAGAGGGACAGATAAAAGGTGAGGTGAGCAGATTTGCTGCAGGTGAGCGAGTTCCTTTCCAGTAACATGTCATTCTCTCTGAAGCAGGAGGCAAGGCCATCTGCTGGGAGTCAGGGAAGAGACAGAGGGAAGGTTAGAGGTGTGCAGAGAGCAGAGAATGTTGACACCACTGAGTGATAAGTGGGGAAATGTGCTCACTAGAGAAATCCTGGAGGATTGCCTGGCAGTGGCAACATGGTGGGCATTGATTTGTAGTCTTAGAAATCTGTGCTGGGAGAGCCTGCTGCCTGCAGGCTCAGAACAAATAGAGCTGGGTGAACCGAGATGGAAGTCGTCCTGGTGAGGAACTGAAAAGATCAAGGGTCAAGGGAGTTTTGTTTGTCATAAAGAGAGTGCTGACTGTGGATGCAGAGCTGGAAGGTGGGGAAGTGGAAGTAAGAGGAACGTGGACAGGCAGGAAAGCAGAGGAGTCAGCGCATGATGCCCCAGTGAGGGTGAAGGAGGGCCAGGGAGGCTGGTGGAGAAGCAGCTGTATGGCTAGATGTGGGCACTTAAAGGAGAGAGGCTGGAGCTGGGGTGGAGACACGCCCGGGTATGAGCCCGGGGGTAGGGTGAATGGGGGGTGGCTGGCTCAGGCTGACGGAGAAGAAGACCCTAAAATGACCATACTGGGTGGTGGAGGGAGAATCAACTTTGACGTCTTGATGGTAGGAGGTGAGGCAATACAGAGCTGGTGGTCCAGGTGCTCCTGACTGAGGCAGATGAGCAGGGAGGCCAGGGTGGCAGGCACTGCTAGGAAAGGATCTGGGTTTTCCAGGTGCTCCCAAGAGAGGAGGAGCAATGATCTGAAGGTGGAAAGTGAGCACAAGGAGGTCAACCCAGGCTCCTGATCAAACGGGGGTTGTGAGGGGGCAAAGCTTCAACTCCAGAGATGGTTGCCCAGGAAGCAGGGACCAAGGGTGAAATGATGGGACACTCAGAGAAGAGAGGGAGAAGAGTCTTCTGGGTATAGGGGGAAGAGAGGCCCCAGGACAAAGGAGCACAGGGGCACAGTGATGAGGATGGACTGGCTCCACGGTGACACTGGCGGGATGGCTGGATCTTTGTCCTGAGGGCTTAGGTTGGGGGACTACTGGCCTCATGAGGATCCCCCTTTCTGAAGTCTGGACAGAGGCTCCCGCTCCTGAGAGCTGTGTGGCCACCACTGTTCCCGGAGGAACTCTGCCTCCATCATCTCCTATCAGGCTTTCCTGCCCAGACCCCAACTGCCAGTGAGGGAGCCTGGGCCTCGCAGCTGTTTCCCATGGAGGGACACAGGCTCCTGGGAGAAGCAGGCTGATCTTAGTTTGCTCCGTAACCCAGGGCCTAGCAAAGCGCCAGCCCATGAGTGGGCCATAAAGGGGCTTGGATACTTACTAAATTAACTCAAAGCAGTAGAATATCAGAGCTGGAGGAAGTGACAACTGAGCTCACAGAGTTCACTACCCACACCCCCATTCTACAAATGAGGAATAGAGACCAAGCGGTGAAGCAAACTTGGCCAAGGACACACTGCTCTTAAATGCTGGCCTGTGTCGGGCATGCCAAGTGATGAGCTGCAGTGAAGGGGCTGAGAGGGGGCTCTTGGGCCAGACAGCTTGGGTTCAAGTCCCAGCCCTGCCATTTACTAGCCGTGTGATTAATGAATGTCCTTACCTGTAAAGTGGAACTCATAGTGGTGCCAACTCATTGGGTTGTCATGAACACAGCGTTCCTGGAACAGCAGGACAGAGTTCTGTAAGGGTTTGCTATTACTTTGGTTACTATTATTATCACCAAGTGAACCCTGAAATGAAGAACAAAGGCAGCAAGAATTTTTATTTTAAAGGATTTTAAAATCCTCTGATGAATGTTTCATTTCATCTATTCAAGTCTGCATTTGACCCTTATTAACAACTACACAATGGATGACTTTTGAGGCAATCTTGCTTCATGTCTTTAATTCTCACTAACGACAGAGGCTATTAAACAGGCAGCAGTTTCTTTTCCAGGAAGAGGGACAAAAAGTTAAAAATAACTCAGTGCCTCTTGGTCCCCAGTGAGTTGGTTGTGACCTGTCAACCCAGCTTTGGGGAAGTGCCCGCTCCCTCAGGGCTCACTGCGCTGCCCCGCGGCCTCCAGGGGGCGCTGTACCCCCACACGAATCCAGTCTCTTGGTTCCTATCTTTGCTTCAGATCCCTCAAGGACTGCCCATGCCCCATGGCCCCATCTGCCCCGCCAGCCTCGCCTGCTGGACTCCAAGACACCATCCTGGGTCTCAACCATCCTCTATTCCTACGCCCGCCCCACTACTCTTCACTTTGTCCTTCAAGTGAGGGCTCCTGTGGCTCGCCACCCAGCAGGGGTCTCCCGTCCTCCACCTCGGGTAACTGCATCGTCCTGCACGGTGCCTCAGGAACCCGTGTGGAGGCAGGAAGAATACAGAACAGGTGCTCAGAGGGGCTGCCTTTCCCACTACAGGGGCCCTGGAGAGCTTTCTCCCAGCTGGTTATTCACAGGTGCTGAAGCTGTGGAATCTCGATCTCACCAATATAAAGGGCATTATCATTAATTACAAAATCAATCATTTCTTCAGGAGCAAAAGGAGAAAAGACTTTGTGTTCCCCGCCTCCAACTTTTTTTCTCCACCTTCAGAAGTTTCTCATCTATGGGCAAGGGTAGAAAGCAACACACAGAATATTATTTTTCAATTTTTTTCCCAATCTGAAGATTGCTTTCCCAGAACTGATGAAGGCTAAAATGGTTTGGCTTTCCTGAACTGAGGATTCAGAGGCGTGGGGGTGGGAGGGGAGATAACTCAGCAATATTGAACCTAACAGAGACATTAAAAGGTTCTATTCTAAACAGAAAGGAAGTAGGATGCTATAGAAACAGGAAAACCATAGCTGGAAATGCAATAACGAGTTACAAGAGAATAAACATGAAGATGTGAAAAAGAAAAAGGACATCAAAATAAAAAAAGGTGGGAATGGTAGAGGGGAGCAAGAAAATATAATTTTTTTCTTTCTTTTTTTTCTAAATTATTCTTAGGATGTGTTGGAGCCTACGTGATTATCAGTCTAAAGGAAATAGATATAGTAATGGGTTGATATAGTTGAAAAATAAGGTAACCAGAAATCAAAAGCGTACAATAGAGTCACAAAAAAAAAAAAACCCAAAAGAAACAAACTCAAAATGGCTTAAAGACTTAAACATTAGACAGGACACTATAAACTTCTTACAAGAAAACATAGGCAAAACATTATTTGACATATATCACAGCAATGTTTTCCTAGGGTAATCTACCCTAGCGACAGAATTGAAAGCCAAAATAAACAAATGAGACCTAATTAAACGTATAAGCTTTTGCACAGCAATAGAAACCATAAGCAAAACTAAAAGACAACCTATGGAATGGGAGGAAATATTCGCAAAAGATGAGACTGACCATGGCTTAATTTCTAGACTATATAAATAGTTCATACAACTTAATAAGAAAAAAATAAACAACCAAATCCAAAAATGGGCAGAACAACTAAACAAGCAATTCTCCAATGAAGACACACAAATGGCCAATAGGCATATAAAAAATGCTCAATATTGCTCCATTATCAGAGAAATGCAAGCTCAAAACTACAATAAGTTATCATCTCACACCAGTCAGAATGGCCATCATTCAAAAGTCCACAAACCATAAATGCCGGAGAGGCTGTGGAGAAAAGGAAACCCTCCTACATTGTTGGTGGGAATGTAGTTTGGTGCAGCCACTGTGGAAAACAGTATGGAGATTCCTCAAAAGACAAAAAAAAAAAAAAAAAAAAAAAAGACTTATCACCTGATCCAGCAATCCCACTCCTGGGCATATATCCAGAGGGAACCTTAATTCCAAAAGATACCTGCACCCCAATGTTCACAGCAGCACTGTTTACAATGGCCAAGACATAGAAGCAACATAAACATCCACTGACAGATGACTGGATAAAGATGTGGTATTTAGATATAACAGAATATTACTCAGTCATAACAAAGAAGGAAATAATGCCATTTACAGCAACATGGATGGACCTGGAGATTATCACATTAAGTGAAATAAGTCAGACAAAGACAAGTATCATATGATATCATTTATATGTGGAATTTTAAAAAATGATACAAATGAACTTATTTATAAAACAAAAACAGACTCACAGACTTATAAAACAAACAGGAGTTTGGGATTAACAGATACAAATTACTATATGTAAAACAGACAAACAACAAGGATTCACTGTAGAACACAGGGAACAATATTCAGTATCTTGCAACCTATAATGGAAAAGAACCTGAAAAAGAATAGACTATGTATATGTACAACTGAATCACTATGCTGTATACCTGAAACTAACAAAACAGCTGTATATCTGAAACTCACAAAACATTGTAAATCAACCACATTTCAATTAAAAATTAAAAAAGAATGATAAGTTCTAAATACCTTTATTCAAAGAAAATCTTCAACCCTTCCCTCTTACAAAAATTAAAATGGGAATCTTGAGCAGGACCAAATTATACTGGATGGGCAGTTACATGTCTTCTGCAGCATGTGGCCCATGCTACACACACATCGTGTTTTCCTACAGGTAAGAATGGCCCTGGCTGCACAGGGAGCGAGTCCTGCTGGGACAAGGCCTCTGTGGCAGTGGCCTCTTTGTCACGCTCCATCTCACCAGGAGGCCAGGATTTTCAGAGGGGAGGGGACATAGAGCTCATACACTTCAAATCGATATCCCGAGAAAAACTATGGGAACAGCAAATTCACCTGCAGTGTGGGAAACATGAGCAGGGCCCCTAAGCAGACCAACAAGCCCAAAGCAAGATGGCCCGATGTTCAGATCGGAACCAGAACAATGACCACCTGTCTCCAGTTAAATGACCACCACCTCACCTGCAATGAACTACTCATACTCAATGTCAGGGATGTTTCTGTTGAGACTTGGGAGATCAAAGAAGTCGGACCAGAGAATCTGGACCTGGTTGATGTTGGGGCTCCTCCATTGGTAGAGGTGGCCCCAAGGGGGGAGCACCAGTACCGACTCCTCCATCTTCAGCAGGGTTTTCAGAAGGAAGGCAATGTGGATGCAGACGTTCCTATGGTGGCTAAAGCCCTCTGGAGGGTTGATATCACACAGAAGGTACCTGGCAGGGAGCAAAGGAGAGTGGGTCTTCAGGGCCAGGCCTCTGCACAGGAATCCCAGCTTAGATATAACAGATAGAACAGGAATCCCTGCACAGCACATGGCCTAGACTCCAGACACGTTCAGCAGCTTCTGGTTTTTAAAGTGGAGGCACTGCCCACCCATCTCCATGTGGCCAATTACTTCGAGTCCAGGAGCAGCTGCGGAAGACATCTTGGCATCCGTCTAACACTGCTAAGCACCTGACTAGCACCTGAGCACCCGTTCTCCAGGGGCTTTCAAACTTCTTGGTCTACAGAACCCTATACACTCTTAACAATTACTGAGAACTCCAAAAGGCTGCTATTTATGTGAGCTAAATCTATCAATATTGTGTGTTAGAAGTTAAATAAGAACTTAAAAAAGTGTATGAATTCACTTAAAAATATTAACAATCTACTATATGTTACCATTAATACTCCTAAACAAAATATAAGTCTATTTTTCAAAACAAAAATCATTAGTGAGAAGAATAGCAGTGATTTTAATTTCTGCAAATCTCTTTTGGACTGGTGAGAGCTGAATTCTCCTATCTGCCTCTGCATTCCTGTTTTGTGATATCACAGGCCAGGTTTTCCCTGGAAAACCCCACAGGAACTCAGAAGAGCAAGAGTGTGCAAAAGGCATTTGACATCCCGGCGTTTCTACGAAAATAGTCTTGCACCTCAGGGGCCTCGGACACACTTTGATAACTGCTGCCCTACCCTAGGCGAAACTCTTCTACACAAGAGCCAGGCAAGGGTCCTAGCTTCTGTAATGAGTTACAGCCACCACATCCCTCCCTTCTCTGTGTGTTTCCCACAACCTCCATTACTGCAGATGAGGATGTAATCCTCATCTGGGGCCTCTAGTCCTAGAAGACTGCTAACTTCGAGAGGGAGGGTCCCATCTACCAACCCTACACCCCGCACAGTCTATTTTGAGTCAAGCCCTAGATAACTGCTAATCAGCACTGACCCTTGTGACTTATTCCTGAGTTTTACTGAAGGAATCAACATCTGGATGGAACTCAAATTTCCCTGCAGATAAACAAGGCTGATAAACCACCCCATTCCAACATCTGATTCTGGGGCTCTTCAAAACCTGGGTAAGGCCCCTCTTCATCTAAGAGGGGTCCTCCGCCTGCCCTTCCCGGGGGGTTCGGGAGGCCGTGGCCACCCAGTGTGATCCAGACTCGCGGCCCCAGACCCAGGGCCTGAGGGGGAGGAAAGCCTGAGGCTGTGCCCCAGCCCTGTCCCCCCCACACCAACCCGCTCCCCGGCACCACAGCCCCTCACCGGCCACCACCACAACCCCGATCCCACCGTGGTTCATGTCCACCCGCCCCGCCGACGGCACAGCCATACGTTTACCATCTGTGGGATGCCGCCCCAGACAGGATGTCGGCGCCGACTGACCAGGCCAAAACTAGTCTCCCGGCCAAGCAAGCCGCCATCCCCAGCAGCAAGCACCGCCATGGTCCCTGGCAGCTACACACTTCCAGAGCCCGCTCCCTGCCCCAGAAGCTCACGCCGGCCCCCCGCGGAGCATGGCGCCTGTAGCCATGGCAACGCCGCTGGGCCCTCCCTTAGCTCTTGAGTCGTGCATCCTCCCGAGGCTAGATGTGCGAGGGCAGAACTTGAGGAGCCAATGGGAGCCGGGGCACGGCCAGGACTGGGGTCGGTGGGAGGCTTATGGGGCAGCTGAGCGAGACTGTGATGGGTGGGGCCGCACGGAAGTTCTCACTTGCACGTGGCGCCGGCCGAAGTCTGGGGCATTGCTGCCAACAGTGGTCGTGTCAGCGGGGCGGGGCACCCTCACCCGTCCGTAGTGCGGGGCTCAGCCTGGGCTCCGTGGCCTCCACTTGCACTGGACGTGGACCCGGGCTGCGGGTGGGCAAGATAGAGGACTGAGCCCAGGCACGCAGGGCTGGCCAGGTTAGGGCACCTGAAGTGCAGATCTGCCAGGCCCGCTGCCGGCCTTGAATTCACGCTGCTGGGCAGTTTCGAAGAAGACAGGGTCTGTCCCAAGAGGGGAGGTAGGGCAGGGGTGCCAGATGCCGGGTTGGGTGCGGTCTCTCAGGAGAGCCATGGTGAGAGGGCGCAGAGTGGCCCCTGTGTTGGCGGGGCTAGGAGTTTGGGGTATAGGGTGGGGATGGTGTGTGCCATGCTCTGTGGTCTCCCCAAGAACCCTCACTCCAGAGCAAGGGGCTCTGCTCCCCGCACCCTTCACTGCACTCCCTGCCTTCCCCAGCACCACTGCCCCTGCCCCCAGAGTGTCCCATGACCTTTCCCCACACCGGGCATGTCTCTGTTAGAGGTACTGAGCTCCTGGTGGCTCCAGCCCGAGGGTGAGGGGCTGTATCTGACCAGTTAGGACGCCTGAATCCTTTACATGAAACCTCAGACCATGATTCAGGCATGCATAGAGGGCCCTCTAACAGGATTCCCTGCATGGCCCTCCCCACCACGCACCCACAGCGCAGCTGCCACACCGGGCCAAGCCTGCCAGAGGACCGCTGGTCCCTCTCCTCCTGTCCCTGATCAAGAGTGCACCGCCCACACTGCTGGGTATTTAGGGGGCCTTAGAAGAGCAGCTGGCATTTTCATGGGCAAATACTTGCTCTTTGGGGAAGATTTGAGTGCAAAGGGATGTAGGGTATGCTTTTTCTGTTGCCCTGGAACTGGTGACTGGGATACAAATGTAAGTCAAAGCAGTTTTTAGAGAGAGCCGCAAAACATCTCACAACCAAAGATCACTGTTCCCCAACAAAGGCAACACCACCTGGCAGGTGGGGGGCCTGGCCTCTCTTTCTGGAGGTTGCGGATTGCACCCTCCAGCTGGGACAGAGCCAAAAACAGCTCTGAACACACTGGGAGTCGCTTCTCACAAGACCTGTGGTCTCCATTGCAGGTCCGGCTCCAGAGCCCAGAGCCAGTATGGTGACTCTGCTCCCGCTGTCCATTCTGGGAGGTCTAGGTGTCCTCCACGGCCCTTCCACCATTGTTTCTTTTGGAAACAGCCCTCCGGATGAAATGGGTCTGAGAACAGGAGAGCTGGATGCCAGCAGCCACTGCCCAGTTTGTGGCCCCAGGGAGGGGCATCTCCTATCCTTGGGCTCTGATCTCTCCTCTTCTCTCCCCATATCCTCACCCCTCTTCTCCTTCATTTCTTGATTGATCCCTGGATAATGGTCCTTACCAGGAATGACCTGGGAGAAGTTTTATGAGTCCTTAAGGAAAAAAAAACAAGAAATCTATAGACGTATTACTGAAAGCAACTTCCGTCTTTCCCAGGAAAGTCTTCTTTCCAATGTTTAAGGCTAGTTGACAGGGTGTCAAGTGGCCTGACCAGTCACATCTGAGCAAGTGTTAACTCTCCCTCCAGCCGCCAGCAGCATCCGTCTGTGGCAACTTAGCCACAAGAACGCAATAAAGCTCTTTCCCCATGCCAGTGCCAGCGTGGCTTTGGAGGCAGTGGAGGCCGAGAGAAAGGGCCCCGCCCTGAGGCTTGGGGGATCTCCAGCCACAGCCAGAGGAACTGGAGGTTTTCAGAGCTGGCCCAGCAGGGAAACCAGGCAAGGCCGCCTGACCCAAGTCTTTCCTGCCCAGAGAGCCCCATGAACTGCCCTGGGCCCCACTCCCCAGTCGGCCTCCCTGCAAAAAGTTACCACGGGATCCACACCTGAGAAGGGAGGAGGACGGCCCTTTGGCCTGGGGTCCCAGCAGATGTGTCCTGTGAGATCCATGGCCACATATCTTCCTTGTCTCCCCAGGTCTCTGATGGGTCCATGCTGGACATTCTGGTGGTCAGGGACACTGGAACAACTCTAAACTCTGAAGAAGGACAGAGAGACCCTTCTGGAAACAAGGATTCCAGGGAGATGCCTTGCCCAGAACGGGGGACTGTGTGCTGAGTAGACCCCTGGGAGGCACTGTGGAGCTGTGGGGTCCTCTTCAGAGAAGGGAGCAGTTGTGATTCCCAGTGAGGGGCCCTGCTTTGTTCAGTCATGTCCTCGTGTGAGACTCACTTACAAACACCTCCCAGTCCATCTAGGGGTGGACCCATGGGTGGGGGCAGAGGAGGAGAGTGAAGGGGGCAGCCTTAGGACCCCTGACCCACACAGGGAGCCAAGGGCCAGTGGGAACATCTTGGGAATCAGGACGCAGGAGAGGAGGACGGGCACTAAGAACATGCCAAGTCATGCAATAAAGTGACCCGTGACCACAAGACACAGGCGGCCTTCCACCAAAGCAGGGAGATAGAAATTTAGACCCAGGCTCTGAGAAACTTGAGTGGGGCTGGAGGGCCCAGGAGCCCTGAGGAGCAGCTCTCCTAGGGGCAAAGACATTCCAATACACACATTTCTCATGGATGCTTTTTGGGGTGCAGAGTGAGTTACCAGAATCCTGAACTTAGTATGGAATCCCATCCCCTTGTTCATCACGGTTCCTGGCAATAAATTGCTGTCATTTGTCCCTGGACATGCACAGGGGAGCTGACTGTTGTGGGGGTCACTGCAGGACTGGAAGCTTCTGGTGTGGGCTCTGTGACCACAGAAACCCAGGGGGATTTCTTAACGGGAGCAGCTGGAGACCATGCCTGCCAGGACCACCCTCATGGGATGGTCAAGGAGCCCATGGTACCCAGGCCACCAAGTGACCAAGTTGTGAGGCTGCCTGGGGTTTCCTGGGAGCGTGTAGATTCCTCTGGTCAGCACGTGGGCCCAGGACAGCAAGACGGTCTGCCCAAAGAGGGGCCTGCCCTTCTGATGATGGCTCCTAACACCTGCAGGGAAACTGCTCCCAGGTCTCCTGGAGGTCCATAGTGAGAGTGGCCTGCCTGCCACGTGGGGTCACCTTCCCCTGATGCAGAGGCACACGTCTCCCCCTTGAGGCCCAGGGGAAACCTGGCTCAGGTCCCACCTGTGTGCCCTGGACACGCAGAGCCCCAGAGCTCTGGCACAGCCTGGGGTGTGGTCGTGTTGGGGCAGGGAAGGCCCAGGAAGGGGCTCATTCAGGGGCAGGGTCACTCTGCAGGGATGCTGGACCTGGCAGCGATGTGGTGCTTCAGAACTCCCCTGGGCTGGGTTTCCAAGCTGTGGGATGGAAGGGTCTCTCCTTCCTGGGGTGCAGTGGGGGGAACTAGATCCATCATGAATGTCAGCCCTGAAAATGGAGGCTGCGCTACATCCATTCCTGGAAAGAAAAATCAGGCCCCTCCATCCCAGGTGACTCAGAAAGTCATTCAGCAGTCCCCAGTTTAGGCTTTGAATTAGAGCTGAGTGGCTCAGGAGGCCAGATCCCCGTCCGTGGCTCCAGGAGTAGGCTTTCTGCTGGGGGACAGGATCCTCACAAACACCTGTGTCTTTGTGGGTCACTCCCCTCTGACAAGCTGGGAGGCAGGGTGCAGTTGTGGGAAATCGTGTTTCCATGAGGAGAGGGCCACCAAGTGGTGGGGGCACAGGAGACAGTGAGAAAGAGTCCCGCAGCCTTTCTGGAATCAAAAAACTGGCAAATGTGAAAAAGTGCATAATTTGTTTTATTGAACAGGCTGCTTATGTACGTTTGGAGGGCCAGGTTCAAGGACTCTGCATCCCTCCAGGACAATAGCCTCAAGAGAAGAACAGACAGAGCAGGAGGAGATCTGGGGTTTCTCCCAGGAATGAGGCAGAACAGGGATTTCTGCAGATTTGCAAGGAGACCCCGACCACTGAGCACGGGGTTACAACCCCACATGACCCCTGTCGTGTTTGGCTTGGGCTCTGGGTCTGGCCTGATCATGTATTCTTCCAGCTGAGTTCCAGAAACTCAGAGGGTAGACTTAGAGAGGCTGCGTTTGGAACCCGGTGTGGAGACGGAGGGTCCTTTATCCTGAGTCCCCTCAGCCTAATCACTGTAGCTGAGTTCCAACACCACCCAGGCCCCCAGGGTGGCCGTGGAGGGAGAGCAAGCCTGGCAGGTGACCCAGGGGTCCCACTGCTGTGCCCCTCCCTTGTCTTTGTTCCCTTTCACCCCGGAAGGTGTGATTGTCTCATGTCATGGTGACAAGCCATCTCTCTTCTCTGTCAGGTGGGGTCCCCACCCCCGCTCAGCCTTCTCTCTGCATGGATGCTGAAGGACCAGGCTCACTTGAAGTTCTGAGTTTGAGCAGTAAGGTGGAAACAAAGAAACCAATGGAAACAAAGAAACAAGTCATTGTGGCAAAGCTCCCCACCACAGAGAAGCTGCCCTGAGTGGAAGGGAGGGTGTGGGCATGCCCATTTGTTTCGTGTCTCCCAGTGCTCTTCGCTTTCTTATTGCAGACCTGCATGGTTACAACAAAATGATCTGCAAAACTGAAAATATTTACTCTCTGGCTTTTACAGAAAAGGCTGACCAGCCTCTGGTTCCCGTACCGGTCAAGTGATTGGAGTACCTTTCCAGTTTGGAAACATCTGGGCAGGCCCAGGTTTGCAAAATTCTTTAAGAGTAGTTATGGAGTTTTGCTTCTAAACATTTTTACGGCTGTATACTTCTGAGCTGAGGTTGTGCTGTGTAATTCTGAGCCGGGATTTTCTCAAACTCTTTCTCATTTCTTATATCAGACACCCATAAATTCCAAGGGGCATGGGATGTTAAGGAAGCCATGGAGTTTAGGAAAAAGATACAGATTTCATTTCCATTTAAGCATCAATGTATCTCCATCCTAGGCAGTATCGGTTCTGTGGTATTGATAGGGGAACTAAATAGCAACCAAATTTATAGAAAATAGTGGGTCATTGGGTACACAAGTTCTTCTTTTCAACATTTTTGTAATGTTTGCAGTTTAAGATGACCATTCCTGAGAAACAGGCAGCCTCTTAGAATGAAATAGCATTTTCCCTGAACCATACTCAATTTTTATTTCGTAGACAGCAGGAAGGGCAATCACACATCCAACACTTGGGGACCTCAAAGATAAAATGTAACTTTCTGAGAGCACACTCCCCCCGTCTCCCTCTGCTCTTTTCACTGTCCCATTGTCCCTGAAGGCTCTTTCGTATCTTCTGCTCATGACTCCAGTAACTCTTCCTCCTCGTTCCTCAGCTGGTAAGTTTACTTTTCTACTTTGACCAAGCAAACTGAAGCCAACAGAAGAGAACTTTCACCAGCAACTCCCAGCACATCCGCTCGCCTTCTGATGTCTGTGACCTCACTCTCGCTGCCCCACCTCTTATTACAGGTGACATCGAAAGCCAGATCATCCAAAAGTCGCCAGGGGGCCCATCCATCCAATCTTCTCCGGGCTGTCACTCCCACATCCATCCTCTCTGTCACTACCTCATCTATTTTGTTCTCCTGCTAGTTGGCTCCTATCAGTATATAAAAGTCCATCCTCTTAAAAGAAACAAACAGCACTCCTTGACCCTAATTCGCCCCCACAAATTGCCACCCCATGTCTTTGCAGCAAATCTTTAATGAGTAGTTTAAACTCACTGTCTGCATATTCTCTTGAGCCATCCCTTTTGCACCCACTCTGGCTTTTCCCCTGATCCCTCGCTCTATGGAAACTGCTCTGTCAAGGCCATCAGTGACCCCACGTTGCTAAATATAGTGGTCAGTTTTTAGTCTTCATCATGCGTGGCCCTTTGGCAGCATTTGACCCAGCTCTTCCATCCCTCCTCCCCCGTGTTCCTGCTTTACTTGGCCCCCAGCCCATCGCTCTGCTTTCGATTCACTGGCTGGTCTTTTACCAACGTCTCCTCTTTTTTCCAAACATTTACTGCGAATGTGCCCCGGAGTTGGGTCTTTGGTCTCTCCTCTATCTCTCTGCTATACTTCTGGTGGAAGCAACCAGACTTGGAAATTGACATGCCATCAATTTCTCGATTTGTCCAATCTCCCTGATTTGCCCTTTCCATTTGGAACTCTCTCCCTGATACTCATATTCTTTTTCTTTCATTCATCTTGCTTTCACATTCATACATATGTTCTACTGTGTAAATTACTTTTCCAAATTTTGAATCAGTCCATACATATCATGTAAAATGCTCAGATCTCTATTATTTCCACTAAGATGCTTATTCTACCTTAGAACCTTTCTGCATTTCTGTATTTATGTCAATAAAGTGAATAGTATTTCTACAAGCCTCATAGTTAAACAGTGTGTTTGTTTGGGGCTATTATGTAACATGAAATAATGATACATCAACATAGTCCTTTTTCATTTAATTTTATGTAACACCAAGATGAGGTTTTTGCACTGAAGACTGGTTTTATTGAAATTTTACCTACGTTATGGACAGTCAGTTTATGTGAAAGCCCTCATTTCTCCCCTTTTCTGATATATTTTCCATTTGGCTATGTATAACATATACCTTGGCATGAAATAAAATTCCAAATCATTCACATAATAAAATCAATACATTTAAATTATATTTTTTAATGTTAATAAGAAAGAAAAAAAACCCCAGACTCCTCTACCTATTAGGCATTTCTGTGGCAATATCTAATAGACTCCTTAACCATGACATTGAAGAACTGAGCTGATTCCAGCCCCTTTCCACCTGCTCAGCCCCATCTTGTCCCATCCCCTGTGGATGGAGAGGACATCCATCCCATTTTCCAGGTCCAGATGTTGGAACCATGTTCTTTCTCTCTCTTTCTCTTACACACACACACACACACAGCAAATCCAGCTTGTTAGAAAATTCTGGCTACTCTGTCTTCATTAACCACCTACTCCCTGTTCCCCACCCTCCTAGAAGCCACCTTCAGCCCCTTCTTGGACACCAAATAGCCTCCTTCTTCCATCTTTGCTTTTCTACAATCTCATCCACACAGAGTCAGAGGGAGCCTATAAAAGCATACATTGAGGGGGTGGGTGTAGCTCAGTGATACAGTGCATGCTTAGCATGCATGAGATCCTGGGTTCAAACCACAGCACCTTCACTAAAATAAATAAATTAACCTCCCCCCAAAAAAAACCAAAACAAAAGCATAAATTGGACATCACCCATCCCATCAAAACTCACTAAAAGGGTCACCATTCCATTAGGAGCCAAAGTCGTCCCAAAGTCTTCCAGGACCCGGCGTGCTCTGCCTCTCCGCCCACACTCTCCCCATCACTCTGGGGGCCTCTGGCTCCGGCTCTTCCTTCTTCCTCCGGATCTATTCTGCTTCAAGTTCATTACTCCGTGAGATCTGCCAGGATTGCCTTATTCCCTCCTGCCTGCCTCCCACCCCACCACCATCACCTGAGTTTGCTCATATCACTCTTATTTTTCCCCAAGCTCTTGCTACCCCCAACATGCTGCCTGTTTCCTCTGCTAAAACTCTGAGCCCCCAGTGATGGGGAGTCGTGTCTATTTTGTTGACTAATAAAGCCCAAGAGCCTTGGGAACGGGTATAGTTACTAGATTCCCATAAGTAGTAGGAGCTTATACAGATTTGCTGAATGAATGCAGAGGTCCTGGTCCAATTCGATGGAGCACTTCTGTGTCCTGCTCAAAGATTAACTCTCCTTTCCTCCTGAGAGGGGTGACCACTTCCTTGGTGATCAAAGGCAAGATCTATTTTCTTTATGCTGTTAACCTTAGGCGGGGAGACTGGGGGATCTTCATTTATATTTTAAAATTTGATTCACTCTGCAGTTTGTCTCCTGTCTATGTATCCTTTTGAGAAACCGTTTATGAGTGATCATTCTTCCATCAGATTGAACAGGATCCAGGGGGAAGTACCAAGCCTGTCCCATCGGCCATCCTGTGTGTCATGTCCTGTGACCCAGTGGATGCTCAGCACGTAAGTGAACCAACAGGAGTGAGTGAAGAGATGGGAACATCTCATTATTGTGGTGGCTGCACTCTGTCCGATGCCTTGAGATTTGGGGAAGGGTTTACAACTGCGGAGGCGAGATGTCAGGTCCTCTGTGCTCTTCCTGAGTGCCCTGGCCTTACCCATTCCCCCAGCCCCCTCTGGGCAGCCAAGCCCAGGAGCTGGGCCACCGGCGATTGTGCTGATCAATAATCCACCTCACCCAAAGTCCGGGGGTAAGAGCGGCCAGCACAACTGGTTGTAGACTCTGGAGTCAGGTCCTTGGAGGAATTCCTCACTGAACGATGTTTTGGACCTTTTATTTTTCTCTATAGCCTCCAGCTGAAGAAACAGATTGCCTTAGATACATGAAAGGTGAGGACACCTACTATCCCCATGGAGCCCAGGTGGGGCTGGGAGTCTGCTGTTTGTACAGCCGGTGGGCTCGTGTTGCTTTGGGCATCCCTGTGCCTGAATTCCTGCAGTACACTCGGTGGTAAGGACGGGGGTGCCTGGCAGGGAGGGAAGCGGGTCGGGAGACTGCACAGCTGGGGAGACGTTAACCTGGGGTGAGCGGGAGCCGGCTGATGCATGGAATCTCGGTGCAGGGAACTCTCCACACTCAGAGAGGTTCCCACTCCCGCAGGGTCCCTTTGATCAGGGTGCTGGGCTGTCAGCACAGCAGGGTCCCTGTGAGGATCATGGTGCCTTCAGGCAGTGGGAAGTGAGGGGTCCAGTGGCACTTAAATTAACTGTGCACCCGAAGCCAACCCCCGTCTCTTTCAGCCTGTTTCCTAATCTGCAAAACTGGAATGATGTTAACCATCCCGCAGGTTCGTTGATGGGCTGGGACACACTAGACAGCCAGGAGCTGGAATTCCTCTGTCCCCTGATTGTTATCCTTCCTTCCCACTATTTGCTCTCACAAGTTCAGTCTCTCTGTCTCTCTCTCATTCACTTGTAACTTTCTCTCCTGCTCTGGTTTCATTTGATTCCCACCCTCCTCCCAATCCCCAGATGAGTGAAATTAATTTCTGTGTGTCAGTTCCAAATTCCCGGGAAAGATGCTCTGTCCCCTCTGGATTGGTTGTCCAACCCATCAGTTGCAGTCAGAGGAGTGAGTCCCTCTGTGACCAGAGGAGGGGCTCTGCCCAGCCCCCCAGCCACCACTGTGGGAGCACATAGCTCTCCGAGGAGGAGGTACTGGCTGTGACTTGGTGTCACTAAGTGTGAATTTATCTCTCCTCTTGCCCCACCTTCATCCTCCTAAACAAAGATGAAAATTAAACACTCCCGAGATTTGTGTCATGGAACACTCAGGGTGGGGGCTAAGAGGGCTGGATTCCCTGCTGAGTGTAAGGGGCTACAGTGACTCCCCAACGAGAGCCTGTAAAGGAAACAGCACCGGCCCCACCGGACACTTAGGGTGCTGAGTCTGCGTGACATTGAGCCAGGCTTCTGACCACAGCTCAGGGGTCTGGTCCGACCGGTTAGTCTTTGAAACCAACCAGCTTTGGATTCCTCAATCCCTCCCTGAGGTTTTACCTGAACCACGAGCTTCTGTATCTCTGAAGACAGATGATGAGGACCCTTCACGTAAGGCATTTGCACAGCCCTGTGCGGGAATTTGTGCTGCACGGTCTGCCCGGCGAGCTGACCAAAGTTCGTATTTTACTGATCTTAGAAATAGTCTGGTTTCCTGATGCACTGTTTCACTGAACAAGCAACAGAAGCCACCTCTGGCTGATAAAAGCAAAAAAGGGACTTAATGAAAAGATACTGGGAGGGTGCATGGAGTGGCCCAGACCAGAGCCGACCCGGGGGCCGTAGGAGATGTTGGGGAGCCCCAGGCACCAGGCTGCGCAGGGTGCTACCGGGCCCCCTGCTGCCCCAGCAGGGACCCCCCCTCCTCCTGACACTCCACCTCACTGCAGGTTCATGTCCCGGCAGGGCCAGGTCACACTGAAGCCACCAGCACACACCTCAATGGGGGAGTTGGCCCCTTCTCAGCTGAGGGCGTGCCTGGTGTGGGGAGAGGCCCAGTTAGAGGAAGGCGGTTCCCCTACTGTTCCGAGTTAATGCGCAAGTCAGTGCCCATCACTCAGGAGAGCCGGGCTGGTCTGACCTCATTGTGGTGACTAGGCCGTCTGAGTTCACGTATTACTTTTTAGGTTGGAAGGCCCAAGAGGGAGAAAAAGTGGAGGTTCTAGTACTTATTTTATATTTCCCATGTACCAGGTGCGGTAAGCAAGCCACTTCAGACAAGGCCCATAACAACCACATTAATAGGCCACGGAGAAAGTCGTGCAGTCAGGCCTCTGCAGCCCCGAAACCCGTGTCCTCATCAGTTCCGTAGTTACCAGTGGAAGTTGTAGGGATTTATGGGACTGTGTGCTCCTGTGGGGGCTGGGATGTGTGTGTTTAAATCCACATCTTCAGAAACTCGGCTAGAACCACAGCCACTGATTGTCTGCATGGAGGCAGAGGAGGGGAGGCTTCCAGCCTCTGGTCCAGCTCGTGTGGAGCTCAGAAGTTGCTCCTTCTGTCCTGAAAACAACACCAGAGCTGAGGGAGCTGAAAACCCACTGCTCTTCTTAGATCCACAAGAAAACTGAGGGGGAAAGCTGCTCCCAACCCAGAGAGGCAGCCGGGCAGGCTTGGAGAGTCACAGCTCCCAGGGCAGAACCCGCTTTTGTAAGAACCCCGGGGGCAGGCAGATTTAACAGGTCCCTGAGGCCAGCTGGAGGCTCAGCGTGGGGAAGTCTGAGTGTGACAACTTCAGGGGGCCAGTCAGAGGGGCCCCCTGCTCTTTTTCATGCATTTTACTTCCAGGACCGTACCCTGTTCTCAGAGTGAAAATCATAGGAAAACTCCTCATGCTTCCTGCCAGGAAAGGATAAAATAGCTCTATTGAAATACACCCAGAACATTCTCTTCCATTGTGGGGGGTTGTGTTTTTTTTTTTTTTAATGAGAAATTATTTTACCAGAGCCTAACCAACCTGGGGGAAGGGAAATACCTTCTGTGTCACCCAAATTGGGGTGGGGGAAAGAGACACACTTGTGGAGGTCACAGCTCAGGGCACAGGCTCAATGAGAACTAATCACAGGAGTATAGATGCCCTGCTCTGTCCCGCTACCCCAACACCTTACCTCCATGTCAGTAGGGCCCCTGTGTGATAACAGGAATAAAACTAAAAGAAGTAAATGTCTCAGTAGTGTCTAGGGAAAACCCAAAGACAGCGGGGAGATGAAAACAAGGACACACAGGCTGGCTTTAGCCTCTCACACCAATAGCTGTAGCAAACTACACACAGCCCAGCCCCAGTAGATTAACAGAAAACCTCACAGAAGAAACTATAAATTTTGGTTCTCTTACCCAGTGCATTCCATGGTGCATCCTCGCCTAGAATTGAGTGGAAGCAAGTCCATCTCAGAAGGGACATAACTGAAGAGGAATGGCTTTCCAGACTCTGAAGGGCAGAGAAAGCACCAGCCTGGGTTAGAGAAAGGTGAGGGGTGGGGTAGGGGGTGGGCTGCCTTCTTCCCCAAATAAGGAACCTTCCTGAGGCCAGCACAGTGGGAGGGAGGGCCATGGGGTGGAAGCAGCCAGACTTCTTCCTGAGAACTGATAGGATGCCTCCAAGGGACCATTCAGGTGCCCATTCAGGTGTCTTGATGGTGGGAGCCAGTCGGTCTGCCTCAGAGCCCAGGACTGAGGTGGGCGCACAGCAGGCAGGTCTTACTTGGCCGGATCCATTTCACTTCTCCGAAGCCCTGTGTAAAACATGAAGCGTGGACGGCCTGGTGAGCACAGCTCTGCCCTCAAGACCGGTTTCAACTCCTCTCTTCCCAGAGAACAGCATCTCTGAGCCCGTCCTGGGTGACCTCACAGAGATCACCCTAGTGGCCCAGGCTAGTGACCGGGAACATGTACCTTCCTGCAGCCAACCCCAGACGTCCACTGATGCATCATATACTGGCAAATATGTGAGTTCCTGTGCATTGGTCTAACAGCAGAGACTCTGCCACAGGCCCAAGAGGTGGTGTGTGGGACATACAGGGGTGCAGGACTGTAAGCAGTGCAAAGGTGTAAGTGGTGGCAGGGGTGCAGGGGCTGTGGAGGGTGAAGGCAGTTCAGGGGTTGTGGGGGTGCAGGCAGTGCAGGGAGTGTCAGGGGTGCAGAGGTACAGGGAGTGTAGGGGTGCAGGGAGGTGCTCAGGCAAGTGCACATCCTCGCAGTCAGCCTGACCACGGGAGGCTAGTGCAATGGTTTGGGGCGGCGGAAGCGGCGGCGGCGGCGGGTGGGAGGCTGCCCGGGCAAGCCGGTCGATTTCTTCTCTTCCCTGCAGCCTGGCCTGGGGGGGCCTTGGCCGCCGGAGATTCGCCAGATGTTGGACTCCAAGTAAGCTTGCTCCTGGGAGGTGGGGCGGTTAGGTCAGCAGGCGGCGGCAGCGGCAGGGGGGCGGAGCGGGGCTGCCCCTGGCGAACTGGTGGAATAGCTGCCTTCTCCCGGCTGCCGGGCCTGGGAGCAGCCTCTGCTGCCCCAGGTCGCCGGACACACCTGTCCCACTCAGCTTGCTGAGTGGGGAGTGGAGGCGGTGCCGTTAATGTGCGGGGACCACGGGGGTAGGGGGGCTGCCGCGGGGAGCCGGTCAATTCGCTCCGCTCTCCCCCGCGGCGGAGCCTGGGGGCGGCCTCCGCTGCCCTAGAGGCGGGACGCCGGTCTCCAGGTGAGCTTGCTCCTGGGAGGCGGGGGCAGCGGCGCCAGGGGGAGGGGGTCCGTTCCAGGGAGCTGCTCCATTTCTTCTCTCCCCCGCGGCCTGGCCTGGGGGCGACCTCTGCCGCCGGAGATTTGCCTGAGGTCCGACTCCAGGTGAGCTTGCTCCTGGGAGATGGGTGCGGTGCGGTCAGGGAGCTGGTAAGATGGTGGCTGCGGGGATAGGGATGGCTGCCCCGGGGTAGCTTGTGTATTAGCTCCATGTCTGCACCGCATGGCCTGCAGGCGGCCTCTGCTGCCCCAGGTTCCGGGACACCCCTGTCCCACTTAGCTAACTGGGGGCGGGAGGCAGGGTAGTCAGGGTGCAGGGGTGGCGGGGGTCGGGGGCCTGCAGCGGGGAAGCGGGCCCATTTGCTCCCATCTTCCCCGCGGCTTGTCCTGGGGGCGGTCTCTGTTGCCCTGGGTTACGGGACACGTGTATCCTAGTCGGCCTGACCCCGGGAGGCTGGGCGTGGTACGTTGGGGGTGGTGGCAGCAGCGGCAGGTTTTCCCATGAAGCTGGTCCATTTGCTCCCATTTCCCCTCATGGTTTGCTCTGGGGGCGGTCACTGTTGCCCCAAGTTCGCCGGACGTCCATCTCCAGGTCAGCCTGCTCCCTAGAGGCGGCCACCGTGAGGTCAGGGGGCAGGAGCGGTGGCTGATGCGGGGGGATGGGGATGCCTTGGGGAGTTGGTGGATTGGCTCCCGTCTCCCCGATGGCCTGGTGTGGGAGTCGGCCTCTCCTGCCCCAGATCACCAGACACACCTGTCCCATTCAGCCTGCTGGGGAGGGTCGCCCTGGGCGGTGCCTTTAAGGTGCGAGGGTGGCGACGGCGGGGGTAGAGGACCTGCAGCGCGGAGCTTGTCAATTTGCTCCCCTCTTCCCCGCGGCCAATCCTGGGGGTGTCCTCTGCTGCCCAAGAAGCTGGATGCCCGTCTCCAGGTCAGCTTGCTCCTGGGAGGCGGACGCGATGAGGTCGAGGGGCAGGGGCAGCCGGCCGTCGCAGCTTCCTAATGGGGCCACTTCTTCTCCTTTCCCCTGACCTGGCCTGGGGACGGCCTCTCCCGCCCAAGATTCGTCTGACACACCACACCAGGTCAGGTTGCTCCTGGGAGGTGGGCGCGGTGAGATCAGGGGGTGGGGAGGAGAGGGGTGCTGCCTATTGTGAGCTGGAGGATAACCTCCCATCTCTCTGGAGGCCTGACATGGGGGCGGCCTCTGCCGCCCCTCGTTCCCAGGTCACACTTCTCAGGGTCATATTGCCCCGGGGGTGCGTTAAGGTGCGGGGGTGGCGGGGTGATGTCGAAGGTATGGAGCCTGCCGCTTGGGAGCTGGTGGTTTAGCTCCCATCTCCCCAGCAGCTTGGCCTGGGGGCAGCCTCTGTTGCCCCAGGTCGCAAAGCACAGTTTCCCTGACAGCTTAGCCACCTGAGGTGGGCAGGATGTGCTGAGGGGGCGGAGGCAGCCGCCAAGGCAGCGACGGAGGGGGCTGTCCCAGGCCAGCTGGTCTATTTGTTCCCATCTCTACCTTTGCTGCCCTAGTTTCGCAGGACGTCCTTCTCCAGTTTATCCTTCTCCTGGGAGGTGGGCGCAGTGCATGCAGCCCAAGGTCTGGGCTCTCCCCTGGGGAGGGGCAGAACTCTCTTGTTCTCCTTTGTCTTTATTCTTCAGCGAAGGGGTTACTGGACCCAATTCTTAATTCTGAGAAAGTGTAGCCTGTGTTACGGAAGAGCTGCTGGACAGTGAGGTTTCTGGGTGGGTTTTCACATCAGCTGATGCCCCAGGCAGGCAGGAAAGCTATTACTCAGAGCTTCTTAGTCTGGAGTTGGGGGATGGCCCCGCCATCCTCACCATGCTTTTTAAAAATGTGTTACTCCCCTCTTTTTCCTAGGTGACATTTTAGGTTATTGGGTCACAGATTGCTGGCACAATCATCCCTGTTCTCAAACATCTTTTAAACTTGGGTGAAGTGATAAGTAGGGGAAGAAGATGATTTACTGAAAGGTAAGAATACTTAAATTTGCATTAAAGCTACATTCTGTCAATCTTTCTCAAATGATTTTTCTCTGATTCAAAATCCACGACCTAATGAATGTTGTACTCCTGTGTAAATCATTGATCTTCACATCACATTTGTTAAGTGGTCAATGAGATTTGTTAATTAGATTATTCCTGAAAGGAAAAGCTCAGGCTTTTGAGAATTCCTTGTCTGATGTCACCCAGGCAGTCACAGTAGAAGACAGAGCTGATATAAAAATCCCTCAGCTGCCTGAACTGCAAAGCTTCTGGGATTACTGATCCCTGAAATGCAGGTGACTCTTGATGATATTCTGGGGGGTGGTTTACATGATCAGATTCTTCCAGTCCTGTAAATGGGTTCCGTGGCCCCAGCCCCGGGAGAGCTGGTCATAAGGGCCATATCGTGAGGGGTGGGATGGGAAGGCAAGGTCTAAGAGCTGGAATCACTGAGATTCCACACTCGCTAAACACAGACTCCAGAGCCTAATTGTTGTCAGGTTCTGTTCTGGATTTGAGAGTGTGTTCAGACATGATTCTTGCCCTTCAGGAGTCACTGCCTGGGTGGAAGTAACCTTTACATAAATCTGGGAAGGATGGCAATTAAGTAGATGGGCTGTTATGGTTCTCAGTGTGCCCAGGCTCGCTCTTCCAGGCACTCGTGGGACTAACGAGAGTCATGTTATTCACTCATTCACTGATTTATTACCCTTGAATTGATCATTTGTCCCATAGTAAGTGAAACAAGGGATCAGGAACATGAGTTTTGTCCCCTCTCCCATCACTGATTGTATCTGTCAGTCGGGCGCCCTGCGTATGCATTGTGAAATGGTGGTATTTTTTGCCCAATGGGGCAGCACTGTCAGTTCTGAGAATCAGGGGAGTCTCGTGGGTAGGACAGCACCCTGACACACATGGCAACCCGCCCACCATGTGAGACAGCATTGTCGATGCTCAGGTGACCCGATGTAGACCGCGGTGCTAAACCTGAGCGTGTTCAGTGATCTCGGCTGCTCTAAAAATACAGACTACAGGTCCCTACCTCTGGAGACGCTGAGGGTCTGCACCCCAGAATTCTGCATTTTAAGAAGCACTTTAACTAATTCTGATGAAGATGATCTGAGTGTCCCAATGAGAAACACTGGTGTGCGATTCAGCAATACTGAGGATTCTCAGGGAACGATGTCTTTTCAGGATGGTCCAAGGTCCCTCACTTGAGACTTTTGCCTTGGGTTTAATTGTATGTGTTCAGAAGTGATGTCTCTCACTTCCAGTGCTTGTCAGCATGCTCTGTGCAGGGACTTGCACTCAGTAGATGGCAAAAACTATGATTCTTCAGGTCACCGAGCTAGAGTGTGAGCGATCTTTTATTTTGGTTTTCTTTATAGCAATGCAGAGTCTCCCGAGAAGAGATTCAGACTGAACAGCTTTGTGTCAGACTTTGGAAGACCGCTGGTGCCCAAGGTGTTCTCTGGCAGGGCAATGACGAATCTAGGTCCCTCTTTCACTGCTACGTCAATGAAGTGGGCCACTTGGACAAGGCCAAATCTGCTATCCCAACCATAGCCCTTGACAGGGATGTTCAGCTCCAGGAAGCCATCAGATGCAGCAGGTGGCCAGAGGAGGAGCCGAACGGGCTCATGAAATGTGACATCCCCAACTTCATCAACACGGACCAGAACTCTTCCTTTGGGGAAGATGATCTCCTGATTTTGGAACCACCAATTGTTCTAGAAGATAAGCCAGTTGCTCAGACCTCACACAAAGACTTGAATTGAGAAACGTGCTTTGTCAAGTGTCTTTCTGAAGATGTGAATTCTGTCTTTGTATGGCAGGAATTCCCCTTTCACAAAATTGTATGTGTTTGTGTCTGAGAGAGAGAAATGGAGACAGACAGAAAGACGGAGACAGAAGAGAGCCCCCTCAGAAGAGAGCTAGTTAAGGTGAGTTTTGTGCCTTTAAAAAACATTTGGGGTTTTGGGGGGAACAAAGTATTTACACTGTCTCATTCTCCTAGTTGGAAACCTTGGCCCCATACTCAGTGTTAGCGGCCTTGAATGGGGATTGGCACGGTGCATTTCATCTGGCGCTGCCACATCCATGCTCTGCCTTTAGCACGTTGCTTTGCCTCTCAGGGCTGCCACCCTTTTAACTGTAAGGAGAGGAGTCTGGAGTAGGTGATCCATCCCAGCTCTGCTGTTTTGCAAATTTCTGATTTCGTATTCGGATGAGGCTGGGATACACCCAGAGCAGTATAAACCAGGCCCTACCTCCTGTCTCTTGCTGGGGCATCCCTTAGGCCTGTGCCTTCTACCCAACCCTTTACTGAGCCCAGCTTTTGTCAGGAGCCCAAGAGCCTACCGAGATGGCAGGGGACGTCTCTCGTGGTCACGGTGGCCATCATTTCTATTGGTTGTGCTGAAACAGCTCTTCTGAGATCCTCCGGCCACCCTTGCTCCAACCTGAGGACAGCCCTACCGTTCCTTTCCTAGGAGGAGGATCAATCCATGGTGCATTTTATGACAATCCTGTCCCCAGGAATGCACGGAAGGTTATCAGCTGAGTGAGGGGAGGTGCCTCTGTTTCTCTGCTGTCCCTGTATCTCTGTCTGCTCACAGTGCCCTGCCACCGGCTACTGAGCAAGAAAAGTGCTATTCACCATGATGGGTGTTTTGCAGATGTGTAGGTGATGGTCGTGTAGCTCATGTGTGGGCTTTGAGCTGGGATGGTGAAGAGCTTATAAATACCTCATCAACATTTATTCGAGGTGGCCTGGTGCCACACAGACTTGATTAATGAAGGCATCAAGCCTGCACACTGGTTTGGAAACAACTTGGTTTTGATCAGTCACACTGCATGCATGACTCGCTGCTAATCTCTGGGTGGTTTTTTTCATTTTAGATTTATTCACCCTGTGTCTTGCTTAAGCTGAAAAATACATTTATTTCACCAGAATATTCTCTGATTCTTTGTTTTCACTCATCCAGTTTTTTAATTCCTTTAAAAATTGTTGTGTTTATAATGCCTCCTTATTTCTATCATCTCTAGGTTCCCAGTGGCCTGAGCCATGCAGCAGACTTTATGTAGGAACTGTACCACCAAAAGAAATCCCCTCGCCATAATATCTTTTGAGGAAAATATTATTCTTTAAGACTCTAACACTAAATCGTAGAAGAAAGCATGGAACATTTCTTGTAGTTAATACATGTTCATGCAAAAAGAAATTTGATATTTTCATTGAAAAATGTTGACTTTAATAACTTTTACTAATGTGAATATTATTATTCATTATTTAATTAACCAAATAATACCACAGTTATTTATTATTAAGATTGAAAACTATTTACACAGTCTCTCAATTAGAAGACTGAAGTGTATTTAAAAGATGGAAAAATACCCATGATGACACCATATTTTTAATAACTAAATATCAAGAACTGTGCAGGGTTAAGATTTGACCCCCTGCAAGCTGCCAGGTTAGCATGAGGTAGTCTGTGGATGCTGCCAGAACACAGGACACTCCCCCAGGATCAGAGACAAAGGACTTCCTGCCGGCA
This sequence comes from Camelus ferus, assembly GCF_009834535.1. Classification (NCBI taxonomy): domain Eukaryota; kingdom Metazoa; phylum Chordata; class Mammalia; order Artiodactyla; family Camelidae; genus Camelus; species Camelus ferus. The sequence continues at coordinate 25,415,785 of NC_045730.1, forward strand.
CAGCAGGCAGCCTGGGGTTCATGTTCATGTTGCTTCCTGAGCTCTTTTCCTATTGCTGTTGTAACTAAGGACCACAGACTCAGTGGCTTAAAGTAACACACATCCATTGTCTCACTGTTCTAGGGTGCAGAAATGCAAAGTCAATGTCAGTGGGCTAAAACCAACGTGTGGCCAAGGCTACGTTCCACACTGAGGCTCTTGGGAGGGATTCATCTTACTACCTTTCCAAGCTTGCAGAGGTGCTCACACTCCTTGGCCCAGAGCCCTGTGTCACTGTGACTTCTGCTGCCACATCACATCTCTGTCTCTGACCAATCTGCCTCTCTCCTCTAAGGACCTCCGTGATGACGTTTGCTTCCCACAGTGATCTGCCATCCCAAGGTCCTTGACAGTCACACCTGCAGAGTCCCTTTTGCCATGCACAGTGACATTCCTAGGTTCTAGGGATCAGACCGTGGACATATTGGGGGCCATTATTCTACCGAGTTCTTCCCTTTGGCCCCACTGGTTCTTGTCCATCCCACATGAAAAATGCATCCACCTCATCCCAACACCCTCCAGAGTCTCATTTACTACACCATCAACTCAAAGTCCAACATGTAGTCTAACTATTATCAGCTCAAAAGCCTAAGTATTTTCATCCTCAACACCTAAGTCAGGCATGATTGAGACCCTGGGTGTGATCTTCTCTGTTCAAAATCCTGCAATGGCTTCTCATTTCACTCAGTGAAGAAGCGAGTGTCCTTATGGTGACCTTACAGCTTTCCTCCCCCTCCCGAAGCTGAGCTCATCTCCGGTTTTCTCCCTGGCTCACTCCGCTCCAGCCACACTGGCCTCCCTGCTGTCCCTTGGGAATATCAGACATGCACCCACAGGCCTGTTGCCCTGGCCGGTCTCTGTCCAACTCATATGCTGAAGTCCTGAACCCCAGGACTACAGAACATGACCCCACTTGGAAATAGGGTTGTTGCAGATGTCATTGGTTAAGAAGAGGTCATTAGGGTGGGCCCTAATCCAGTATGACTTGTGTCCGGATAAATAGGGGCAATGTGGACACAGAGACACGTGTACATGGGAGATGACGTGATGAGATGTGGAGAGAAGACGGTCGTCTCCAAGCCAAGGAGAGAGGCCTGGACCAGCCTCTCCCTCCCAGCCCTCAGGAGGAGCCTGCCCTGCTGACACCCTGCCTGCAGACTCCCCGCCCCCAGGGCTGTGAGACAGTGAGCCTCTGTGGTTCATGTCACCCAGTGTGCGGTGCTGTGTTAGAGGGAGCTCAGCAACTAGCACCCCGTTCTCAAGGTCCTCAGTGAGCCCAGCTCTGGCCATCTCATTTTAACCTGGAAACTGCCTTCCCCTTGTCTCTGCCCCAGAAACCCCCTCTCCCTGATCATATTATTTCTATCACCTTCTAGAATACCATATATTTCACATGACTGTCAAGACTGTAGTTTATGTTCTGCTCCTCCTCAGTCCTACAGGGACAAGGATCCTTATTTGTTCACTGACGGACCTCAGGTGGCTTGACCTGTACCCGTGGCACAGCAGTCAATACAAATTGGCCGGATGGAAGGAGGGATCGTTCCTTACATTCACAGGTGAGTGAACGAAGATTCCGGGGGACTGAGAGTTTCGCTCAGGCACAGAGCTGGTAAGTGTCAGGCCAAGGTGGGTTTCAGGTACCTATGAACCTGAGGGAGGCTTGAGTGATTCCCTTTCCATTGATTAGTATTTCTCAGGTGTCTCTTTTTCTGGCTCTAACTTTTGACTTCTTTCTGTTATTCTTCTAAGCTTTCAACCAGTTTTAAGTTTTAATTCTGCTTTGTCTCAGGTAAACAAATGAAATCTGTAAATCTTTTAACTCATTATTTATTTCATCTAAATACATTGTGATTAGTGATGATGTTTTATTTCTGGCATCTTGTTTTGTGATTTCTATTTGCTTTGCTCTGCTTTTCTCCTGCCTGTTATATACCTTGCAGTCATGGTTAAGAGCATGGCGTCTAGAGACAGCCTATCCGGGCTTGGTTCCCTCCCTTGCTAACCATGTAACCAGTATATGTAATCCCTTTGAGACTCACTTTCTTCATATACAAAAAGTGGTACTATCCACCTCAAAGACTGTGAGCATTAAGTGATAAAATAGATGAAGAACTTAGAATAGTGACCGGCCTATTTTGCATTCTTCATTTTGACTTCTTTATTTTTATTCTCTTTTTAAACAATTACTTTAGAGATTACTGTTGAATTTTAATGAACACCCTAGATATTGAAGATTAAAATGTTACTTAACCCATACATTGAATTTTATATACCAAATGATATCTGTATTTTGTTTCCATAAGTTCTGTTTAGTTCTTTAAAAAATTGATCTGTTTTCTTTTTCATGATGTCCTGATTGTTCATTATGTTATATAAGATTCATTTTATCTTTTAATGATTCAGTCATACTTATTTTATGCTCTCTCTTAGATTGTTTCATAATTTTAGGCTCTGGAATATTAATCATCCTGTGTTTTACGGTTAGCTCTTTCTTCCCTGTGGCACTCATTTCCTTCTGTTTTTAGTTGTGTGTCTGTGTGTGTGTAGAGTTGTGGGAGCTTCTCTATAGTGAGTACATATTTTTTCCTATGATTGTCCCTTACATCCTGGTTTTTAAAGTTTCCCTAGAGAACAATTTTGTGTTGCTTATCCTAAGGCTCCAGGTGATATGATCAACCTTGAATTATTATATTTTTGCTTTGGGAATTCCTGAATTAAAAGTGGAGTATCAATTTGGAGTCCACATTCATATAAAGCAGGGGCGTGGAGATTAGATTTTTTTAAGGGAGACTTCGTTTTTTCCTAGAGAACTGGTTCTTTAACCCCTTTCCTGTGTGCACACGTGGAGAACTTTCAGTCTCCCTTTCAGTGAAGAGGCAAGTCTTCCAATACTTCTCATGCAGAGGTTTCTATAAAGGAAGACTCTTCTACATCTGGTATGGGCCCTTTTTCCTAAATGGACATTGTATCCCTATTTATGTGCAAATTAAAACCCCTTCCCTCCAGGGTGCTGTAGCATCAGCTCACAAGATGACCATTCTGGCCTTAAGTGTCCTCTTTGTTTTGTCACCTGGGAACTTCTCTCTCCATAGTTAGCTCTGTGTTACTTTTGTTGTTGTATTTTATCCGGCATTACTGAAAGTTTTACTTAAAAGGGATCCTAATTAGCTCTGTTTACCTGTTTCCAGAGCTGAAAGCTTCAGTTCTAGAGTTATCTGTTTGATTTTTCTTAAAAATACATTCCAGTATATTTCTCTGGTGAAAGTCTTGACCCTGTTATCTACTCTCCCATCATTTCCTTATTTTCTTGAATCTATTAAAAGTATTTTATAGCCTTTATTGGTAACTCTGATGCCTACATCACCTGGGGTTTGCATCCTTTGTCTAATATTTCTTATTCTCATATTATCCATCATATAGTCTTGACATGTTGCATGTCTAGAAATTCTTTATTACATGGCAGACATTGCAAATGAAAAATCCATATCTTATCTTCCGTAAGAGGTTTTCTACCTTCCCGTTAGGCAGACAGGGTGAGGGACTGATCATCTCACTCCAATCAGGCGCTGAGGTGTGTCAGGACTGAAGTGCCTTTTTTTTCTTAAAACAGCTTTGAGGTATACTTGGCAAAATAATTTTCAAACATTTAAAGTGTACAACATAATACGTTTTGACATAGTATATCCCCAAGAAACCATGACCACACTCAAGACAGTGAACATACACGTCACCCACAAACTTTTCTCCTGCCTTTTGTTGTCCCTCCCTCCCTCCCCATATCTTCCCCTGGAAACCATTGATCTGCTTTCTATCAAACATATTGGTTTGCATTTTCAAGATCCTTGTATGAATGGATTCATGCAGTATCTACTCCATGTTGTCTGACTTCTTTCATTCAGTGTAATTATTTTGAGAGTCATCTGTGTTGCTGTATTAATAGCTTATTTTTCTTATAGCAGAGTATTGTTTAGTGCTGAGTTTTTCCTGAATAGTTTATTGTGAGCAGTGTTTGGATAGACCATCATTTGTTTCTCCATTTACTTCTTGATGGATGCATGGGTTATTTACAACTTGAGCTATTATAAATAAAATTGCAGTGAATATTTGGTTACAAGTCTTTGTATGGACATATGCTTTTATTTTCTAAAGCACCAGATGAGGAATGTCTGGGTTATATGGTAGATAGGTGTTTACCTTTCTTAAAGAAACTGTTAAACAGTTTTCCAAAATGGTTGTGCTATTGTAAATTCCTCGTGGTGTGTATCAGTTCTGGTTGCTCTACTTCCTTGCCAGCACTTTGTAAGGTCGGTCTTTCTAATCGTATACATTCTAGTATGTATGTGTACTAGTATCTCACTGTGGTTTTCAAAAGCATTTCTCTAATGACTAATGGCATCTTTAATCAGCATCTTTTCATATGCTTATTATCCATCTGGATATCTTTACTGAAGTGTGTTTTCTGGCCTCATTCATTCATTCAGGTGTTTGCATTATTATTGAGTTTTGAAACCTTTTTATTCTGGATCAGACACAAAGAGAGACCTTTACCAGATATATGATCTGCAAATAGCTTCTGTCTATGGCTTGTCTTTTCATTTGCTTAGCAGTGTTTAGAAGAGCTTTGAAGAGTCTTCATTTTGGTAAAGTTCACACTATCAGTTTCTTTTTTAAAATAGATTATACTTTTGGTGTCATAGCAAAGAAATATTTGCCAAACCCAAGGTCATAAAGCTTAAGCCTATGCTTTTTCTCCTAGCTGTTTTATAGTTTTAGATTTCCTATTAAGATCTATGATCCATTTGAGTTAATTTTTGTATATTTTGTGAGGTGTGGATCAAAGTTCATTTTTTTTTTTGCATATCACTTTCTAGTTATTCCAGCACTACTTGTTGAAAAGATCCTTTCTCCGCTGCATCCTTTTTGAGAATCCATTGTCTATATAAGTGTTGGTTTAGTTCTGAACATTCTATTCTGTTCCATTATTCTATTTTCCTGTCTTACACCAATACCATACTTTCTGATTACTGTAGCTTTATTAAAAAAGTCTGAAAATCAGATAGCTTAAGTCTTCCAACTTTGTTTTTCTTGTTCAAAGTTGTTTTGGATATTTGGGATCCTTTGCATTTTTATATGAATTTTAGAATCAGTTTTTAAATTCCTTACATCCTGTTCTGCCAAAATTCCACCCATGTCTTTGGCCATCTCCAAAGCCACATTTTCTGAAGAAGTCTCTCTAGATCCCAGGTGAAAGGAATTTCTCTTTCGTCTGTGCTCCATTCACATTTCATAATATTTGATTACATTTATTCATATTTGGCTGTATGTACTTCTCTGATCTTTCCTGCCATATAGTAAACCTCTCAAGATTAGGAATCTTGACTTGGTTCCTTCTGTCTGCTGAGAAAACTAGTTCTATGCTTTGCAGGAGTGAGCCCTGCAGTAAGAGGTATCTGCAGCACACATCTAGCTCATTGCTTGCATATTGTCAAGGAATCCTGCAGATTTAGAATTGTTTATTGATTGTTGTCTCCAAGACGGCTCAGTCTTTTTTATTTCTATTGCTACTGCTGCAGTTTCAAAGAACAATGGGCTAATTATTTTCCAAATATAAAAACATACTGTAATTGAGTTGTGATGCAAATTATGTGCTGCTGTGTCTTAACAACCTGCTTAGTGTTCACAGGCTCCTTCACTCATGGAACTTTTGGGAGAATGTCATATCCTTAGAGATAACAATGCTGTCTTTGGCGACCTGAGCAGCAGTATCTGAACTCACTCCTGCTGTATTTCCAGTGTCCCCTCTAGCCCTCCTCCAGCCCTCCATGGGGGGACCTGCAGTTCTGCCCTCGAAAAGCCTGTTGCTTCTCAGGAAGACTTCCCTATGTAACATAATCATGTCCTTCTTGTGGGGACATTCAGTCCAGAGACCTGACAGCAGGGGAAAATGTTTAGTCTGTTTTTGGTAGAGCCTAAACTCTTACATACTTATTAGAAGCAAATCCAACGAGGAAATTGTGTTGGCATCTAACAAATCAGCATAAATGTCTGATGAGGAAGATCAGCTTCCCCATCCCACTCAGGTGTCATGTTGATGTGACACTCACCTTGGCTAACATTTTCTCCTGTAAGCAACCTAAGCTTCAAGACGTTATGAATGGCTATTTGTTTTTCTTTCTTAGTCTTTCCACATTCACTGTGTCTGGTGAGATTCTATGAATCCTGCTTATTTTCAGCCCAGCACTAATCTTTTTTAAAGGATCACGTGTTTAAAAGTCTAGTGGACAATTTGTTAGAAGATAGAAATCCTTAGATTTTGGTCCTAGAGTTGAATCTTGGTTAGTGGTGAATGAAAATTCCCGTTAAAAGTTTAAATTCAGTGTTATCAAGTTTTAATATTAGTTAAATATTAGTCAATTTCATTAAACACTATAGCATTTATTTACTTTTAAGCCTGTTTCTGGGGCAATTTTGTAATGATTCCCTCCCTTTATTGATTCCCTCTTTATCAGAACCTTTGAGAGGCCCCTGTCATCACTGTCAGTATCATCATCATCATCATGGAACTGATTCCTCTGGAAGATTCTAGGAAAATAAAGAGATGGGTGGGGTTATGTGTAGGTCAGTGTGTGCATATACAATAAGAACAGTTGTCAAACATTAGATCCAAGATATCCATTTTATTTAGAGAAGAATGTGGTCATGAAATCCTGATGTGGTGAATGAAGGAAGCAGTGGGAACAGGATAGTCAATGGAAAGGAGGAGGAAGTGAGCAAAGAGGGGAGGATAGATCCTTGGTTAGGTGATCAGCACACTGGTGTGAATGAGGGGAGTGTGGTGGCAGAATCATGTTCCTCCCCTGCCACAGGGTAGCCACCTGTGACATGTTACTGTACATGGCAAAAGGGATGACAGATATTTTAGGAGAAAAATCTTAGAGGATTTCTGTCTTCTAAATTGTCCTATTTGCATTTTAAACCCATGATACATTATTAAAGATTAGTGGAGGGCCACAAATACAAAGGATTCATATAATCTCACCACACATACTGAATGTAGAAAGACTAAGGAAGAAAAACAAAAGGTCATTCATAACTGCCTTGAACCTTAAATTGCTCATGAGGGGAAATGTTACAAAAGGTGAGTGTCACAGCCACATACATAATGCCTGAGTGGGATGGGACAAGGGGATCCTGAGATGAGACAATAGGGTGAGTAGCCTGGATTGTCCAGGTGGGCCCAGTGTAATCACAGGGGTCCTTAAAATGGAGGACATTTCCCAACTGAGTTTAAAATCAGAGGGAGGTGTAGCCATGGAGCAGTTTTCAGAAAGGCTGCTGGTCATGAAAATGGAGGAAGTCGTGGGGCACAAGCTAAGGAAGGTGCGTGACCTCTGGAAACTGGGAAAAAACAAAAACAAAAACAAGGAAACATTCTCTTGTAGATCCTCTAGAAGGAAGGAACCCTGCTGGTACCTTGAATTTAGCCCAATGAGAACTGTGTTGGATCTCTGACCTTCACAGCCATAAGGTGATAAATCTGTGCTGGTTTAAGCTATTAAGCTTATGGAAATTTGTTACAGTGGTAATAGAAAAATAACATAGTGAGCCGTAGTGTAAGGGATTAAAGGTCTAGGATGAGGTGTGGAGAGGATTCTGACATTTTCATACTAAAAAACAACCAGGTGAAGTGGGAAGTTGTTTTAAGGAAGGCCTACATGGCAGGGCTGTTAAGCAGACTGGAGTGAGGACAGCATTGGAGTAGAGGAATCAATTAAATCTCTACCAGAAAAATAAGGAATAAAATCTAACAGGGCTTCACTGTTAGTGGATGTAGGAATGGAAATGGGCAGACAGAAGTAAACATTACTTAGAAATCAGCTACAGGTTTGATGACTGCAAGTTGTGGAGAGTTAGCCGATGTGTGGACTGAATGTTTTCATCCCCTCAAAATCCATATGTTGAAACCCCATCTCCCAGGGTGATGGTATTGGGAGGCGGGGCCTTTGGGAGGTGATTAGTAAGATAAAATGAGTTCCTGAGATTAGAGCCCTCATGAATGGGATTTGTGCCCTTATAAAGGGCCCCAGAGTGCTTGCTTCTCTCTGCTCTCTGGACCATGAAGATAGTGGGAAGACAGCCATCTTCAAGCCATGAAGGCTATCCTCTCCCAGATACATTGACCTCAGCCTCCAAAACTTAAAGAATATGCTGGTTGTTTAAGCCACCCGACCCATGGTAATTTGTTACAGCATCCCAGACTGATGAAGACAGTGGAGAATGCCTCTGAGTTTGACACTGATTGCCTGGAGAATGCTGAAACCCAGGGAAGTGGGCAGCACAGACGTTTACTCATTTAATCCTGCCAACACAGTAGGGGATAGAGTCTACATATTCCTCGCTACTTAAAAGGTAAGGAAAAAGAGGCACAAACAACAACAACAACAACAACAACAACAACAACAACAACAACAACAATAATTTGTCCAAGATTCACACAGAACCCCCTGGAAGCAAAGTGAGAATTTATACTCAGGCAGGCTGACCCCAGAGCCTCTGCTCATAACTACTAAGTCAGATCACCTTGCTTATGTGGATCAGTTTTTATTTTTCAACTGTGATATGAGGGTACTGTGCCCAGTAACTTATAATTTCAAAATACCTCACTGTAAGGGAATCATTAGTCACAGGCATTACAAACCACAGAAAGCTAGATATACAAAAATAACTCAGTTAGGGCAAGATAACCAATAATGTTTTTAAACATTATACCTGTTGAGCCTTTGCAATAAAATGTTTATTTATAATTCTGTCTGGCTACAGAATAACTTCATAATCCTGCATATGGCTGGTGGCTCCCATGGTGGACAGCACGGGCCTAGAGAACTTAAATGACTTGCCCAGCCTCGCCCAGGAAGCTTGTGGTGGGATCAGAGCTATAGTCTGGGACTTTTCCTTCCTATCCAACAAGTCCCTCATGGAAGCTTAGAAGCTTCTCCTTTGGTGCCCAGCTGTCTATCCGTATTATGACATCTTGTCAGGTGTCCCAGCCTGCTCCTGAACATCAGCCAGTACCCACTTCTGCTCTTTTCTGGCCGGTAATGCCTCTTAGCGACTTCCACTGCTTTCTTGGCATCAGTTCTTACCTGGAAGGGTAGTGGCTAGAGATGGAAATGTGTCCACATGACAGGTTTTTCATAAACATAGCAGGAGTGGTCAAGAGAAGAAAACATCAGGAAGACGAGAGGAAGTAGGTCATTTAATATACCAAATGGGTACTTTCAATGTATGTTTGTGTTTCCGAGTCCAGACTTGTTCTGCTCGTGCATTAAAGGCCAGTAAATCGGGAGACCAGGTTTTGGGGCAAGAAATAGCGACTTTAATTTGGAAAGCCAGCTGAGAAAATGGTAGACTAATGTCCTGGAGAATCATCCCCCTAAGTCAGAATTCAGGCTCTTTTTATATTAAAAAAGGGAAGTGGGAATGCTTGGCTGTTGCAAACTTGGTGTATGAATTCTTTGTTGTTAGAATCCTTTGTTCTCGCAGCTCTTCACCTGGGTCAGATCCGTGTAAACCTCCAACAAACTAATGTTATTTTCTATTCTGTAACTTGTTATCTTTATATGAATGGAAAAGTGTTAATATCCTTCAAAGTCACAGCCTTGAGAATAGGGTCTCCTGTATATTTCAGGCTCTAGGCATCATTGTTTTACAAAAGGTGCAGAACCAACAAGACTAAACCTAGGAAACAGAGCACAGGGTTAAAGTCAAAGGAACAGATCTAATATGGAGTCAGGTTTGTTCTTTCCTATTTCAGTAGTGCCATGGAGAAGGCACTTTGGGCAGCTTTTTGTAGGGTCCTGGAGGCTTTCTCTCTCAGCCTCTGGACGCCTCTACTGAAAACCCTTCATATCTGTCTGGCCTGCTGGAAAACCACTCCTCCTGTTTTGCCCTGAAGATGTGCTCTGTTCATAACTCATCTCTACTCTTTGGAAAACAACTCAATAAAAACTCAGTTGGTTTTCCACCAGCCCTGGGCAGGGGTGAGGGATAGCATGTTATTATTTTATATAATAATAATAATAATAATAATAATAATAATAATAATAATAATAATAATAATAATAATAGTCTTAAAACAGCACTGGGCACATAGGAGAAAGTCAATAATTGCTTCCTGGCTTAAATCAAAATTGATGGCTCAGTGATTCCATGGATGCTGTATTTGCTGAGCTAGTAACTCCTTTGCTCCATTACACTTTTTTTTTACCTGAAAAAGAAATACAAGCATATGGTTAAAAAAAAATTCAAACAGAGCACAAAAATACACAAGTGAAAGAAGTTTTCCCTCATTCTCTATTCTTTCAGCCCTCCCTGGAGATGCCACTGTTTACTATCTTTGTGTGCTTTTCCAGATATGCTATGCACATTCCCACCCATGTATGTAAATTCCTTTAAAGTTTTACTTATTTTTAACTTAAAGGGATTTAAATCCTCAAGTGGCTTCTGCCCCGGTAATAGAAAAGAACAAATCTGACTCCATATTAGATTTGTTATTTGACTTTAACCCTGTGCTGTCTCCTAGGCTTCATTTTGCTTGTAAAACAATGTTGCCTAGAGCCTGAAATATACAGGAGAGCCTATTCTGAAGGCTCTGACATTTAAGGATATTTAACACTTTTTCATTCATAAAAAGATAACAAGTTGCAGAATAGAAAATAACTTTTGTTTTGTTGGAGGTTTACAGAGATTTGATGCAGGCAGATAGCTGCAAGAATAAAGGATTCTAACAACAAAGAATTCCTACACCAAGAAGTTTGCAACAACCAAGCACGTAGGAAAGGAGCCTGAATTCTTACTTGGGGAGATGGTTTTCCAGGACATTAGTTTGCCATCTAGGTCTACAGAAACTTGTTATTCCATGCCCCAACACCTGGTCTCCCAACTTATTAGCTTGTCCTTCAATGAGGAGAATGAATTTGGACTCGGTAACACTCCTATGTACCTAGAAAGCTGGGCACTGGAACTGAGGACAGCTCTCCCACACCCAGGGACCTACTGTGAGCCCTTGATGGTTCCACTAGGGTGGGGTGTGGTTTATTCAGGAGGGATGGGGACTATGCACCAACACTCAGGCAGTCTGCTCCCTCTGGGGCGCTGATCTTGTACCTCCCGCTCCCCGCCAGCACAAAACCTGGGACAGTGGAGCTAAGGCAGAGATCGTGCCTGCCTGTTTCCCAGCGTGTAAAAGGGGAATATGTACTCTTCCCAAGGTAGTTCTGAGCGACAACACTTGCGGGTGCTTGGTTCCCGGAGCACCAGGAAACCCAGCTCCATGTGGGAGCAACGGGTGTGATCCCCGTAGGGGTTCTGCAGAGGCCTCGGCTGGAGGGCTGGACTAGGGAGGTAAAATTTGAGCTGCGGGACTTGAAGGGTTAGAGAAGGGTGCAGAGTGAGGACTGCGGCCTCCTTCGGAGTGCTCCCAGAGGTAAAGCTTTTTCTCTCCATCTCTGCTACTCCCCTCCCACCCCCAGATCCCTCCCTTCTCTCTGATCCTTCTGTCTATCTGTCTCCCTCCACTTTTCCTCCTCCTCTCCTCCTTCCATCTTCTCCCTCTCTCGCTTCCCCAACTTCTCTCGAAGAACCCAGAGGATCGCTGGCCCTCCTGCGCATGCACAGTCAGTGCCAGCTGGACCGTGGTTTGGAAGCTCCAGCTCCGAGCCGGGGATCGGCCCAAAGGCTGCTCAGCTATGTCGCCCAATAGGCCTTTGGGTCCTGTCCGGAGCCGGGGCCTCCGGCAGTGGAAGTGCAAGATGGGGGGCTCACGGGAAAGGGGTCAGGCGGCTGCGTGAGGGCGGTCCGCGTGTCACAGCCTGCGAGGGCGCGAGTCAGCGTGTGTTCAGCTGAATAGCTCGGGCCAGGCCCCTCTGCCCGCGCCACCTGCCCCGGCGCCCCGGCCACACCTGTCCAGGGCCAGGTGTGCACCTGCCGCCTCTCGCCCCAGCCGGGCTCCCCTCAGTCCGCGGCTGGCGTCCCTTCCTCTCTCCCGCCAGTGAGTCCTCTCCTCCCGGGCTGCCTCTCCTCGGCAGCCGACACGTCCCCGCCCCTGGGCGGGCTGTGTCCCGGGCGGGCGGGGTCTTCGGACCCAGACTGGGGCGGGCGGCTGGGGCTGGGGCTGGCCTCCGAGCGGGGCTGCAGCCCGCGTCACCCCCCCCCCCGCTTTCCCTATCCGGGGACCCCGGGGATGCCTTCCTCTCCCTTTCCCGCTCCCTGAGGTCCAGCTCAGCGGCGTGGGCGCTGCTCCCCGTGCTGAGAGCTTCCGGCTGTAAAGCCCAGCTTCTGGTGGAGTCGGGAAAAGGGAGCGTCAGTGCTGAGCGAGCTTCCATTTCCTCCCTCAGCGTTTCTGCCCCAGGTAAGTACCTTGAACACTTTCAGGTGTTATGATGGCAGTGCTTGAAGATGTCACATGTTTTTATAGTGAGAGGGATTACAGTGTTGAAAGCAGGGCTTGGTTCAGTTAAAAATGAGCTGAAGGCATGAGGCTTTGACATACTCCAGGCTTCCCTCTCCCAGGGTGAAAGGTGTGACCGTCGATTTTAAAAAGATAGTTACAGTCCCTAACTAGCCCAGCCCAGCTAGTGTGTGTTAAGAGGAACAGCACCACCAGAGGCGTTGGAGACCTAGGGATATTGCAGTCCTAAAGAGCCCCTGGCACAGTTTGGTTTGTTTTGGTTTTTTGTTTTTCTTAAATTGTGGGGCAGTCTAGTTGTATAGAGGGAAAAGTAATTGTCAAGAAATATTTTTTCATATAAAAGCTTTATTGTGATATTGTTCACACACCATGAAATCCACCCATTTAAATGGTACAATTCAGCAGCTTTTAGCATATTCACAGTGGTGCAAGCATTATTATTCCAGAACGTTTTCATCACTTCAGAAAGAACAGTGGAAATGAATGACCTATCCACTCCTCCCCAGTGGTGGTTCTAAAGAAGTTTCTTGGCTGTTCCTGACCATAAATTAACTTGTTACATTCCATGAAAAATCTTGTAGGAATTCTAATCAGAACTGCATTGAATCTGTCTATCAAAAGAGGAAGAATTATGTCTTTATGGCATAAATTCTTCTACCCATGAATATATCTGGGACTCTATCTTTACATCTGTCCAGAGCCTGGACCATGGGAAGTCCTCACTAATTGTTGGGCTTCTGAATGATGAGATTCTATACATCGCTAGTTGCAGCTGTAGCCTTTCACAGAAGAGAAAAGTAACCTCAGTGAAGCCAAGTGACTCTCTGATGGTCAGAAAGAGTGACAGTCAGTGCTGGAGTGATTCAGTGGACTTGGTGCTTGCAACCAGAATTCTCCACCACCTACAGCTAAGGGGATTACAGTGTTCTTTTATTTTTTCTTAATGGCGTTGCTTTTATTTTTACTTAGTTTTTTAAATTATTTTTTATTGACGTGTAGTCAATTTACAATGTTAGTTACAGGTGTACAGCAGAGATTCAGTTATAAACATATGCATATGTATATACATATGTTTTAGATTGTTTTTAGTACAACTCAATACAAGAACTTGAATATACTTCCCTGTGCTATATAGTAGGTCCTTGTCATTTATTTTATTTTTATTAATGTGTATCTGTTAATCCCCCCTTTCCTGCCTGCTAACCACAGTGTGCTTTCTATGTCCATGAGTCCATTTTTAGCAGCACCGTTTTTCCTAGTAATATATGCTGGTTGGCTGCTTTCAGTTTCAGTAATTCCATCTTATCTGTGGACGTTTTCCTTCTGGTGGGCCTGTATGTGGTTTGCACACGTAGTAATAGAGGTTTGTATTTGGGAGAACTCCAGGCCTTGTGTAGTCCCTGGTACAGAGCGCCCACTGAGCTGATGCTTGAACTGGGAAAAAAGCAAAGTAAGTGTTGGAATTTCCACTATGGTTGAGACTTCCAGGTTTATATAACCTGTTTTGCCCACCTTAATGTTGGCTGCACCCATACTGGGTAATTAGGTGGAACTTCATGATATGGTGATGTAGAGACAGGGCCTTGTATGATTCTTCTCTTTCCTTTTTCTAACACTCATTCTCCTGGGCCTCCCAGATCCTCCCCCAGCAGTGCCCAGGTCTGGCTTGGTGCTGCACTGAGGCAATATTTGTTAATAAGGCCCTTTCCTCATCTCTTCTGAACCTCCGTTTCCTTCTCTGCACAATGAGGGCTTAGACTAGATAAGTGCTTTTCAGTTTCTTTTAAAGCCATGTTTCCTTTGAGAAAAAGAAAATACAAATCTCTCCTCCCATCCCAACTCTTTAGATTTTGATACGTCCTCCAAGGAGTGACATAGCTCTTTGTGGAAAATTGATGTGTTTGTGATTCCAGGTGGAACAGAAAAGACTCTTCAGAGATTTATTGCAGGGAGAGGGCAGGAAAGGGGCAGTATGTCACACTTTGTAGTGTGAGCACTGGAGCAGGGGCTTGGGTTTAAATACGGTGTCTGACGTGGCCTCTCTCTAATCTTGCACAATGTGATAAACCTCTTTCCCTCAGTTTCTTAATGTGTCAAGTTGGGGTGATAATATTTTAGGGTTTTTGTGAAACATTATACACATGAGCCATTTGTGTCTCGGTAGAAACTAGACCTGCTACGGAGTCAGGGATTTCTTAAAAAAAAAAAAATCTTGTCCATAGCACTCTGTGTGTGTGTATTTTGAAGTTCCTGGAGGGTGAGGGTTGAGTCTAAAGTCCATTGTGGGACAGGTGGCCCATGGATCTGTGTGCCCCAGATTGCCCCCTCCTCCCCAGTCCTCTTCCTCTCAGTCCAGGATGATGTTCCCTAGTAGATTTACACAGAGGTCTTGTGGAAATGGCTTTTCATATTATTGTTTCATCAAGAAGGGCTGCCATCATGATCTCTGTGGTCAGGTTTTGGTGACCTGAAGGCTATGCAATTGGGGGTTTCTATTTAATAAAAAGAAAAAAAATTACAAATACAAAATTAGACCTAGGGTGGTGACAGGGGCTGTTGGAAGTGGGGACCATTAGCTTTGTTAGCTTCAGGTGCAGTGGCCTCTGGCCACGAGGACCCATTCTCATGCTCTGAAGTTGGAGGGACCAGTGGGTTCAGTGGGAATGTTAACTGAGTGTATCTCATGGGCTGGGCATTGTCCTATTTGTACTGTGTGTTCCTTATTTGAGACAGTGAGCTCATTTAATCTCAATAGCGTCTTTAAAAATTAGACTTTTTATTTTGAGATGTAATGTAGATTCCCATGTAGTTGTAAGAGATAATATGGAGAGGGCCTATGGACTCTTTGACCAATTTTCCTTAATGGTTTCATCTTGCAAAGTTGGGGTACAATTCATTACTGACTCACTAACCCTTTGAGGTTTGTGTTATTGCCCTCATTTCTATTCATGATTTAACTGGGGTTTAGAGAAGCACATAGGCCTGCCCAGATCACCCACATGATTAGTGTAGAGTTGGGTGGAACGTGGGCTTGGGATTTCCAGGCAGTACCATTATGATTGTCTGTGGCAAGGGGCAGCATTCACTTTGCTTGTTTATTCATTCATTCAACAGACATTTATTGAGTAACCTCTGTGGGTCAGATGCTTTCATAGGGTTATCTGATTCTTCAGCAGTATGGAGAATCAGGTAATGTTTTCTTTTTTTAATCTGAGAAAATTAGCTCTGAGAGGTTATAACCCCCCCAAAGGAAATGTAGCTCATAAAGGAGGGATAGTATATTTGTACAGTCCCCCCTTTTTATGCAGGTGGTACCCTAGGCATTTTACATTTGCAAACTTCCATAATCCAGATGTATTCTTGTAAGGCAAGGTTTTTTTTAATTGAAGTACAGTCAAGTTTACAATGTTGTGTTAATTGCAAGGTGTTTTTTCTGAATTTTGAATTAAAAATATTTTTGAGGGGTGTAATTAGGTTTATTTATTTGTTTCATTTTCTAAAATGAGGTACTGGGGATTGAACCCAGGACCTCGTACATGCTAAGCATGTGCTCTACCACTGAATGTATCTGCCTCCCCAAAACAAGTTTTATTATCCATTATTCTGCATCTTAGAAGTTCAAATAAGTTGGAGTTGAAATCCAGACCTTTTGATCCCACTGTGGTTCTTTTCATTATATCCTTCTGAGGGATTGGGAAGCAGTTCCTTTATTCATTCTTTTATTCAGCAATTTTGAGCACTGACTTTGCATCAGGGTCTGGCTATGTGCTTGGAAACAGAAAACAAGAAATGACCCTTTTCTGCAGGGGCTGGAAGCCTAGACCAATAGCTGCGTAATGTGATCTGAGCTATGGCAGCCATGTACAGACTCTGAGGACAAACTGTACCCCCAATTTGCTTCGGCTTCCCCTGCATTCTGACTGGTACACACCAGGTCACTGCAACCCACAGGGGCCCGCAGCCCGCAGCACAGTATATACCTTGGTCTCCTCTCCCCTCTTGGCAGGGCCTGCAACATGAGAATCCCTGACTACATGCAGTGTGCTGAGGACCACCAGACTCTCCCAGTGGTGGTCCAACCCGTGGGGATCATCTCAGAGGAGAATTTCTTTTGCACATATAACTGAATCTCCTTGGTGAGCCAGATCAGCCCGTGCAGCTCCCACTGGGCACTCTGTATCAACTACAGGCACCACTATGCGCCCGAGAATGGGTGGAGTGACTTCCAGACTCACCGCATGGTCGTGGGCCTTGTCACCATTATCGACTGCCTCTCGGCCAAGACCTTCTAGAAGCTCCACATACAGAGGAGCTGTATGGCACCACGCTCTATGACCCTCAGCTCTTTGTCTTTGGGCTGCATGGGGAGGTAGCCGAGCAGCCGCGCATCAACGTGGCCTTCAATCTACGAGGAATGCAGGGTGTTGGAGAAGAGGATCGAGGACTTCACTGAGTCACTCTTCATCATGCTGAAGTCCAAGTGGCTGGATGGGGCCCCCGACAAGTCTGGGGACAAGATCCCTCTCCTCTGCATCCTGTTCGAGAAGGAGGAATTCGTTGGACTGCACACATACAGCAGGAAAGTATACCTGTTGGCCTGGCTGCCCTGGCTGTGTGCCGGCTTGCTTCCCTACATCCATAAAGGGATCAGCAAGGAGGAGGGCTGTCTTGTAGCCAAGGAGGGAGGGAGGTGCAGCCCGCCGGTTTTCAGACGTTTAAAAGTGAATCCGCCTTTGTTTCAGAGAGATCCTTTAAGGGTTAGTATGGACACTTACTCCCCCTTTTCAGCCAGGACCCTTGATGGGACCCCTGGAGTTGCTGTCCAATAGAGTAGCCACAGCCACTGATGCTAGGTGTGCTGGGGAGGAGGCTGATCTTAGCTGAGACGTGCTGTAGGTCAAATGCACATCAGATGCTGAGACTTGTCTAGAAAAAGAATGTAAACTATCTTGTTACTTTCTATATTGATTACATGTCAAAATTATAGTATTTTACATACACTATTATAAGTAAGATCTGTTCTTAAAATCAGTTTCTAGTATTTGTTTGTTTGTTTTTTTAACCTTTTAAATGTGGCAACTGGGAAACTTTCTTTACATGGCTCTCATTTCATTCCTGTTGGGTAGCCTATCCTGGGACATCCTCATCCCTTTGCTTATAGATGAGATGCTGAATCCCGAGACCAACAACGAGGCGCTGGTTGAGCTGGGGGTGGAGCCAGTGTCTCCTGCCTCCCAGGCCCAGGGCCCAGCACCTGCATGGCTCAGGCCCTCTCTTCCTGCTTGACAGCCACCATGCCAAGTTAGGACATCCGAAACACCGCCAGGGACTTCCGAATGAGCTCCTTACGCAGGGAAAGGCGTGTCATGGAGTATGGGAGAGAGCAGGGAAAGATTCGTCCTCACTTTGTCCCTGTGATTAGGTCAACGGCCCCACTTTGCCTCGGAAGTGCAGACGAGCTCTTCTGGGCTGCCTACCCACCCTGCTCTGTTTCCCTGTGTATCTATCGTGCTGTCCCTCGGGCAGAAGAGGGTGAGATGCCCTTGCCAAGAGGTGGACCCCTTTGCTGGGGAGAGTGAGGGAATCTGTGCCCCCCCGGCCTACAGCCTTGGGCCTTGAGTCTGGAGAGCACTCATGGGGGTCCCACAGGTGACGGTCGGAGGACCTGGCATGTGCTGCTGGGCTTGCTGTGGAGGCAGTGCTCTGTGATTCTTGACCTTACCTAAGGTCAGATCCTACTTTCTGGTTGTTGGTAAGTTGGAGGAGAAGATGCCAGAGAATTGATTAAAAGAAAGTGCAGACCAGTCCTGTGAGTGACAGACATAGGGGACCGGAGTCCCACCTGAGTGTGGTGCCTGGCGGGCTCTGGATGAATTTTCACTTCCTCCTCAGACATGCCTCTATGGATTAAAGAAGGGGCGACGCATGTCGTGGTCATGATCTGTACTTGTGCTCGCAGGGCCCTGTGATCTACACACCCGTGCTCCCCTTCTGCTCCTTGGAGATGAGCTGGCAGGTTTAGTGGCCTGGGCAAAGCTGAGGGCACAGCTGCCAGCACCGGGCCACTCCCAGGCTGGCTCCGTTCACCTCACCTGTCACCTCCTGCTGAGGCCCCAGGTGCTAGTCAAGGTAGGTGCATCGGTATAACATAAGCAGGGACCACGTTCTCCCCATGGACAGACTGATAGGTGAGCAGTGGAAGCCTGGAGCCCTGCCCCAGCCCCCTGGCCAGTGCATCCTCTTTTGTCATAGGAGGCACTGGTGACATTTTTGTTCAGCAACTGATTGTCTCTGAGTCTGCAGACCCACCAGCGAATGCCAGCTTGTTTTTGCCTTTTGAAGTCTGTCCTTGGGATTTGGCGGAGTAGCTGTATGTGTGCTTAGCCCATAGTGGTTGACACTGTCACCATTGTTTACCCAGAACCTCGTGTACCAGGCATGGCTCTCGGCATCAAAATACAGCAGCGCATTAAACCTCCGTCTGGGTGGGTCTGTCTGTTCTGGTAACATAAGCGCTCAGCCAGTATCTGAAAGTTAGTGAGATAATGAGGCCAGTGAGCTTCGGGTCAAGCACGTTCTCCTCCAGTCACTTTTACTCCACTTGCTTTTACTATTCCACAGGCATTAATTTTTAAAATAATGCTTTTGTGCAGGAGCAGAGCCTAATTCTCTCCTGCTACTCTTGGTGGGAGTGAGTAAAACTGTCCAGCTTGAAATGCGACCACATTTTATAGCTCAAAAGCTGTCTAGACGCATGTAGGTAAAGTTTTGATTTGGGGAGCTGACCACGTTGGGGTCCCCCGGTAGCACTGCTCCCCTCAGGCCCCTGTCTTCCCTGGAGCAGGAGGTGAGGGTGGGTCTCACCATCCCCGCATCCCTGTCCTCATCACACTCACGTAAATTCTTGTACATGCTGTCAGTTATTTTTGTTCTCATGTGTTTCTAGTTTTCGCTTGCTCCTCTTTACTTTTCCCTATTTTCCTTTTTCTCTTTTACTGCCCTTTGAGCATGTTGTTGGGTCTGAAAAGGTGGGCTGTGCACACCCTGCACTGGAAATAGCCAGATCGCCCTCCGTGCTGTCTCCATCACTTTAAAAAGCAAACACTTAACAGTTGACTTGATCCATATATTATCCTAGTCATGTTTTTATTTTCTAGTTTTTTTTTGGAATTTTTGCTTTGTTAGCACATCACCCACTGGTGTTTGATATCTTAAAATCCTTGCTTTGAGGAACCTGTTTGGTCCTCCTTATATTTGGTGACAAATGCGCCCTTATTAATTTTGTTTGTTTGTTTTGAAGAAGTGAGATGCAAATTGATATAGGCGGCTGCTGAGGGATTTTTTCATGGAGTATTTAAACTTGTAAAGTCAAAGTCTGCAGCACCTTGCTTCATTCTGGCTTTTACACAAACGTGCTTGGCACGTGGTTCCTGGCTGTCTCTGTGTGATGTGCGTGATGGCGCTTCCTGGCCGCTGGTCACTGGTGAGGAATTGGCCTGCTTGGGGGGGGTGAGCAGCTGCAGGGGACACTGTTGGAGGAAGCAAGTCATCTTTTTTTTTTGTTTGCATTCACTTTCCCCGTGCCATTAACTTTACTTTGCCTTCATAAAGGGGCAGAAGTGGGTCTAAAATCCATGCCACTCTTTTGTTCACTTTACGAGGCTGGTTTTTCTGAATACCGGGACAACATGGCCTTCTCCTAAGAGGCTGGCTCACTTGGATCTAGTGGACACAGGGACCACTAAAGGGGACCGTAGCTTCCTCTCTGTTTCAGCCAGTGGGCACTCAGAGCCGGGTCTGTGGTTTGCCTCAGCAGCCGTGCAGGCCTCCCTGCACCAGCCTTTACTTTTAAACCACGTTGGCAGTAAAGAGCTGACTCTGTGTTTGTTGCAGCTGATGTCCACCACTGACGGCCGTGCCATTAGTTTGCGGTAGTGAGACTCCAACACCCCAGTCAGCCATGAAGGGAGAAGCTTTGACCGACCTAGGACCTTGGATTCTCATCCCCACCCTGGTTCATCTCACCCGGGGGAAGGGTTGGGCCACCACCTTCATGCTGACCATGAGGCCTTGTTTCTCCTTTCATGCTCTAGTCCAAATGTGGATACTTCATCCTTCACTGACTTGGTCTCGCTTGAGACAGGCCAGACTTTCTGAAAGAGTCCATCACATTCTCGGGGGGAACAGAACAGAAGTAAATATCGCAAGTAGAAGAAGTCTAGGCTGTCCGGGTTGGCAAATGCAGGCTGGCATCTGTGATGGCTTGGCTGTGTCCTGGACACAGGCCTTTCCCTTGTCTCCTGAGAGCCCAGGGGTCGGAGTGAGAACAGCCTTGCCTGGGTTCCTCCACCCTCATCTGCTTACTGGCAGGTGTGTCTGCTAACTAGGCGCTCTAACAGACCTCAGGCCCTTCAACGTTCAGACCACGGGAGAACCTTGAGTCCCTTCTCCTGGGCCTCCTTTGAGAGAATCCAGTGCCTTCTGAGGTGACCGGTGGAAGGAGATGCCTCCCACTCCATGGAGCACCCTTCGGAGAACTGTGACCCTCTGCTTTGCTGTGAGCTTGTGGGGTTCCAGCCGTAGTCCCTACAGAACCAGACTTGAGATGGGCTTAGTGACGGAAATGACAGGACTGATTCCAGGGCAGGGCGGGGTGGAGGGAAAAGGGGAAATTGAATATGACCTCAAACACCTATGTGGGTGCTGGGGCTGTTGCTAAAATGGGGAGCCTGGGAGGTACCTGTCAGGAATCGAATTCCAGATTAAGTGGTGGACATGAGGCATCTTTAAGATGCCATTTGTCATCCAAGTTAGGACTTCAAAGAAGAACTCGTGTCTATGAGCCTGGGGCTCATGTGAAGGAGTCGGACTAGAGATACACGTTGGGAGTCGTCATTTTTAGCTGGTGTTCACAGTCTTACATGTGGATTAGCTCATCTCGAGAGGTGCAGACTGAGGCTGAGGGAGGGCAGGGCTGTGACTTGGTTGGAGGAAAGCCCAGACCATGCAGCTTTGGTGTGTCAGTAAGCAGCATTTGCGATTTTCAGAGCAATGCCATTTATCCTTAAGGGGCCGGGGGGGTGGGCAGGGCCACCCAGGAAGAAATCTGATGGGAGGGTTGTGGCCACATGTGCATCTTGGGAAGATGCAGAGGCTGCAGGGTCCTGGAGGGGAGACTCCTCTGAAGCTGGATTGGGAGTAAAGAGTGGGGAGAATGTAGTCACAGTCACCTGTGAGGGAGGGAAGGAGACCTAGGGAGTCCCCACCCTAGCGGACTCACTTTCCCAAGAACAGAAGGCAATCAGACAGAGGATCTGAGGTGAGAAGGGATGGGCGCTGGGAGGGGAGCCAACCTAGAGAATGGTCCTTGGACAGTTCTGGAATAGTCTCCCTGCAAAATAGAGTTAAAAAAACCCCAGACTCTTAAGAATATTGATAGTGACTGGGGTGGAGGCAGTTGTTTTCCTGGCCTCCTAAGGGTGAGGCATGTATCCGGGGATACACAGAAGAATCGGGCAGTCTGTTCCGGGGTCTTGATCCTTACCGGAGGAACAGTGCAAGTTTAAAGGGGGAGAAGGGCAGCGGAGGGAAACTAGCCAGGCCCCGTGTCAGGTACCAGTCAGCCGCCCTATTTCCGTGTTGCATTCACATCCATGCCTCCCAGGTGGGCGGTGGCAGCCCCCTTTTTTAGATTGGCAAGCCTCAGAGGGGTTAAGGAATTGGTCCATTTAGTGGCTAGTAAATGCTGTAGCAGGATTCAAGCAGGGCCTTGTCAGACTTCAAGGGCGTGTTTTCTCTACTAATTCCAGTACCTCCCTGTTGTATGTCGAATGGTGAAGTGGGTCAGTTTTGGAGCCTTTCAGAAAAAGTGCGATTTAAGAGCCTCAAGACTGTTTCACAAAGGTCAGTGTTCTTTACTGGTTAGGAAGCACGGCAGTGCTTTTCACCCCACAGAGGTAAGGTCTCACTCCTTTGACGACGACGTGGTTGCAAATGACGTACAGGTGCAAGCCAGACTTAGCAGCTTCTGAGGGGAAACTCTCCAGTTCTCCCTTGGTCGGCTTTCTTCCACGGATGTAACTCTGCTGCAGCGTAGGCCTGAGCTTTCCGTATGTAGTGAGGGTTTGATATCCAAAGATAGCATAAAATTGTCAGATGGAGAAAATCGACATTGGCAATTTATTTTTGGGTTTCATTAGACAAGATGCACTATCAGTTAATGGCCCATATAACGTATGAAATTAAGTACAGAACATTGCATTTCTTACTTCCTACTTAGAGCTGTCTTCCAACATAAGATTGTCTGCTTTGGAACTTCAGCTCAGCCACTAGGGTTCCTGCCAGTGTGTTGGTGTGATTGTATGTATGCAGTGCATGTGATATATGCTTCCTCAGCACCAAACACTCCAGTGCAGAATTATGGCCTGTAGCCATCACTTAGTCATACAAATACTTCTAAAACTATATGATACCCCCCCAAAAAAAAGGAGAGATCGAGAGAGATTGCCTTTATCAAAGTTCCTTTGGATTTTAAATGCAAACTGTTGTTGAACAGCTCTGGTTTCCTTTGGATATGAATATATACATTTCTTTGCATGTAACTTGGTTTTTGGACTAGAACACCAAGCTCTTGCTTTCCATGAGCCACAAAAATCGTAGCCAAATGACACACGTATGAAACATTTTATTCTTTTTTGCTGAGACAGAATCCTTGAATTTGGGACTTGGGCTGTGATTTTGCTTTTTGCTCTTCCCACCCCTCTTGTCATCTCACTCCTTTTTCCTACGTGGCCTCCAAGATGTCATGGTCTCAAAGTAGTGGGTAGACAAACACCAGTTGGTCGTCATGCAGTGCTGCTGTAGAAGGAGTCCAGCCAAGAGCTAAAGGACATTATTAGAGAGGACTTCCTGGAAGAAATGGGTTCTACATTCAGTTCTGAGGACAGAGTAAGAGTAAGCCAGAAGAAGGAGTCAATAGGGTGGCTCAGGTGGCAGGAGCAGCCCAGGCAGAGGCCTGGAGGCTTGTGGGGTTGGGACTCGCGGAGAGTGCCTTGTGCAGTCCAGGGTGGAGGGTGCCCCTCCCTCCTGCTGGGGAGGACACTGGAGAGGCCCTGTGGTGGAGGGCTTTGGAGGAGCTTTGTCTTTATAAAACTGACACAGAGGAGGCAGTGAAGGGTGTCAGCAGGAAGTGACCCTCAGGAGAGGTACTCCGGGTTTTGCTTCTGATGTTCTATACAAAGAAGGGGTCAGGATGGGCAAAAGCAGCTCTGTCTGTCCCTTTGAGACCCACCTCTTCATTCATTTATTCATAACACAAACACTTTTGAGTGTCTAAGGGAGAGGGGGTGGACCCACAGTAGTAAGCAAAATGTACTTGCTTCTTGAGAGCTTAGTAGTGTCAGAAGTTGACTTAGCGTAGAATGTTCTAGGAACACAGCAGGGGCACCTAACCCAAAGTGCGGAGTTTGGAGGGATAGAAGGCTTCCTTGAGAAACAGTCAAAATGAGCCTGGAGGCGAGTGGGAAGTAAAAGCAGGTCAGGGAGGCCCTGAGGTCACTGGGAACCTGGGTACTGAGGTGAGGCTAGGCTAGCAGATTCAGGGTCGGGGTGGGGCTAGAACTCCACCAGGGAGCCTCTGAAGGGTTTGAAGTGGGGGTAGGTGATGTAATCAAATTTGTGCTTTGGGAAGGCTGTCCTGGCTCTGTGTGTGTGTGTGTGTGTAGCAGGGAAGAGGGGGAGGGTGCCACCAACTGGGAGGGTCATTAGAAGTCCATTCACAGGCTGGGAGGTGACCAGTGGGAGAGGAGCAGTCAGGGCTGCTTGGGGACGGCAGGGGCAGGGTGGATGACGGATTTCCTTATGGGATGGGCTTGTTGGGGGGCCGCCCTAGCGGCTCCTTGTGGCTTGGAAAAAACAGATGGATGCCGCCAGGTGGACTTTCCTCTCCTCTCCTTCCCTGCCTTGTGTGATGATCTTAGCTCAGCCAACATTTGGAACAGAAGAGCTAAGTTCCAGTGTAGCCCAGGACTTTGTTGAGCTCGTTTGAGTGAGATCTGATAGGATTTAGGTTTGAGTTGAGATCTGCATGTTCACTTACCTAGAAAAGTCCCGTCTTTTGGATTTCCATAGGGGTTTTTATTCTTGATAAAGATTGCTTTCTTGGTGAGAGGAAATTTAATACAGCTGCTGTCTTTCTCAAAAAAAAATCTTATCTTTTAAGAAATTTAATATTCAAAAAATAGGAATATTTAAAAATGATAAAGTAAGGCTTTGGTGTAGTTTCTTTGGTTTCTGAGTTGATGTGGAATTGAGACTTTGCATTACTTAATAGCACATCCTTGTCAGTATTTAAAGAGCTGTTAGTGAGTGTCCCAGGCCCCACTTCTCAAAGCATCACTAAAGTTTGCTCTGAAGTAGTGAAGTCATACAGTTCTTGTTTGCAGAAGCCAAACAGTTGGTTTATAATATGCAGCATAGCTACATTTATAAAATAATAATAGGTTTAAAATTAAGAAAGTGGAAGATAATTGATTTTTTTAAGCTGAAACATAAACTTTCTTGTGCTAATGTTGCAACTGGAAATTTTGAGAAGAAAAATCCTACTGTTATATCATCTACGTGAAATACATATATGTCTATCATGTTTGAGAAGTAACTGTGCAGTGGTTTTTGAAGTCAGGACCATTCCAGCTCAGATACTGGCAGTGATGGTTGCTGGTTTTCAATGGAAGAGCCTAAATTTGCCTTCTAAGCTTTTTTTTTTTTTTTTTTTTGTAGTGAGAGGGTTGAGTAGTGCTTTGCCAGCATAAATTTGAGGCAATTTTGGGGCAGATGTTGTGCATCAGCAGTGAGATGTTTCCATGCATTTTATTTTCTGGACATCACCAGGGCAGATGTGGGGGTTTGTGCCTGCAGGTCGGAATACTGCAGGACTCCCTGGTCCATCACCGTTATGTCTTGGAGCTGCTCCAGTCAGTGAATGACTTTCTGTGGCTTAGAGGTAAGGTGATCTGATGCAGATGATCAGATGTGTAGTTAAAGTAATGTTACTTGAAATAAGAAAAACCTAGAAAAAATGGCACTAAAATACAGGATGAGGGAGGAGAATTGGCTGAACTGCTTGCAGTGGGGAATCTTCTCAGGTGACTCCCTCACTGTGTCTCCTGTCACTCTCCCCCACAGCTCTGCACGGCAGTCCTGCCGAAGCAAGCATGCACTTTCTCAGAAACGAGCTGAATTTCCTTGTGTCTCTGTTTGTTGGCTTTTTCTTTTTAAAGCACATCTTGCCCTTTGCTTAAATGCCATCCCTGCTAGTCACTTCTTACACTCATTCTTCTGGACCTCGTCCATACATAGATGCTGAATAGATGAACAGAATGTAGTATCTCCATGTACTGGAACATTATTCAGACATAAGAGTGAATAAAAAAGAAAAAAAGGAAAATAAAGGGGAAGATGAAAAAGGCCACCTGCTCTGAGAAGTCCTCCCTGACTGCTCAACCCACCCTTTTCCCTTTGAAACACCACAACTTATACTCCTCTCTACTCTTTTTGATAGTACTTACCACCTTCTAATAAACTGTAACATTTTCAAAAAAAAAAAAAAAGAGAGATGCTGATACCACTTCAACATGGACAAGCCTTGATAACAGCACGTTAAGTGAAAGGAACCAGACACAAACGACCACATATTGCTGATTTATGTGATCTGAAATGCCCAGAATAGGCACATGCAGAGGCAGAGAGCAGGTGATGGTTGCAAGAGGCTGGGTGGAGGAGAGTTAGGGAGTGACTGCTAGTGAAGGGGTTTCCTCTGAGGTGATGAAGTGTTCTGGAAATGGTGGTGAGGGCTGCACAACCATGAGTGTGTAGAAGACTGCTGAGCGCTGTCTCTGGGAGTGCCCATTGTTGGGGGGGGCTTTATTATGTTCTCACCTTGCAATGTGAAGAGTCATCTTGTGCTGAGGCCATTCTACTCCTATGAGTGGTGAGGCAGAGACTTTGGAGAGTCATGTTTCTTTTCTCCCCCTTGCTAAGTGTAGGTAAAAAAGGTTTAAGCCTGAGAAAGTGCTCCATCTGCAGAAATGTCTTTCAGTTTTGCATTGTGTAAAAATCTTGAGAGCTTTTTAATCATTGAGGAAAGTCTGTGGGGGGAAACAGCCAGTGAAGCCTGGGTGAGATCCAAAAGAGCCGCGCTTCCCTCACTGACACGGGTGGTGACTTCACCCCCTTCAGGCAGTGAAGTGCCCAGACCCGTGAATGGAGTTGACAATCGTGAATATTTATAAATATCCTCTGCTTCATCTTGGATATTAATTTTAAGCTGAGTCAGTTTGTGGTGGCAGCCTAATGCTACATCAGGAATTTATAGTATCTGCTCTTTGAGGTGAAGACCAGACAGACTTGATTATTTAACAGTCTCTCTTGAATTGATATCTCAGATTCCTTTGTCAAAAGCAAAACAGCAGAAATACAGACGTCCTTTAATGCCAATGTGACCTGGAACGGGTTTAGTCTCTGTGCCTCAGTGGCCTTATCTGCAGGTGGGAGAGATGATAACAGTGCTTCCCTCAGAGGGCCTGGTGAGGGGGGAGTGAGAAGCACAAAGGGAGGACTTACACGAGATGCTCATGAATGACAGAATTTAGTGCTCTCAGCCTGGTGAGGCCTCAGGGGCAGAGATGTCAGACCAGAGCAGTCCTAGACGGAGCTCGATCCGTGTTGGCAGCTGTTATGATCAGTATCACCACTGTGGGTTATCAGGTAGTTTTAAGACTTGGTAATATGAATTCATGAATAATGTTAAAAGACTAGACATCTCAGATCCAGTTTACATAGTTCTCAAGATTTCCTCTGAGAAATGGATGTTTTTTTCCCCATCTTAAATCTGAGATGAGTCTCTAAAAAATTCTGTATTCCTCCATCTTTTTGCTTTAATTCTCCATTTCTTAAAAAAAAAAAGTTTTTAAATGGAGTTACTGGGGACTGAACTGAGGGCCTCATGCATGCTAAGCACATACTCTCCCAAATGAGGTATAATCTCCCCCCTGATTTTTTTTAAACTTTATTTTCTTAGTATTCAGAGGTTAGAGGCCTCTAATTCTTTTTCTGGAGACTTGCCCATGAACCTGTAAATCTATAATTAATGGACAAAACTTGGTTTATTAAAAAAATCAATAGAATATTCTGCTATCCATCCAAAAGGAAATGCTT
The DNA here is from genome assembly GCF_009834535.1 of Camelus ferus. Taxonomy (NCBI): domain Eukaryota; kingdom Metazoa; phylum Chordata; class Mammalia; order Artiodactyla; family Camelidae; genus Camelus; species Camelus ferus. The sequence continues at coordinate 25,443,509 of NC_045730.1, forward strand.
ACTGACTTAAAATGTTTCTCCTTTATGGTGATTTCTACTTTTTGGTCTAGCTTAATTTATTAACAGCCATCCTCATCATCATAATGACCAAACTCGCTCTGAGTGGACACCTACCTAAGGCTAAAATGCTTTCCTCATGTTTTACTTCATAGCAGGTGTTTGAGGGTAGGTATCAGTGTCTCCATTTTTGCAGCTGAGGGATTGAGAGATGGGGCAGCTCATCCCAAATCACACGCAGCTGGCGGTGGCTAGCCTGGTGCTGGAACCCAGGCTGCACAGGATGCATTCTTAATTGCTCCTCTAATCAGCCTCCCGTTGAGTGGTTTCCCGAACTCCTGTGAGTCCATAAATGACCAATTTTACTGATCTCAGCCCGATGAGGCCTTCAAAGGAGAGACATCAGTAAGAATGTGAGACAGAGTGGCACAAATTAAAATTGTACATTTTCACAAATGTTTTATTCTCAGGTAATGACTTAAAAAGTTAATTTTTTTTTTAATTTTAGTACTCTGTAAGCACTAAAAACAAAACATTAAAAATAATTGTAGTGAAAAAGAGAAGTGGGCTTTGAAAGTCCAACCATTGCTAATGATGTTACTTGTTTTTCTCTAGTGGCCCTTATTTACAGAACAATTTATGAAGACTGAATTGGTTTTATGTAGTCTTAGTATGGAAGGAAAGATTGTCAGTGAATATTGTAAATAAAATCTTTACTCTTTTTTTCCTGATGATGAATATGTAAGTTGTTTTCATGGCTTAAGTATATTTCCTCATTTGTAAAATTTGAGTGATGTCGTTTACCTTGTCTGAATGTGAGAGTTAGACGCCTTGTTTACAAAGCACCCAAGAGGTGCTTAATAAAAATGTGCTGTCACAATGACAGATAGTTTGGAAGGATCAACTCTGAATACTAAAAACGGTGGCTTATTTCTGATGCATATTCAATATGTATATATATGATATATATGAATATGGCTTAAAGTAACAAGGATTCAGGGTTGTTTTTTTTTTTTTTTTTTTTTTTAGGGCAGTATGAAGTTTTAATGAAACCAGTAATATTCTAGTGAGACAGAGACTAGTGAAATTACCTTAGCAGAAGACCTTGAAGATTATTTACACAGAATGTGTATTGTTACAACTCAGAATTCATGTTGCCGTGTAACCATCCATTCAGACATTTAAATTTGTGGGAATCTGACCAGAACCATTAAGTTTAGAAAAAATCCACATTGATCATTTTCAGGGAATAAGCTTCTCTCTTTTGTGATTAAAGAAAATTTTGATTTTTTTCTGCACTCTTAACAGGTTTTAAAATATCAAAACATTGATTTGACATGTCACTTTTTTAATAGAGAGAATAAAGCTCATGCTGTTTTAATATGTAAATAAATGTTTTTGTATTTCAACAAACTTTTATGATTTCCTGGCTCTTTGAGAAGTATTTTGCAAGATACTTAGATTACCTACTGTAGGAAAAATACAGATGTGACTTTTATGTATATAGGCCCAGTACAGATCTGTTGGTTTTTGCTACAGTGCAAGACATGAGGCCTAGGAGAGCTTTTCTGTTGATTGCCAGGAGGACAGATCCCAAGTCTCAGTCACCCATCCTGTAAAGTGAAGTGGCTGGACTGGATTCTTTCCTCTTCTAAGATGAGTTTCCATGAGCCTATGTCGTTTGTTTATATTCAGGAGTATTAGCAATATCAGATTAAATACTGAATACCCCTCCCTTCCTCCAAAGCAAAGTGCAGTATGTGCTACATAAACTTTTAGTTATCTGATTCTCGTTTCTGATCCTACAAGGCAATTTTTGTGTTGCATCTTTCCTGGCAACCTGGAAGGTCTTTTTAGCCATAGGTGGCGCTGTTGCACCTTCTTACAGTCTTAATATTCCTGTTTGTAAAAGAAGGCTTAAACAACGTTATTTTATTTTGATTTCTTTGCTTAATGCTTCAGAATAGCACAATGTCCATTATGTCTGTCTACCTGGAAAAATTATTCTGCTTACATCTTAGTTTTATTCTGTCATCTCGCTGTGAACATTTCAGACTTGCTGTGCAAACAATGGCAAAATCGGTCTTTTCTTCCAGTGTTAGAAACCAGTGAGCCGGGATTTTATAAAACAGGCTAGAAGCGGCCTCTGGAGCACCTTAAAGCTGAAAAGTGTACTTGAGTTCCCTCAGTATTGACCCCGCTGCTATGTGTTAATTGGTGGGTGGTGATTTGGTATATATGGGGAAGGGTGTAGTTTTTGACTTGGGTTTGCACGCATGCACTGCCACTGAGCCACGTGAGCCTGAGCCAGTTCATTCTGAGTTTTTCCCTCGTCTGTGAGATGGGGACACTAGTATCTGCTTTGTAGAATTGTGAGAATTAGAAATTATGTAAAGTGTTTACCACAGTGGGTATGTCAAGAGGGCTCATAAACTTTAGCTGCTGTTTTGTGTGAAGCCATCATTTTATAGTCTTTGGCAATTGTTAAGAAACAGGAAAATAAGAAAAGCTTGTTTTATGATGAAAGATATTTGAGGAGGTTCCATAGTTCCTATACCCATAATTTAGCATCAGCAGAGTCAGAATTGTTACATAGTCGCCCTGAACCAACGTTAAGCCACAGAATTTTTTGTTACATCATATATGTTGGGGCTTAAGGGGATCCAATACTTATACACATGTTGCCTCCAGCAGCCAACTGAGAGATGACAGAAAAGAGTAGGCAGGGGATAAATGTCTTCTTTGTTACTGATGAAGCCACATTCTCCATGAACTTCAGGGCTGTGGGAAAATGAGAGTCATGATACTTTGTCCCAGAAGTAGAGACTCACCCTGTCCCAGGTAGCTCTGGGCCACAGCGAGCCTTCCCTTGAGAGGATCTGCCGCATCATGCACAGGGTTGTCCTGCCATGGAGCTGAGCATCCCAGGTGCTTCCCAAGGGTGGCCAACACTGGAGGGAAAGGAAGGGTTTCACATGCCCTGCTTGTCTCCCCAGAATCACAACCCACTCTGTTAGTGTGAGGAGGGCTAGCTCTGGGCAAGGGGTCAGGGATGTGAAGGGAGAAGCACTCTCCATGGCCCAGAGGGGTGGGGAGGAGGCATCCCCTCCCTCAGTTTAAACAGGTGGTGGGATGGAACAGAAGGGTGCTCCCCAAGAGTTTATAAAAGGAGAAATAAGGATTTCCTTTGGGACTTTGACTAGCCAGGAAACACAGAAGATGATTAGAAAGGAGACTTGTAAATCACTTTAATATTAAGTTGACATTTGTTGAGCACCAAAAATGTGCTACATTCTTTTCTGAGCATTTTACAGAAATAAATCCTTCAATCTTCACAAGTGAGTAAGGAAGGTTTGATTGTTATCCCACATTGTTATTCCACATTGTATTACAATGTGGAAATTGAGACATGGAGAGAGTAAGTAAGTTGGCCAAGGTCACAGAACTAGTAAGTGGCAGAGCTGGTATTTAAACCCTGGCTGTCTGGTTTTGAGGCTACCAGAGATGGGCTTTGGGTATTCAGAGGTATCTGCATCCCTGGATCTCTGTACCTCTGTGCATCAGTTATCCCAGAAAGGACAGGGAAAGGAGAGTTACACAGGTGCTCACAGTCATGTCTTGGCCACTGTCCACGAAGAGTGCACAGTGATTGGCATTGTTTTCCAGGCAGTAGATCTGTTCGTAGAAGAGAAATTTAATCCATTGAGTTAATCTAGAAACCCTTCCTGCTCTGCTTCTGTCCATGCTTGCCATGTGACTGCCTGCCCGTGATTAGGCCATTAGGGAGAAAATGTACTCATGGTTGAACTCTGATATTTCAGTCTGGTTCATAGATTCACATCTCCTGTTACATTAATAAGTTAAATTTCTGGTTTTCTTGCAGCAGTGTCTCTTGAGTTTGGTTAATGTGAAACCAGTCCATGGGAGCCCAGGGGTGCTGACAGTATATTTTCTGAGCACGTTGTGGCACTTCTACCCATGCAGACCTGCCTGGAGAATGTCCGCCTTCCTCACTGATTTCTCCCAACAGCAGGGTCCTCTCCCACCCCCGGATGTGAGGCTGGGAGCTCTCTGAGTAGGCCAGTCAGAGGCCAAGTCCACCAATCAGAAAATGATGAAGTACCTGGAAGTGGGTTTAATAGAAGAAAAGGGCTTCCAGGTAGTCCGATGGGCTGTTCGAGGCCATTTGGTGAAAAGATGTCCACTGTCTGTGGTTGAGCTGCTTCTTTGCTGTCCAAAAGTCCGGATTAGATGAAGGGATTTTAAAAAGCAGAAAGGAGTGATTTCAGGTGGTACATCCACACCAGTGAGAAGTGATGGATGACTGCCTGTGTGAGGCATAGACAGAGTCTTACAAACTTCATAAAACAGCTTTAAAAGCTCTGCGATCTGAGTGCACTTCATAAGGGGTCCAGATCATCACTGGTCATGCTGAGAGGGCAAATAATTGATGATGGCAGAAAGGACACAGAGGCATCAAAAAGGTCTCAGTCATGTTCCCTGTTTAAAGGATGTGGCACAGTGTAATATATTTGAGCTGGTTTTTCACTGAACAATTTTTAGTGTTTTCTGGGACTCCCCAGTCCCTCAAGGTTCCATGCAGCTGGGTGTCCCCTCAGTGCAGCTCTGTCAGCGCTTGTCCTGGGCTGACGTGGTGTCACGGGGAGCAGGACGGTCAGCTTCCCCAGCTCCTCCGAGCTCCGTCTCCTCATCCGCAGTGCCGGATTGCTCATCCATGTCTACTTAGTAAGGTTGCTGAGAATCACACGTGATGGTTATCAGGTGTGATTTGTGGTTGTCTCTGTGATTGGCGTATAGTCAATATTTGATGGAAACACTTGTTTTTTTTATTATAATTGTGGCTCCTAGATTGCAGGGGCTTTTAGTCTGCATTTTTTTTATAACTTTATTCTTATTTTTAAATATGCACTTATTTTTATTTATTTTTTTGGAGGTACTGGGAACTGAAGCCAGCACATTGTGCATGCTAAGCAGGTGCTCTACAACTAAGTAATACCAACCTTCCTTGTCTGCACTTAAAAATAAATATTGCAATACACAAAATAGCTCTTAAATACCATTATGGGATCTAGTCTCTGTATAGACAATAGAACACGTATGCTATTTCAATAAGAACAAATATTGTTGGGACATACATTTCTGAATCTGTTAATATGCTTAAAAACGATCATAACTAGTGATAAACACGAGTCTTGGATCTAGTACTTCTTAGGATCTGTTTTGCCATCACGGGAAATTGCATTCTACAGAGAAGGCTAATTGGGTCTCGTTGATATTTTGATGGTTTAGCAGATGATCAAGGCTTTCAAAATCTGACCGTTTTGTATTTTAAACTAACTACAAAGTTATCTTCTAGAAGTTGGAAGTCCTAAGCTTGTGAAGTGCCCAGTAATTCAGGGGGTATGTGTCTGTGTCTGTGTGAACGTTTGTGTGTGTGATTTCAGGAAGGTAGAAATAAGTTCCATATAGACTTCTGATACCTTTCTCCTCCAGTTCAAGGTGTAGGCATATATTTACACAAATAAATTGATTTTCTTTTGTCATTTGGCATATTGGTGGGAATAAGTGGTCCTCATACTTGTTTCAGAAGGGTTGGGGGGCATGAGCTTAGAAAATGGGAGGAGAAAGAGGCCGGGAGGCACTTCACACTTTGTGCAGGGTATGAGAAACAGTAGCTTTTCTTTTCTCTTTTCTTCTAAAGCAAACTGGCACTGAATTGTCACCTACTATTGCTCAGAATTGCTTTTCTAATCAGGTATATGTGCCTCAGATTTTTCAAGGCAACATGAATGATGAAATGTGTTTTAGAAGTTATCTTTAAAAGTAGTTTTATTTTTCAAAAGGCTATCACCTGTTCTTTCTTCCAGCGGTACAAGAAGTTCTCATTGATCTATGTACATGATCAATGTGCTTAGTTTGTTTGGGTTTTTTTTTTAAGTGCTTGTTTCATTGTGGTGTGAATGAATGTTTAAAATTTCTGGATTTTGATCTTTAGAACATGCTGATTTATCAGAACTTCTAAAAACCTGATTGTTCTTTGGTCCTTGTTTGGTGGGGCACCCTATTGATTTCTGTTGTCTGTTAAAGAGGGAAATTCTTCCTCTAGCCTGCAGATCATTAAGTGAATGGTTTGCAGTGTGCCTTTAAAATTCTTTGAATGCATTGAGCATGTTTGTCCAGTGAATTTTGAATTGACTCATAGTAATGACTTTGCTTTGATTCTGTGGCTTTTGCTCCTCTCCACAAGAATTTGAATTCTCTGTTGCATTTTGTATAAGTGTTCTTAACAGGGGAAGAAATTTTTTATTTTTTACAGAGGTGGGTTTTCCTATCCCCTATGAATGCCTTCTGTAATTGATACAACAAAAATCTGTTATTGCAGTGCTTATTTCATAAACTATTTTTTGGCTTAAAAATGATCAGAAACAATGACAAAGAGTGATAATAAAAAATAGGAAAACCTTCCTTCCTTTGAAGAATAGAAATCAGGTGGTCAGGCTCACGCATGCTTTGTGCCTGACACACTTACTCTCATTTCATTGTGTATCATGATTCGGAGATGGAGTTGCTTCAGGTTTATAGATTTTTGTTTTAAGATTTGTGTTGAATTCTTTCTCCAAGCTGAAGTTGTGAAGGAAAAACCGGGCTGGTCTAACAATATAACTCACAAGTCTAGGAATGTGAAGGAGAGGCTGGGCTGCTCTAAAAAGATAACTCACATATCTAAGTATTGGAATACTGATCTGAGTTCTGCTAGACTAATTTGTAAATCTAGGTTAATTAGTGTTGGTTTGCTGTTTATTTTTTTTGCTAGCCAGCTGGATTTTCAAAGATACGTATCTGGCTTTAGAATGTTGGTTTGCTGCCTCCCCACCTCCACTTTTGTGATGATAATGCTGCTAAAGCTGTTCCATGCCTATTGGCCAAATACCCCAAGCTTGTACTTTACCCTATAAAACCTCATGTGCACATCTTGAAGGTGCTCAGAGCTTTGGAGAAGAAACCCCTCTGAGCCCGCTGGTGTAATACATCTGAGTACTCCAACCCTCCGTCCGAGTGGTGCTTGTTTTTGACTGGCCTGTCGTTTCCATAACAATGTTTCCCGTTGGGTTTGTGGAAAGGGTAGAAGGGAAACAAATGCTTTGTTTTGTTTTCAGGAGGCCTGAGTTGCTGATGAGAAAAGAGTTGAGGGTGGGCTGAGGAACAGAGTGACACTCCCTCTCCTCGTGGCTTTAATTGATGAACACTGAAATCAATTAAGTGTATCGGTATTTTACCAAAAGAAGTTAGCCCAAACTGGCCGGTTATGCCAATGGAAAGTACTGAATTCACCTGCAGAATTAGGTGCTTTACCAAGTCGAAGCAGCTTAGAGTAATAAAAAAAAAAATCAGTCCTATGATGAGATATAAAAAGAATATAATATCTTTTATTTCTGAAACTTTTCTACTTTAAGTTGTGTAGAGCTAAAATTAAGTTTCAAGAACCAGGATTTAAGAGTGCAGGTGGTTCTGTGGGATTGTTATTCAGGGATGTGTCTAGACTCAGCTAGAGTGGCTGAAGCTGGCAGGAAAAGACCCAGAGCCAGGATTTGTCATCCTAGGTTGTCCTCCATAATGGTTCCATGTGGGAGCCCTTGATTGGGTTAACAAATTGTAACAGACCCCAGCTGCCTGTCAACTTTAAGAAGAAAACAATGTGCTTAGTAACTGCTTTGCGAGCAGGCACCTGTGCATCCTCACTCCTGTCTCCTTGCCTTAAAAAGCAGAGACAATTCTTTGCTTGTATAGTTGAAGTTTTAGATAGCACTCTGCTCATTGCAAAGCAAGGACCCAGGCCCTCAGCTATAAAAGCTGGGCTTGTGTGCTGTTAGTCTATTATCCCCAAAACAAGGACCTGGCTGGTCTGGTGGTCTGCTTTGTAATTAACGTATCTAAAGAATGTATCCTGTTCCCCTCACACCATGACTTCCCTAAAGATACACTAAGCCTTTGTACTCATTGCAGATTCTACAATCTCTGTCTCATCCTGTTTTCCCCCAAGTTCCTGCTTACTATCACACAACTGTTAATGACTTTTTCCTTTGATTATACACAATAAATATGGGAGCATTTGAGAGGCTCTTGGAGTTGGGTCCCTACTCCCTCTCGCTTTCTTGACTTTTTCCACAGAGTCTTGAGTAATTCATTCCGTGTCAGTAAGACTTCTGCCAGCCAGAGCCCACAGTTCCAGGTGAGAAGGATGCAGCCTTTATGTCTCCTACCCGAGGGAGAGAGAGAAGAGAATTCAGATCTGCTCCCCTGTGGTCCCTTCCTGCCCCAGGGCCACTCCAGTTCACCTGAAGCCTTCTGGCCTCTGCTCACAGGGCCTCTGTCCCAGGACTGACTGCAGCCTTTTCTTCCCTTGTCAACATTTACTGTGCCTTTCAGAAGTTGGTCTCTTCTTTGCAATTCAACCCTGGCAAATGTGATGGTGGTCAGCGTGCTGGTGGGCAGTCACTTGGGGTCTCCCAGGAGCCATGCTGATTCTCCTGATTCTCTCATTCAGGGTTACAGAACTGTCGAGCACCGGAGGAAGTCCATTCACGTGAGGTCAACACAGAATTGCATCACTTTCATTTTATTTCTGAATTTTCAGTGGAGAAAATATTTGTAGCAAACTGTTCCAGATTTTCGGCCGCCTGCTTTCCTTGGTGGCTCTGGTGCTTGTTTTAAGAACCAGGTTTCTTCTCTGGTCACTTCTAGCAGCTGGGCTTGCCGAATCCTTGATCTGCATTTGAAGCATAATGCTTCTTCGTGATGTCAAAGTGATTTCCCTTGTCATTTCTGAATATTTCGTGTACACTCAGCAACTGTTTCAAGTGAAATGCTCTTGTCCAATTTCGGTTAACTCACATTTGCTGATCTCCTGCTTTCATACTGAGGGCAGGTTCTTCTTCCTTTAATAAAAGTTAGCAATTTGCATTTACTATGGAAGGTACTGGCCTGAGGTGCTTTTGTCCTTAACAGTTTTAATACAATTCACCCATTTAAATATACAGTCGTTTTTACTCTATGCCCAGAATTGTGCATCCCATTTAATCTTAGAATATTTTCATTCCCCCAACAGGAAGCCCCGTATGCATAAGCAGTCATTCCCATCTTCCCCATCCTCCCCCAGCCCCAGGGAGCCACTCTTCTCTCTCTGTGGATTTGCCTGTGCTGAACATTTCAAGTAAATTGAGTCACTTCATGTAAATGGAACCGTCTATTGTGACTGACTTCTTTCACACTGAGTAACGTTTTCAGTGTTTGTCCACGTTGTTGCCTGGGTCAGTACGCTATGCTTTGCTATTGCTGAATAATATTCCACTGTATGGCTGGGCCCCTCTGTTTACCAATTCATCAGGTGATAGGCATTTGGGTTGTTTCTGCTTTTTGGCTATGATGAGTAATGGCACCGTGAATATTCCTGTAGGAGTTTTTATGTGGACATTTGTTTTCAGTTCTCTTACGTTTGTGCCCAGACAGCAGAATTGCTGGGTCATTCAGAAACCAAATGTTCAACTCTCTGAGGACCTGCCAGGCTGTTTTCCAAAGTGGCCACGCTGTGTTACGTCCTCACCAGCAAGGGCTGCGAGCTCCGCTTCCTCTGTGTCCTCATTAGTGCTTGTTACTCTTTTTTTGATTATAACCTATTGTAGTGAGTGTGAAGCGGTTTCTCCTAGTGGTTTTGACTTGATTTCCCTTACAGCTAATGATATTGAACATCGTTTCATTGTGCTTATTGGCCATTTGTATATTTTCCTTGAAAAATACATTTTCAGATCCTTTATTCATTTTTTAATTCAGTTGCCTATTTATTGTTGAGTTGTAGGAGTTTTTTTTTTATTTGGAGATACAAATTCCTAATCAGATAAGTGATTTGAAAAAATTTTCTCCTGTGTGTTGTTTTTTCACTTTCTGGATTGTGTTGTTTGAAGCAAAGTTTTAAATTTTGATGAACTCCAATTTATCTCTGTTTTCTTTGTTCCTTGTGTTTTTGGGGTAATATTTAAAATCTGAGGTATTTTACTTAAACTTTTATATATAAAATGACTTAATTCTTAGGACTGTTCTAGGAGATGGGTGCTGTTGTTGTCCCCAGCCTATGGATAGGAAACTGAGATGCAGAAAATTTCACTGACATATCAGTGTGACAGCTACCCAGTGCTGTGGGAGTTCAGACCCTCATGTTTGTCCCCAGCATCTGTGCTCTTCACCACCATGCTCCACTCCTTTCTGGAATCATTAATGAAAAAGTCTTTCCTTTTTTGATTTCTTGTTTGTTTTCTCACTGGGGACCTCATCTCCTCATTTTCCTTGCAGAGCTCAGTGTAGGTTTATTTAGGTCTCATGTAAGCAGAAGCATTGCTATCAATTAACTTCTTTATTACTCACTCTCCAGTGATGATTGTTGCTAGTTGACCTAATCAAGTCATGCTTAAGTCTTTCCTGCTCATGACACTAAAAACAGAGTCATGACTTACAGAATGCTCAAAGGAGAAAGTACTTGATTGATTTTATTTTGCTAACCAATCAAACCAATCAAATAAAAACCCCGGTGTTGACACAGATTATAAGCCCTCCAGAATAGGGTCACTGTCTTCCTTGTGTTTCATTTGTTTGGTCACAGTGTCTGGATAGTGCCTTGCTGTCCAGCAGTTTTGTTAGGATACGATGCTCGTGAATCATTGTAAGGACAGAATTTTGACAACAGACTGTGTTGTTCATTTCATGAGGGAAAAGATAATATAGAAATACTGCTCAGATCTATTTTAAAATTAAGCTTGGAATTTTGAGAAGAGTTCAAGAAATCATACAGATTTTTTTCACTAATTTTAGATCTATCTTAGACACATTTTGGTTACATATTATGGTTATCAACTAGATTTGACAAGAGGAGTGTATTATTGATTATTTGTTTTAGTTGAAATATTCTACCTGGGATAAAGTAATCAGTGCCCATAAATGAACAAATATGTTTGTATTTCTATGCAACATGGGAGCAGACTTCATATGTTTCTATATAATATATATGACTGTGTGTTTTAATCTGTCAGTGTTTTTATAGTTTTTCAGCAATGTTGTAACTTTAAAAATCTTCTAAGAAAATCACCCCCGATTCTAGTGCAGTTTGTACTGTGTATCCTGTCTTATGCACGGGATTCCACTGTCCCCTCAGTGAGGAATTTCCTCTCCTATTGAGTTAGTAGCAGAGTTAAAGGAACTGTGATTTCTAGGCCTTTGCTCTCCATGTGTTTGCAGTTGGGTCTCAATCACGATTTTCCCTTTCTTGGGTTTTCATTGTTAAATTAGAATCTTTGAAAATAACTATTAATATGTTGCATCGGTCTCACTAGAAACTTGATGTTTGTGCTTTTCAATTTTCAATTTATGAAAAATGTAAATGCACTCTTGTTTTTAAGTAGTCCTTTTTCACTAGATATTTGTTTACCTCTTTATAGTTAAAATATTTTTTCCCAATGAATGAATCGCTGTGCATGTTTTGAAAGATACCTTACTTTTTACTTTTCTTATTGTAACAGTTATAGTCATTGTAGAGAATTTAGAAAATAAGGATAAACACAGTAATAACTTAAAAATGGCCTCTAATCTCACCTGGAGATACAGTTGTAAGTTTTGAAATTGAGAATTTCAAGTCCTCTCACATTGTTCTTCTTTTTCAAGATCATTTTGGTTACTGAGACCCTCGAATTCCCATATGAATTGTAGCAGCAGCTAGTCAGTTTCTGCAGAGGAGCCCGCTGGGATTGTGATTGAGACCACGTTGAATGCACGGATCAATCTGAGGAGCACTGCCATTCCAGGAGCGCTGTCTTCTGATCCAGGAATATGCATGGTGTGTCTGTCCGGGTATTTAGGTCTTTAATTTTTTTTCAACAATGCTTTGAGTTTACAGAGTATTATTTTACTTTGTTTTCTTTGTCTTTATACTGAGGACAAGTGTGCAAGGTACCAGGATCAGAAGTGTATTTGAGTCCCGCCACTTGCTGCCATGATTGTCGCTGCGCTCTTTCTTTGCCCTCTGTACAATCTTGCACAAAATTGGACCTCAGTAATTCTCTCTTGAATGAATGATTATATGATTGTTGGAGGATGCTTGAGAGTCCTTGTGATGATTTTTTTTCCCAGCCTTCCCCACTTCTTAACTATGCCCTTTCTCTTCCTAAATGCCAGCCTGGGTTTCAGCCTGCCTGTGGCATTGATTTTTCTTATCTGTGGACTCTTCCTTTCATTGGTTCACAATAATGTTACATGTGGGCTGTGGAAACTTGCTAGATGTCAAGAAAGAACAAATCCATTGCATGCTAGTATTTTTAGAGTGTGTTATTCTTTTATTGATTGAAATTAAATCAGGCTGACCCCCTGAGCCCTCCCATGAGCTCTTTTTGCCTTCCTACAGGTGATACTGCTCTGGTTGCTGGGGGTGCCCTTCCCCCAGCCTTGGTTTTGGAGTTGAGTAAGTCACCATCAGTGGCCCCTCTCTTTAAAAGATGAAGAGAACGTTTGCTCCTTCTCCCTGGTTGGGGACTTGGATGAGATGAGGTACCAGATAAAGAATGGAACCCCGCCTCATTCTGACCCCCTCTCTTTCCGTTCCTTTCTCCAGGGGAAAAGGGTACAATTCAACAGTATAAAGATTGATTGTGAACTAATGAGATAGACAAGACAATCGATCATTTATTAAATATCCTTTCATGCCAGAAACAAATGTATTATACACACAAAAAGCACATAAAGCACGGTAATACCGTGGTTACAAACATGGGTCCGAGTTTGAGTCCTGCTCTGGAGTGACCAGTCCTGTGAGATGGAGAACTGGTAGGTCCACTTAGCCTCTCCAGGACTTGTTTTCTGTCCTGCAGAGATGGGGCTCGCTAGGCGTCCCTCCCCCGTAGAGGTGCTGTGGGGTGTAAGTGAAGCGCGTGGGCAGCCCGAGCACAGCTGCTCGTTCCTCGTAAGTGCAGGATAGCATAGCTTTTGCAATGACGGCTTTATGACCGCCCCGTGTAGACTCTCAGTGCTCCAAAAGGATGCCTTGTGGTTTGGAGGTGGGATTCTCACTTCTGTAAATACCCAGGGATTGTGTTATTGGGCCCTTCTGATTTGAATGTATTTTTTAGAAAGTAAATAGTGTAGATATATTTTTCAAACATGCGTGCTTTTTTCTTTTATTATTTATAGTTCTACCCTCTCATCTCTTGGTGTGACTTTTCATGGAATCCAGGAAGTAGTCCTAAGCCACCTGCCTCTTCACACTTCTCCTTGGTGATTTTCTTCCCTGACTAGAAGAGGGTTCTGCATAGGAAATTTTCTTTGTTCCCCTTTTCTTGGAGACTCTCTGTCTGTCTGCCCATCTCTCACCTGTCCATCTGTCCATTTCTCTACCCACTCATTCTTCTGACATGTTCCAAGAAACATTTCCTGCAGCTTACAGAAGAACAGATACCAAATAAACAGGTGAGAAAATGGGGCCAAGTTCAGACAGTGAGGCTAGGAGGCGAGCCTGTGTGAGGGTTGCAGGTGTGAGACACACGCCTCTGCCCTGTGACTTATAAGATCGACAGCAACAGTGTGCCTGAGGCTCCCAGCAGACACAGGGAAACAGGGTTTGTGGGAGATGCTCACTGGCTGTGAAATAAATAAGTGGCTGAGGAGAAGCCCAGCCTTTCCAGCTACTAAGGCTTAGGAGAATATTTTGAGTGTCTTCCAAAATCAGAGTATATCATCTTTTCTTTTGTCAGAGTTCTACGTATAGTTAGTTACATTCCATACCTGGAAATTACTCCAAAACTGCTTCCCACATGAGTCCCATGGCTCGGGAATGGGGTCATTCTGCTCATTGATGGGGGTTGGCCAAAAACAGAAAATGACAGCATCAAAGGAGTCTGGGATTTGTCAGTTATGTTTTGTCAGTGCTGTAGATTTCAGAAAATGCTTTCACAGTTTCTCTCCATCTGAGGCGGCAGCATGCTCTCTTACCATCATCAAGACCTCAGGGCCATGGAATGGTGGGGGCTGACTGCACTGCCGTCAAGACAGCTGAGCTAGTCACTGCAGGTGTGGTGCTTTTATGTAGTGCATTTCATGTTCTTTAATAGAAAGTTTCAACAGGGAGTTAATTAACTGAGTTAATTAACATTTAGTAAATATGATGCTTTGTTGAAAAGACAGTTATAGGCAGAATATAAGCTGTGAAGACTTTAAAAACGGTTACATTGCTGAAATTTCAGTAGGGAAGATACACAGTTTATCTTATTTATGCCTCTCTTTTAAAGTAACAAAGACACAAGACACAAAAGGCAGAGGATGATTTCTGTTCTTCCTCTCGGCTTGCAGGTGCCCTCACCTCCAGTGACATCCATCCAGACACCAACACTGACACTGGCCGTGCTCAGAACTGCCTCAGCTCTGAAGACACAACTGACAAATAGAAGGGGGCCACGCCCTGTTACAGCAGGTGCTCTCACTTTGTGGGTCCTTATGTAACTGTGTGGTGTTAATCAGGATCGCCCGTTCTACATTGTGTGACACTGCTGCCATGTCTCCTAGTTATTTGTTTCTGTAAGTACTTGTGTATTTTCTCCAATGTGTGGTACTACACATCTAAAAATGCTTTTTTCAGATGAAAAATAATGTGTATTTAATATAATAAGTCTGAAAAAAGGGGCAAAAGAAGCTATCCTGGTCCCACTAATCAGAGATAATAATTAACAATTTAACATCTATTTTCTGTTCTTTTCATCAGTGTGTATCACCTCTGTCATAAAAACCAGTGAGCACTCTGTGCCTGTTTACTGTGTGGAGACCTCCATTTTCCATTTGGCTTATTACATGTTTTTCTATAATATTCTATCTCCCCTGGCATGATTTTTAATGACCAGTATAGCATTCTGTCTTGTGGAGGCATCGTCCATTTTACTTTGGACTTAAATAAACTTTTAATTTCCAAGTATACTTAACTGAAATACTGAAAAGAGTACCGTGGTGGTACAGAAAGGCCCCT
The DNA here is from genome assembly GCF_009834535.1 of Camelus ferus. NCBI lineage: Eukaryota > Metazoa > Chordata > Mammalia > Artiodactyla > Camelidae > Camelus > Camelus ferus. Next base: position 25,458,573 of record NC_045730.1, read on the forward strand.
ACCTCCCTTCCCATTATTTCCTGAGAGTAAAAGCTGTTGACAATGTGGTGTATATATTTCATAACCTTTATGCCTATGACATATATGTAAATATATACATACATACATACATACACGTATATGAGAAATCTATGTATATGTGTGTGTATATATGCTTTATTGAAAAGTAAGGCCATACTATATGTTTTCTGCAGCTTGCTTTATTCAGTCAGGGGTATATCATAGACGTCTTACCACTCCAGACTCACCCGGTCCTTTCAGATAGAGTGGAGGGGTCTCCTGATATGCAGGTGTGGTCTCTTGTGCAAGGACACTTTTGGTGGGAGAGTGCTGTGGACAAGGCCCTGGACCATGCCAAAACGCCAGCCCACTCAGAGCCCACAGCTCACCGTGATTTACCACATCATTGTCTTGATGGTGTACACTTAAGTTTTCTCCATTTTCCACTGTCAGAAAGGATGTTTGACTGGCATCCTTCTTTTACAGACATTCCTGTGATCTTATATGAGTATTCCTTAAGTTAAGGCTTCTGGAAATTTAGTCCCTGGATGTGACATTTACTTTCATCACAGGCTCCTTTGAAGTGACTCTAGAAATTTCTTCTCCAGTGGGGAATGAAAAGATGTAGAATTACTTATGTAACCAATTTTCTATCACTGGATATGATTTCACTTCAGCTTTTCTTCCTATCATTGTAAACAGTGCTGTGAAAATGCCCTGATGAGTACATCTTTTTGAACTGATTTTTTCTAAACTAAATTATTCCTAGAAGTGGAGTTGAGTCAATGTGTACACACGTTTTAAAGAGATTACATATCCATTGACATGTCATCCTCCAAAAATGTCGCTCACAGTTTGTTCTCCCACAGATGGACACTAGCTAGAATATCTTTTAAAAATATTTGCCAATATGATGAGCAAAAGTGCTTTTTCATTCTTTTAGTTTGCATTTGATGACCAGTGAGGTATTGAGCATTTTTCACTCATTAGCCATCTGACTTTTTAAAAGTGAATGATCCCTTTTGTCCTTTGCACACATTTAAGTGAGGAAGCTTCTTGTTGCTTTGTGACAGCTCTTTGTACGTTATGAACATTAACCCCTTCATCAACATGTATCACAGAGCTTTTCCTTGTCATTTCTTGCCTTTCATTTTGTTCAGTAGGTTTATTTTTGTTGTGGCCCAAAATATTCTTAAGATAGTAAATGTCTTCCTTTTGGGTTTTATCTTTGGTATTATTCTTAGAAATACTTTCTTATAATTGTACAAATCTCTTCTGTAGGTTTTTTTAATCTCTAAGATGGAGACGATAATAGTATTTGTTATAGTGAAGGGAAGTTGAATTAATATGAGCAAAGAGTTGTATTTGCTGTTATTAGTATTTTAATATTTACATCACTATCTGTAATTTTTTTGTGGTCATTATGACAGGAATAGAATTTGTTCTTTCCAGGTGATTCTCTGATTGTCCCAGGACAATTATTGAATTCATACTTTGCTCTTTGATTTGAAATCCCACATGTACAAAATACTTATGTACACTAGAGTCTCTTTTTGAGCTCATGCTTTATTTCTGTCAATCTTACTTCCTTACTCCAGCGCTATATCTTACATATTGTAAAAATTAATTATTATCTGACAGTGTGATTTTTTTTTGTTCTTTTCTTCCATCCCAAATTTTCTTGGCTATTATTATGACTTTATTATTCCTGAAGAATTCTAAAATATTTTGTTCAAGTTAAAAAAAATCAGATAAGAGTATTCATGGGATTTTTATTAAGTTTTGAATTATTTTTAGGAGAACTTCCATATTTACAAAACTGCTTTCCTCCATGCAATATGTTGATGTCTCTACATTCACACCTCTTACTTTACCCCTCAGTACAGTCCTGTAGTTTTCTCCATGTAGAACATGGGCATTAATTTTGAGTTTATTCCAGATTATTGTTGATGTTTTTGTTAATTTTGTAAGTGAGAATTTTTTGCTATTATATTTTTTAACTGTTTAAACTGACACCTAGGAAGGCAGATTCGGTTTGTAAATACTCACTTTGTAACTAATCATTTAAAATTGTAAGTATTAAGTACTTGTTCCAGGAATCCTTTCTTTTGTGTTTTTAAAAATTTGTTTCCAATATTATCAAAATGGTCATAGCTAAGTAGTATAGGTGTGGAGACAGATGGAGAGAGGTAGTGTGGCTCATGTACAAACTGTGAGCACTTTCATGGCTGCCTTTAGGCTGGAGAAGCCCCAGAAGAGCCCAGGTTAGACCAGGGGTGGCTTTGTATGCACTTGAAAGCCAGCTTTCCTGCCTTTATGGTGAAGCCTGGTGGGCGTGGCAGGTAGATGATCAAGGTCCAATGGAGCTCCTTGGCTGCACAGAGTGCTGTGACTGTGAGAACTGGAGACCATCGCCATGGGAAATGCTTGGTTCCAGGAACACTGCAGGGGAGCTGGGGAGCCTGTGTGTTAAGGATTTTCCAGTCCTGGGAGTGGGAAGATCAGACTCTGCATTCGGATCTGAGTTTGAATTCATCCTCTCTTGTTTACTGGTCCTCTGACTTTTGTCAATTTATATACCCTCTTTGAACTTCTGTTTTCTTGTCTCTCAAAATAGGAGAATTACGGCCTGCTGCTAGAGTGTTTGATCAGGGTAAGTGATTTGTGTCTATAAGATGCCACATACAGTCACAAGCTCAGGGAGAAATGGGCTGTCGCCTCTTCTTCTGCAACGCAGTGCTCGACAAGACATCAGGGGAAAGCCAGTCCCTAATTTGTGTGTGATGCAAGTAGGAAAAAAATTAATGTTTTACTCCTTTGTTTCATTTACTTCTTTCTTCCTTTCCTTTCCCCTTTCCCCTCCACCACCAAAAGAGCCTGAGTCTCTCTCAGAACACTAGATTCAAATTACTTTAAAGGTTGGCTCAGCCTCATGAAATGACAGTAACATAAAAAAAATCTGTACACATCCCAGAGTTGATTGTATTTGATTTACACACACACACACACACACAATCAGGCTACCTCCCACTTGCTGAGGGAGAAGGACCACTTTTTCTGAGTTTTCATTCACTGAGCGTGAGAGCAAAGTCTCTTATGCAGACTTTCACCTGGCTTCGTGCATGGTGTTTTTAATTGGATTTCTGCTTTGTGGTCATAGAAATATTCTCCTAATGGAAGAGACCTAGGCATTCTGCTGAGATATTGGTGTCATCATATTTGAGTTGGAAAGGACTTAAGACAACATAGAGTCATAACTTTTTATGAGTAAGAATCCATGATGGTGTAATTTGGACAAGAACCTGGGTCTTCTGTCATTGTGTCCACGTGGATGAAGAGGCAACTGGGTGGGGGATGGCAGGGATCCTTCTTGCTTGAGTTCCAGGTTCTTGCTAGTTTTCATTGCTCAGCTGCCTTTAGTTTAGGTCCATGTGGCCTCTCATGGGAAGGTCACTCTGTCCTGATAGACTGAGTTTCTAATCAGCAAAAAGCCCTGGACCCACTCATATTTCCCAGAGTTTTTCTGCTGTCCTGCTGACAGTTTATATAAATGATACCTAAGAAACTACTGGATATAAAATCCTTATTGTTATCATTTGCCCTCAAGTTCCATAGGAATGGGGTGCTGTCTCAGGCTGTCTAAGGCTAGATCTGAACAAAGATAGGGTGATAGGCTGTGCTGCTGGACCCTCCCCAGTCGAAAGGGATTTCCACCTTAGTTTTTAGAATCAGACAGATGAGTTCAAATCTTGCCTTTACCAGTTATTAGCTTTGTGAACTTGGGGAAGAAACTGTACTTGTTTGTGTCCAATTTTCTTTATCTGTAAATAAGTTCAGTATTTATTTTAGGGTTTTTGTTTTAGAATTGAATGAGCTAATTCCCTCATTTATACCTAAAATACTGATCGCGTGGTTCTATGCTGGTGCCTTGGTAGAAGATTACTAAGGGACTCAGCAGTGAGAATGCAGGTGGGGGACCCCTGGATCATAGAGCTTATATTCCAGGATATGCTTGTAAAAGACTGGATGTGCAGTGGATTTTTAGTAAATATCCATTCCTTTCCTTATCCACATTGATTGTGTATATATCTTTGTACAATATATGAACAATTTTTTATTGCAATTTAAATCTCTTTGTAGTATTTAAATTATGTAGCTATAACAAAATACGTGAAATAAAATGATTTGTCTTTTATTTTCTTTTCAATATGCAAAACAAAATAAAATAGAAAAGAAAAAAAGGTTTTGAAGGAGTAGAAATAATTTTATTTCTGTGGAATCAATTCCCTATGTTAGGTTTTTTAGTTGTGTTGTTAAACAGCATATAAAATTGATAGGTTGTGACTTCAGTGTTGATAGCTAGGTGAGTGTAGTTTCTTTTTGTGGTTGTCTTTGATGAATTATTTGCACTAGATCATAAATGATGTGCATATTACATATTGGAAACAAGGAAACAGTGGAGATATACTACCTCCAATGCAGTCATTTTGTTATCAAGTCCAAACTCGTTCTGCTTGCTGCATGACAGGCCAATAAATTGGGAGATGAGGTGTTGGAGGAAGGAATAGTGACTTTATTTGAAAAGCTGGCAGACCCAGAAGATAGCAGACTGATATCCTGGAGAACTCCCTTCCCCAAGACAGAATTCAGTCTCCTTTTATACTAAAATGGGGCGGGGGTGTGGTTGATTGTTGCAAACTTCTTGCTGTACGAATTGTTTGTCCTTGGAATCCTTTGTTCTTGCAGCTGTCCATGTGGGTCAAATCATGGTGCCCCTGTAAAACCTCCAAAAAAAAAAAAAAAAACAAAGGTTATTCTCTATTTTGCAACTTGCCATCTCTACATAAGTGCAGAAGAGCTAACATCCTTAAAGATCAGAGCCCGGAGAATAGGCTTTCCTGGATATTTCAGGCTAAAGGCAACTTTCTTTTACAAAAGGTGCAGAGCTAGCAAGTCTGAGCCTAGAAAACAGGGCACAGGTTTAAAGCCAAAGGAACAGATCTAACATGGAGTCAAATTTGTTCTTTTCTATTACAATTTCTTTTTGCACCTCATAAATAATTTTAGTAAGAAACATGAGCAATTTTTTAATTTTTGCTTCTTGATAACAGATAATTTGTCCAACTACGTTTTTGTGAGCAGGGATGCTGTGCGGGCCTTGGGGTCACAGCAAACTCTTGTTGGGAGTTGTCGACCCTGCAACATGTCTGATGCCCCGTGAGCGTTGATGAGGGTCCCTCTAACCAGGGGCTCTCTTCAGGAACCAGCATAAGGGCATTTACCTCTGGAGACCTCTTTTTCAGCTGCAGGAAATTTTTTCAGATACTGTGATTGAAAAATCACTCCAGCTGGGGATAATTAGGGAATAAAGGAAGAGGAAAAGGGTTTGGAGTAGAGTAGAAGAGGACAGACTATCAGGGAGACTAGGGGCTTGGCAGAAGGGCCTCAGGAGAGAGAAGAGCAGAGGTGGGGAGGGGACTGGCTCTGGAACCAGCTCCTGCACCTTTCCCCACGCCCAAGCCACACAGCTGTTAATTGGCCCAGGACGCTCTCCTGTCTGGATGTCACCCTGGGCAGAATCTTGAGAATCAAAGGTAAGTGGTGGGCAGCACTCACCTAGGGGGTGACTGAGGACTTTGGAGAAGTCTACAGTGACTTTTCTGGTCATGTGTCTTCACTTGTCCTTTATCTTAGGATCTGAGGAGCAGGAGCCAGGAACTCAGGGAGAGATCCAGGAAGACATCTGACTGTGTTAAGAGATGACAGTCACAGTGACACGGGGAGCGAGGACACTTGCAGCAAAGTAAAATAACTGCACAAATATTGCATCAGAGCTGCAGGTGTGAGAGAGCCTAAGCCTGTCTCAGAGTGCAGGGGACAAGCGGAAAGGAATGGTAAAATTTCCACTGACAATTGAAATTTTGTTAAATAGCCTGCTACTGTTGATTGTATCACTTGAAAGTATGCAGGTGTATTTCTGTGAGCCTTTATAGGTTCACTCAAACACACCAGCCCCTCTTCCCCCATCAGGGATGTGCTTTCTCAAGCACAGTGCCCCTCCTGCTTGGGTGGGCCACGCTGTGGGTCCTCACCTCGGGTTCGGCTGCTGCAGGGCACTGAGTCCCTGAGGAACGGCCTGTGAGACACAACAGGAACATCTCTGCTCTTGACTGATGGCCTCCTTTTCCCCCTGCAGTGTAAGAATGCCGGTGACTCAGTTAGAAGCATGCTTCGAAGCTGTCCGTGTCCTTGCCATCCAGAAGCGGAGCCTGGAAGCTTCCAAATTTCTCCAGAATGTGGTTTACTTTCACCTTCGACAGGTGAGTGTATGTGCTTTTACAAGTGGAGGAATTACTGCCGTTTTCCTGGAACTTACTCACCACTAGTCCATCTGATTTTTCTGTGCTAGGATTCAATATGGCATGCTAAAAATTCTGGAGTCAGATCTTGAAACCCTGATGAAGAGGATTATTTTATTTCTTTATATGATAGTATTTTACTTTCAAAATTCAGAGTTTTCGGTTCTTTCAAAAATTTTTTGGGGGGTTGGAGAAACAACTTTGCTCTTACCATCTTTGTGACCTGTTGCTATATGCCTCTCACCTGTCTTCTGTCACTTGTGAGGCGGTTCCATTTGTGACCCTGTCCGGGTTGTTCATGGTATAAAACATAAAGTCTGTAAAAGTACAGTCCCTTTTACTCCGAAGACATTCCACAAATACTACTTAAATCTGGGTGTGGTTTTAAGAAGACAGAATCATTAGAACATGTACTTGCAGGTTGCTAGTGCAAAATCCCCAAATCAATAGTCTAGCTCAACATCTAAAATCTTTCTAATCTACCTTGGATTTGTATGGATAAGTGAAGCAGTTTGCTAAGAACTCAAGACCAGGGTTAGAATACAGGCTGGTGTAGCTCAGCAGGTCCTCCCGAGCTGGCACTGTGCCAGAGGGCGGGGCTGAGGGGAGATTGCGGGTCCTGCCCTCCCTGAGCTGACAGTTTCATGGCAAAGACCTTCACCAGGTGAAGAACTTGGAGTTTCTTCTAAAAACAGTGGGTTTGAAAAGAGTCCTAAAAGCACGGGAGTGACACAATCCCATTTGTCTCAAGTAGTGGAGAGCGGCTGTGGGGCCACTTGTGAGACTCATGAGTCCAGGTGGGCAGTGTTGGTGGCTTCCACTTGAGCGGTGGGATGGTCAGTGGGTAAAAGCGAACAGATTGAAGGCATGTTTAGATGGTAAAAAGGAAAGGATGAATGCTGTCTATGAAGGTAGGATGGAGTAAGGCCCAGGTTTCTGGGTGGATTAATGAGGTAAATGATGGTCCTGCTGTGCTCTGAGGAGGGAAACCTGCAGAAGGATTTCTGGGGGAAATCTGATAAGTTCAGCTGTGGGTAAAGTGAAAGGCTGTTCGATGTGTGGTCTGGGAGCTCAGGTGAGAGCCAGTAGTGAGTAGAGGGAGGGGAGAGAGAATTTCAAATAATTTTGTCTTGTGAACATACAAATAAGTATGAGTAATGACACACTTAACACCTCTATATTCTGTATTTAAAGCCCAGTAACATTTTGCTATATTGACTGCAGAGGTTCTTAATTTTTTTTAATAGAAATAAAATAAATAGAAACAAAATAGTGGAGTTAATGAACATCTTAGAGTTGATGTGTGTCCTTGTATGTATTTTGATACCTCATCTGTTTATAACCATAATCTACAAAAAGTTAGCTTGCTTAGCATAAGAGTTAAACAGAGGGACGTGACACACAGTGTTGGGGGTTGAAGCTGATCTTCTCGGGCAAATTATATAGCCTCTCTGTGCCTTAGTTGCATCTTCTGTGACTGCCCCCGGGCCCCTCATCACAGCTGATTTCCTAGACTAGATGTTGGGAGGGAGGCTGCTGAAGGGAGTAAGAAGTGGCAACTGCTAGGGATACTGAAGAGAGAGACAAAAACATTAACACCGATAACCTCAGTACAAATAACCTCAAAAGAGAACGAATCCTGCAGTGTTTTAAGCCACTTCGCGTAAGGGAAACAAAACCACGTGAACTCAAAGCTCTTAGCTTGTGAGTATTGTGGGTGGGAAGGTGTCATCCGAAAAGGGTTGAGAAAAGGCCTTTTGGTTTCCCTTGACGTTTCCACTAAGGATGGGGAGCAGAAGTGAAAACCCCCCACTTCACAGTGGAAGCTGCTGTTTTGTGCAAAACTGACCAAAGGTTGGAAACCAGTCATCAGCGGTGCTGGCAAGTGAAGAGACTTCTGGATTGAGTGGGGCACTTGCTGTGACTTCCACGTGACCTGCTGGCTGGGGGCTCTGAGGTGCGCAGTAGGTTTGCAGGGTGACCCGGGAATAACCCCTGGCTCTGAGGCTGCTGGTCTGACTAGCAGACCTGGGCACACACAGTCCTAATGGGGCAGCTCGGGATGTGGCCTGGGACACCTGCTGATGCTGAGGGTGAGAAGAGGGCTTCCCTGAGGGGGTGTCCATGCGGAGAGTGGGAAACGTCCTCCTGCAGGGGAGGAAGAGCCTCTGAGCAGGGGGCTGGATGCACAGGCAAGACCAGCCTGAGCACGGAGGCTTCTGGGAGCCAGAAGTCATACAATGGCCGAACAGCCTTGTTCCTGCGAGACTGCAGGGAAAAGATGCTGAAAAGTAGGCTAGGGTCAGACCCTGTGGTGGTTATGAGTGACAGTAAAGGACTGGTCAGGCAGGCACGAGAGAACCCTGTGGGCGTCCCAGCTGGGGCGTCACGCCGGAGGGAGGAGCAGAGTTATAGACTTTGCCACTTATTAGCTGTGTGACTTTGAGCAAGATCACCCCACCTCTCTATATATATATCTTCATCTGTAAAGTGACAGAGTGACAAGCTCGTGTCATCAGAAGGCTTAGTTTAGCTCTGATCCTCTTTGTCCAGTCCTGTCAGTGCTGCCCTGCAAGGTTCTGCAGTGGCTGCTCTTACCCTGAGATGGGAGGGCGTAGAGGGACATTGTAGCGCCCGAGGGCAGGAAGGGGTTGCTTTAAAACAGACGATGTGGCCACCTGCAGCTGCAGACTGCAGGCAGTTTCGTTGACGGTCGTGGAGAGGAATTTGGAGGCCTCAGTATCGTCTTAAGACTTGCTTTCCCTTGGGGAAAGGAATTGCCTTTGCAGATTAATGTTGAAGATTTCGGCTTCTGGCAAAGCTGTTTTCAGAGATGGGTATATATGTAACATATGGTCTAAATTAAAATGCTTTTATTTAATGTGTGGGACTTTGCAGCTGTTGGGAACAGCTCTGTTGGCCTGGTCTCCACGGAGGACACTAGGGGTCAGCAGAGTGTGCGGGAGGGCAAGCAGCCCGCCGTGTTGCTGAGGGGGGTTTTCCCAAGCAGGGTGCGCTGCTGAGTTGACTCTGCTCTGAGTTTGGTTGCCAGATGAGGAGACAGCAAAGTAATGAGTTCTGGTGGGATTGTATAATGACAGGAAGAAAGAGGAAACCGTAGTTTTTCCAGACTAAAACACGCTTTTGTTTCCTGATCCAGTGTGTTCCATTACAGAATTGATGAGTTGTGTCTATTCTGGGACTTCATTGAAATAAACGTTCAGCCTAAATGTTAAGAGTTATGTTTTATTTGGCTGGAGGACTCGAGCCGGGATGGCAACCTCTCAGATCACTCTGAGGGACTGCTCCCAAGAGGTAGGGGAGGAGCTAGGATATATAGAAGTTTTACAAGAAAGACCAGGTAGTTGGAACAATAAAATATTGCTTGTTATCTAAAGAAAACCAGATATCTCAAGATCAAGTATTTAGTGCTTTTCTATGTATGGGAGGAAGCAAACATTTGTGTCATTGAATTCATCCCTTTGGCAAGTACCTAGCTATCTAGGGCCAGTATCCTGTCCTTTCTTACTCTGAGTCCGCTCAGAGGGCACCACTGTGAGTGGCTGAGAGGCTGGGCTGCAGGCATGCACTCGCTGGGGGTGGCAGCAGCCGCTGATGACTTGGTTTCAGCATTCTTTGTTTACTGACATGGTTGCAGTATTTTCATTCACAGTGCTCCCCCTTGGTCCTAAATTCTGCCAATATTTTGAGAGACATTTCATGACCAATTTTGTCCCATGGTGCTAGGATGGCTCAATCCTAGTTCAGGTGAAGAATCTTCTGAGTTGCCATTCAAGGTGTTAGTTTTTTATCAGGCCCTGTTGATACTAAAAATTCTCTGGATCACCTGTCTTACTTGTTTGTTATGATCCAGGAAGTGTTTTCCCTTCATTGCTCATTCCCATACCTAGAATCACACTATTACAATTACTTTATTCAGGGTTATAAATTTTATCTATTTCTTCAAGATGTTTAGCCATCATCAATTTTGTAGGCCTAGTTACACTTTGGGAAATGTAACAGACAATTTTATAAAATAGACAGGATATAAGTAATACAGCTAGTAACGTTAATAAAGTCACGATTAAGAATTTAATAGTCGGGAAGTTGTATTTTGGGGTTAAAATTTTGCTTGTGTTTCTGATTGAGTTTGAGTGATCTTATGAGAAAGTTCATATTTATGGTCAGTCTCAGAGCAGGTATTAATTGGTCAGGTGAGGTCTCCCACCTTGTAAGATCAACAGAGGCCTAAACAGAACTATAATTTCTTTTTAGAATAACGTTTCTGAGGGCTATCTAGTTAGAGCCTTGGAGTAGGGAAACCCACCAAGGTAACACAGAAGAACTAGACATAGGTAATTTACCATAAACTTAACAATTGGAGTAGTTCATAATCAAAGGTAGGAGAAATTATCACAGTAATTGTTATGCAGGCCTGGTACGGTGTCTTGGGTCAGCTGTCTACCTCAGATATCGTCTTCTTCTCATCCTGGCCTGGTAGCTTTTTCTCCATTTGGGCATTGTTTTAAGGTGAGCAGTGCTCTATAGGCCAGTGCATTGCAGGGGCTATTTCTGATAGGAAATGAACCCGAAAGTCCGTTTCCTTCAGCTTTGGTGTGTATGGTCTATTTAAGAGTACCTGATAAAGGGTCCTTCCATTCAGGTTGGAGACAGTTCTTTAAGTCATGCCTGTTCCAGTTTGTATAATCCCCTGGCTGCAGGTCATGGGGCATTGGAACTTTACCCAAGGATAGATTAGTGAGCTTCAGAAACAAAGCTAGAGTATCCTATTAATAATTCAGTTAAACTGTACAGCAATGTGACATAACAGCAAGGAATGATTGGGAAGTGTGTTAGTAAATACGGACGTCAATTAACAAAACTAGAATTTAATATCCACTAAAATATAATCTTTTTTCTCTCTAAAGTTACCCTCATTTTTCTCAAATAAAGCCATGTCAAGATTAATTTGTTTACAAGTTGTCTGATTATTTGATCATATAGGCTTTTTTAAATTGGCTGTGTTGGAACTTTTAATTAGGAGTCTCAGGGTAGAATGTTAATAAGGTTTGCTAAGGCCAGGAAAGCCCCGTCAAGGGCTTGTCATGGATTTCTGCCTTACAGATTTAGGTAAATTCTTTTCTCTTTAAAATCCTTAAAATACCTTGAGATTCCTATATCTGTTAGGAGATGATCTTCCTCATTTGTCTGATAGAGCCACTGGGGACCTAAGAGTTTTTAGTCTATTGAGGGATCAGATAGAGAGAAAAGATAACTGTTCCAAGTCTGATTACATAGGTATAATTTATCAAATTGCTGTGAATCATAACTAGCTTAAAGAGAAGAGATTCTTTATGTCTGGGAAACAGGTTAAAAGCCAGTAGTATTTTAAACAAAATCAAAAATTATAACCATATTCACCAGTTTACTCAGTCCCATGTAACTAATTCTTTTAATCACAGTTTTCATTGGAAATTTAAAATTTCTTACCCAGTTTAGTTCACTGCTATAGTTTGAAATTTATTAGAAATCAGTAAATCTCCTTGAAGAGCAAGCATTTTGCAAAACCATCAGAAGACAACCATTAACTGTCTATAAATGACAAAAGATTTAAAATCATGGTTAAACACCGTTACACTATAATCGATAAAGAAACCTGGTCACTATACCCAGAATTATCACTGGTAACATTTCAGATATACCAGAATTTTAGGGAGTCCATATAATTTCTACAATATCTATATTAATAATATTTTCTCATACAATATAACCTTAGAAGATTTATTATTCATTTGACAATACCGTGTTATTTAACATGCCAAATGAAATTTACTAGATTAAAATCTCTCTTTGGGATGTTTCAGGGGCCCTCTGTAGCATCCCAAACTTAACTGGAGATTAAAAGAACTTTAATTAGAAATTGATATTTGGGGAGCTTGTTAAAAGATTTCAGAACACTTGGTCAGATAAACATATAGATCACTGTAACGTAGTACTAATTCATTAACAAGAAAATGCGTCAAAGGTAATGGCAGAACAGATCAGTTAAGTGGTATAAGAAGTTTTACAATCTGTTACTGAAGGTGGATTAACATTTTAAGAAAATTTTTTCCTCTTAACAGCGAGAAAACCAAATCTAGTCTTGTACCTGCTTACTTCTAAGATTCATTTACTTTGCCCAAGTTGATTCTAAACTTAGCCAATTCCGACCACGTATGAAACTCTTTCCTCAGGGTTCCTCTTCCACAAGCCTTCCATAGCTTTCTATACTCATATTAGTGTGTCCCTTATTTTCTCTTCCATTCAGAAGTAACCAGCTTCAGGAGAAATTCACTATTTTTCATTAACAAAATATAATTCCATTCTTATATCTTCCTTTACACATTTATCTTACTTTCCTAGGATACTGAGATCATTCCCTTAATAATAGAGACTATTTCAGGGTGGCATCATCCATTTATTAGTATTTCTAAACACCTTTATTTTCTCTGTAAGAGGAAGTTACATGTTAAGTAATTCATATTTCAATCTTATTTTATCTGAAAATGGCATAGCTATTTAATAAAATCCTATCATTTGACTTAATTTAGCACAACTCTAGAATTTAAAGATACCAAACATTTAGAGATTATCTTAAGCATACATTTTAAAAATATATTTTAAAAATTTACCCAAAGCTCTCATCTCATTTGCATTTAATTTACTTAAAATTTTACCACACCACATTACTGTTTTTTTTCTTGACAAATCTGCAACAGATATAACAGGATCTTATTTGACTTTCATTAAACCTAGGTACAGTAAAAGCATTATACTTAATATTGATGACTTTAAAGATGTCTATATTAATTAGAACATTCTTAAACTAAACAATATCAAATATTATCTTAATATTGAATATTTTCCAGTTCACGTGACGCTGAAAGTCAATTTGTTCAGTTTTTATTTTAAAAATACTTAATTTTCAAGCTCTTATTTTTTACGTCAATTAAGCAGATCTCTTTGACTTTGATTTTTTTTTAGCTGTAGAAATATCTCACATCTATAATGTGTACACAGTCTTATAAACAGACAAAAGCTAGAGATCTCATAGCTTCACTTTAAAACTTACTTATAAGATAGGTATAATAATAGTTGGAGTAAAGTGAATTTGCTTGCTCAAATCACTAAGGCTTGCTATTTATGAAACAGACATTTAAGATTTCTTGACAAAGTCTGAAGGACACATCAGAGTTCTGAGTTCTAAAATGCCAAAAATTTCTTGGCCTTAAGTTTTATTTCGTTGAGCTAATTAGGCTCAGTCCTAGGTCACTGTTTGCTGTATTTACATTTCTGATCTGCAAGACAAAGACACACTCTTCCAGTTCCCCAGAGAACTGCTCTGTCACCCAGGCCCAATTGTATCTCCTTAATTGGCTTTTTTGTATCAGTGAGAAGAGCTGTAAACAAAGAATTCCATGTTTTAAAACTTTAAGGTTTAATTTATCTTGTCTTCCAAAGCTTGCATAAGGCATTTAGTAAGGTCTCTTTTCCTTGAGTTATAAGTTAAACCCAGGGTAAACCTCTTATTATATTTTCTATTAGCCACTGAATATTAGTTTTTAGTTTTACATTATATTGGACGGCTCATGTAACTCTATTGGTTTCCTTTATTTTGTTCAATTAATATTTTCTGAGGGACAGAAATGTGCCCAGCCTTGTAATACCAAGAAGGGGAAGCGTTTTTCCATTGAAACATATCTATCCCACAACATAATTAAGCAAAAAGTTTATATAAAGCCCATTTAAACATACCAATTTTACAAACTTTTATCTCAATTTTATTAACTCTTATACCTTTAATTTTAATATTTATTAGGTTTAATCAATAATTTTTATTTCTAGAAGGAATGCCAGAAGCCTTTTCTTCTTTTCTTTTCTTTCTTTCTTTTTTTTTTTTTCACTGTATCTAATTTTATAGAAAAGTCTCTGGGATCCCCAAGTTTGAGCCAAAGAACTTAGGCCCTTCTCAACTTTTAATTTGATTAATTGGTCTGTTGCCCCAGTCATTGATCAAATATCACAGTCTACATATATATATGTATCTATCCCTATAAATACATACATTTTAAACTGGGGCAAATAAAACGGACTTCTTTGAACTTTAATTTTGGGGGGCAGTAGGTGATCTCTTTGGCCATTTTTTTTTTAACTTTACGTAGTGTAGTATCAAAACCTTGTCTCTAAATCCAAAAATGTCCATTTTATTTATCTCATTCAAAATAACCATCAAAAAAATTTACCCATTTTGGATAATCCCCTTATCTTTTTTTTTTTTTCTGTTAAGAAAAAAATCTTTCGACATTTTTACATTCTTTTTTCCAGTTACTCAACCTAATTAACATTAATTATTCTAAGATTTTATTAACATCTCTAAAACCATTAATGGGAAAGGAAAAACATAAATGTAGCTTTTTAAACCAGTTTTTTTAAAATAAGTTCTTAGATTAACCATTAGATATATTTTCTACCTTTAAACTTGATTTTAATAGGTACCAATAAAACGGCTGTTTATAATGAGAGCTCTTTCAACTTTCACCAATTTAAAAGTTTTCCAAATTAAGGGATCCATCATTCCATCATATGGCCATCAATTATATATATATAGTGATTTTAAACGAATAAGATGAAGAGGCTTTTCCAAATGAGAGTAGGGGGTGCTGCCTAAATAAAATTCAAAAGTTTACTCTCCAAACGGTAAAGCCATTTGTGGTCCAGGCTGATGCAACAAAGTTTAAGATGGCAAAATGCCTGAAAATTGGTACAAAGGATTGTTGAGAATCCCAATTTATTTGTGTGGCCACCATATGTACACAATACTTGTACCTTTTGCATGGCAGAGTCCAAGTTTTCCTTTAAAAAAAAAGGAAACACATATATACATACATACACACACATAAAACACCCAGAGAAAGATAAAACGTTTACATTTCAAGGACACAGGAAGAGAAATCCAAGTTCCCCCTAAAGGGGTTTTTGTTTTTATAAGTTCAGAATTCCAAAAAATGTTTTTATCAGGCCTGTCTAACAAGATAACTCACAGGTCTAGGAATGTGAAGGAGAGGCTGGGCTGGGCTAACAAGATAACTCACAAGTCTAAGTATTGGAATACTTATCTGAGTTCTGCTGGACTAACTTGTAAATCTAAGTTAATTAGTGTTGGTTTGCTGTTTATGTTTTTTTGCTAGCCAGCTGGATTTTCAAAGATACTTATCGTATCTGGCTTTAGAATGTTGGTTTGCTGCCTCCCCGCCTCCACTTCTGTGATGATAATGCTGCTAAAGCTGTTCCATGCCTATTGGCCTAAAACCCCAAGCTTGCAATTTACCCTATAAAACCTCATGCGCACGTCTTGGAGGTGCTCAGAGCTTCGGAACAGAAGCCCCTCTGAGCCCGCTGGTGTAATACATCTGAGTGCTCCAACCCTCCGAGTGGTGCTTATTTCTTGACTGGCCTATTGTTTCCGTAACATTTCCAGAGTGAGATTTTTTTTTTCTAATTCCCAATTAAAGTTGTAAGTTTTGTACATATATAAACCTGGCTGGGGTATTAGTTGGAGGCTGGCAATCTGTCATTTCTTTTTCTTTTCCTTTCTTTCTTTTTTTTTTTTTTTTTAAGTTCTATTCCCCATTCTAAGATAGGGTTCTCAGAAAAAAATTGCTAGTACGTTTTCCCGCAGGGACAACTCTATGGCATGAAGTCTTTGCCTCTACCACTCCTGCAAGTTTCTCAGTCATCCGAGAAAGCTGTTACCAGCCAGGAGGAGGGTCCCATTTTTGGAGTTTAAATGTTCCTCATAAGAGTTTTACTTTTATCCTGAAAAATTCAATGGAGGTAACCAAATTGAGGAAAGCATTAGACCAGCCTCTTACCTAACCACTCAGTCCTGAACCCAGTGTCTTTCAACATGGACCAACTAGGAAAGTCTCCACTGGGTATGTATTTTCCTGGTATCTTTCAACCAGCCCCACCTCGGACGTCTCCTCAAGGTGGGTATTTCCCGTTATCTTTCAACCAGGCCCCACCCAGTATGTCTCCACTGGGTGGGTAATTCCCCCCAGTATCTTTCAACTGGAGGGCCAGGTACCTGGATACACCGCCAAATAAAACTCAGGATTATCAACCAATATGGGAGATCCGAGAACCAGGATAGACTCACCCAAATTCATCTGGACTCCCCGAGGAGGCGGATGGGCACAAAGGGCCACTGCTGGTACCAAGGCTCCGGTTACTCGGAGAGTTCAGGTGGAGAGAAGTCTGCTCTGGGTCCCTTCATGGTGTCCAAAACTGTTGACTGAAATACATGTGCAGCCTAAAAGTTAAGAGTTATGTTTTATTTGGCGGGAGGACTCGAGCCGGGATGACAGCCTCTCAGATCGCTCTGAGGGACTGCTCCGAAGAGGTTGGGGAGGAGCTAGGATATATAGGAGCTTTACAACAAAGACCAGGTAGTTGGAACAATAAAACATTGCTTGTTATCTAAAGAAAGCCAGGTATCTCAAGTTAAAGAGTTTAGTGATTTTCTATGGCATTTGGGCTCACTGGATTCATTCTTTAGACAAGCACCTAGCTATCTAGGGCAAGTATCCTGTCTTTTCTTATTCTCAGTCTGTTCAGAGGGCACTGTTGTGAGTGGCTGTAGAGGCTGGTCTTCAGGCCTGTCCTCGCTGGGGATGGCGGCAGCCGCTGATGACTTGGTTTCAGCATTATTTGTTTACTGACATGGTTGCAGTATTTTCATTCACATTGTAGTATTTTCATTCACAGACTGATTGTGGATAATCTGGAAACTTGGAAAGGAACCGAGATAGAATTACTGCAGGTACCTTCTACTTTAATATTCCGTGTGCAAACATAAACACGGATGAAGCATACATTTGAATTTGGTGGTGTAGGGAAGGGTTTCTGCACATTACAGGAGAAGGCAAGGCAGAATTCCTCTACTTTGTTGGCAGGGATGTGGGTCCACCTGTCTTTTCTGTAGCGGTTTCTGAGAGCAGTTATGGTAATTAACAAACATTGACAAACGGTGGCACACATTGCATTTAAGAGCTGGCCTGTGCAAACTTGTGTATTGGACAGGTGGATTGGAGAGAGATGTAGCCCAGGCCTGGGCTCAGATACAGGTTTAAATCGCCATTTCCTCACCAAAGGGCCTTGGACTAGAGTGTAACCTCCCTTAATCTGTTGGTGAATCTGTGAAATGTGCATTATAATATTCGTTTCTTCCTGGGTTTGTTGTAAGTTGTAAACAGTATTATAACACTCATGAAACACTTAACAAACAGGCACTTAGCAGTGTTCACTGTGTCTGTCCGCCCCGCTTAGCGTGTGTCACAGCCGTAAAGGTAGCATGTGCCTGTTGAGGATGCACTGGTAGCCCCTTGAATAGGTTGTGAATTTGGTGATTTCCTTTAATCCTTGAAACTCTATATGCCATGGGCAGTTATTTTCATGGACAGATGAGGAATCTCAGGGTAAAGAAGACTGTGTAATTTGCCCAAAGTCAGACCATAATTTTGGGTGCTGGGGCCTCGGTTCAGCATGGGCCCCTGGGCCTTCTGCCCTCTCCGTTCAGCCCCAGAGCCAGACGTGGGGTCGCCTGTCTCCCAGCCCAGAATATCCAGTAGGCAGCAACACAACCTGGACCTGTGCTGCTTAAGCAAAACTCCGGAGGGGAGGCAGGTACTAAAGGGATAAATGTAAAAACAGACGACTGCAAACTGTGATCAGCTCTGAGAAGGAAAGGAACACGCCTCGCCGTGCAGAGCTGGGAGCTTTCCCTTCGGGGCTGCTCTGGGGGCGTTCATCTCAGCTAAACAAACTCCGGTCCTGCACCAAGGCAGGAAGGCAGGGCGCGTGTGACCAGGTTGACTTGGCCTCGTTGATCATACTCATTCCCCATTCAGCGGCAGCTGTTACGGGCACTTACCTAGTAAACAGATGTCGGCCATAATCATCACGCACTTTGCTTGGTAGTTTTATTGGCCTCACATTTGAGATGAGGTAATTGAAGCTGGGGAGTTTGCTGCATGCCCGTGATTACCTTGGAAATACCCCCACTGGTCTTTCAACCTAGACTGGTGTGGCTGTCATATCCCAGCCCTGTGAATGGCATCGATGTAGCTTCTCCCAAGTGGCCCAAATGACTGACATTGATTTTCTTAATTCGTAGGAAATGGTATGTGACAATAAGAGAAAAAGGTAGTAAGAAATTGTTTGGAAAACTAGAAAAAAATCCAATTCTTCCCCAGCTGGGGAAGCGTACCCAGTGTCACTCACCCCACTCACTGCCTGGCATCCTCCTCCCTGCCGACTCCGTGTTCAGAAGCCACTCTGAGCCTTTGAAGAACATTTTGCCTCATGACACTGTTGACTAGGACCTGCGACCTCTCTGTCCCTGGTTAACTCTCTCTTCAAAGCCATTTAAATTTTATGCAGGCTCCTCCGCTCAGATGTAAGAATAGCCTCTTTAAACTTCTTGATGCAGCTCCTTAATGAAGATCTTGTGAAGGAAACCTAGCCAAAACCTGGGATGTATGCACATAGTGACTGTAAACCTCAGCACTTTGTGAAGTTCAGAATCAGAGGGGTGGGAGACTCAGGAAAGGCTATTTTAAGGTAGAAAGGGGAAAGTGAAAGGACGCAGGCTGTGTGAGACTGAAACATCTCGGTCCCAGCCAGCAAGGCACCTGCGTTCAGGATGGTGTGTGGGGAGTGCAGAGTTCTCACAAAGAAAGAAGTGGTGGGATGGGAGGGAGGACAGTTAGGTTCTTTACTGGGGAAGGAAAAAGTGGGCTGAACATTTCCTGGTTGAACAAGAGGACTGTGACATGATGTGCTTGTATTTTGGAGAGAAGGGTTTTGTGGGGACAGGCCTAGGGAGAACGCTCTCTGGCTGGGGAGTCAGCACAACAGGGAACCACAGAGAACCGGGCTGACCCCAGGGCCCCTGCTGGGGGAGGGGCTGCCCACCAATTCGAGCCCTGGGGGCTGCTTCTGTCCCTTAGCTGGGGCCTTAGAGCTCCCTTCACAACCCAGTCCTGTTGATACAAGAAAAAAGAAGTGGGGCATGAGAAGGGCTGTGTCCCAGGCTTTGGTTGAGCCCCTGGGATGTGCCCCGCCAGATGTGGGTCCTTGGCTTCGTGCAGGAAAGGATTCAAGAGCAAGCCACTGTTGAGTAAAGGTAGATTTATTCAGAGAGATACATTGAAAGGCAAGAGAAAGGCCACGAGGTGTGGGGGTTGGATGCTCAGATTAAAAGTAGGTACACACTCCACAGACAGAGTGTGGGCCTTCTCTGAAGAGGGAGAGAGAGGGGTGACCGCTAGGCGGTGCTGTGTTGCTGGTTTTCATGGGCTTGGTGGTTTCATATGCTAATAAGTAGAGGACCAGCCTAAGGGGAAGGGGCTGGGATTCCCAGGGAGTTGGCCATTTCCCACCCTTTGACCTTTTGTGGCTAGCCTTGGGACTGCCATGGTGCCTGGGGGCGTGTTATTCACCATGTTACTATTACAATGGGTGTATAATGAAGCTCAAGATCTGCTAGAACTTAAATCTCTTCATCCTGAGCCTCAAGGCCTATTGGGGGTTGAATCCTTCACCATTTTGATGTTAATTGCTGTGGCCTTCCTTGAATGGCTGTGCTCTGCCCCCTTCCATCCTGTCTCACTGTGATGACACAGAGAGAGCAAAGGCCGGCCCTGGCTGTGCTCCTGCATTTAACAGGGGGAGGGGTGGGGTGGGCTGAGGATGACTCTGGGTGGTGAGAAGGATGTTTCAGATTTTCCCACGTGGGAAATGGGGACCTGCCAGCAGCCACCGCAGATTTATCTCACGGGCATTATCGCTTGTGTCACTCATCTTTTTCTATTTTTCTTTTTTTTTTTTAAGTATTTAATCTAAATTTAATATCAGGTTTTTTAGGAAAGAAATTTCTCTTTTTCTTTTCTTTGGGGCTCTTTTGGGGGGGTAGGTAATTAGGTGTATTTATCTGTTAGTGGAGGCCCTGGGGCTTGAACCCAGGACCCAGTGCACGCTAAGCACACGCTCTACCACTGAGCTCTACCACCCGCCCCATCATCTATTTCTTTTTGCTTTACCTGCCAAGAATCTTAGAGCTGAATTTCTAGTCGGCCTTTAACACTTAACCTGACTTCATGGCATCCATTTTTATGACTTTGCCTCCCCCTTGTTTCAATCAAGTATTGAATCTCAGTTTTCTCTTCACTGTCACTTTTGTCTTTTTGTTGTTATGTTTGTTAAGCTGTGTTTAAAAAATTTAATTTCTCTTTTAGCAGGAGGCTGAAAGTAAATATGTAAACAAACATCACACTTAAATGCTGTTATACATTTTAAGCTGTTTAGTAGTTACTTAAAAACCAAAATGAATATTAAAGTGATAACATTTTTAAATTATTTTTTAATTTTTTATAAAGTTATAGCTGAATTACAATATTATGTAAGTTTCAGGTGTACAATAGATGCTCCATTTATAGTTATTGTAAAACATTGGCTGTATTCCCTGTGTTATAAGATACATCCCTGTAGCATGTTTATGTTACATGTAGCAGTTTGTATAAGAAAGTTGGGTAACACAGAGTCTGGGGGGTGGCTGTGTCTGACCCAGGTTCACGGTCACCCTGCCTGTCAGAGCCCAGGCCCTCACTCCTGTCTGCAGGGGAGCGAGTGGAGGCAGCTCTCATCAGCGCTGGCACCACCCACTGAGTGGTAGTGACAGCAGTGACTGTGGACATGCAAAGTGTTGTTCCAGGAGCTTTACATGCATTTCTGCATTTAATAATTTAAACTCTCCTGTGAGGAATCGTTTTATGTTTTTAATGAATAATACACTTTATTTTTATTTTGATAGACTTCAAACCTCCGGAAAACTTACAGGAGTAGTACAATGAACACTTAGATATAGTTCACCTAAAAGGGCAGTATTTGCCATTTTGTGTCTGGCTTATTTTAGCATACTGTTTCAAGGTTCATCCATATTGTAGCCTGAATCTGTACTTTATACTTTTTGTTTAATAATATCTTTTTTCTTTTTTCTTTTTTTTGTTTTTGTTTTTGGTCTATTTAAAAATAGTTTCATTGAAGTCTAGTCAGTTTATAATGTTGTGTTGGTTTCTTGTTTACAGCAAAACACTTCAGTTATATAGGAACATACATGTATTCATTTTCATATTCTTTTTAAACATAAGTTACTATAAGATATTAAATATATTTCCCTGTTCTATACAGTATAAACTTGCTGTTTATTCTATACATAGTCAGTATCTGCAAGTCTTGGACTCCCAATTTTTCCCTTCCCACACCCTCTCCCCTCTGGTAACCATGGTTTGCTTTCTATGTCTCTGTGTCTGTTTCGGTTCTGTAGATAAGTTTGTCTTGTTTTGTTTTGGTTTGTTTTGTTTTGTTTAGATTCCACATATGAGCGATCTCATATGGTATTTTTCTTTCTCTTTCTGGCTCACTTCTCTTAGAATGACATTCTCCAGGTCCATTCATGTTGCTGCAAATGGCATTATTTTATTATATTTTATGGCTGAGTATTAGTCTATGGCATAAATATACTACAGCCTCTTAATCCAGTCATCTGTCAGTGGACATTTAAGTTTTCCCATGTCTTGGCTATTGTAAATATTGCTGCTGCGAACACTGGCGGGCAAGTGTCTTTTTGAATTAGGGTTCCTTCTGGATATATGCCCAGGAGTGGGATTGCTGGGTCATATGGGAAGTCAATTTTTTGTCTTTTGGGGAATCTCCATACTGTTTTCCACAATGGATCCACCAAACTGCATTCCCAGCACAATGTAGGAGGGTTCCCTTTTCTCCACAGCCTCTCCAGCATTTATTGTTTGTGAACTTCTGAATGATGGCTATTCTGACTGGCGTGAGGTGGTATGTGATTGTAGTTTTGATTTTCATTTCTCTGATAATGATATTGAGCATTTTTTCATGTGCCTATTGGCCATTTCTATGTTTTCATTGGAGAAATGTTTGTTTAGACCTTCTGCCCATTTTTGGATTGAATTGTTTGTTTTTCTTTCTTATAAGTGTAAAAGCTGTTTATATATTCTGGGAATTAAGCCCTTGTCAGTCTCATTTATTGCAAATATTTTCTCCCATTCCATAGGTTGTCTTTTTGTTTTGCTTATTGTTTCCTTTGCTGTGCAAAAGCTTGTAAGTTTAATTAGATCCCACTTGTATATTTTTGCTTGTATTTCTATTGCTTGAGTAGACTGCTCTAGGAGAACATTGCTGAGATGTATGTCAGATGTTTTGCCTATGTTTTCTTCTAAGAGGTTTATAGTGTCTTGTCTACATGTTTAAGTCTTTAAGCCATTTTGAATTTATTTTTGTGTATGCTGTGAGGGAGTAGTCTAACTTCATTGATTTACATGCAGCTGTCCAGTTTTCCCTACACCATTTGCTGAAGAGGCTGTCTTTACTCCATTGTATGTTCTCACCTCCTTTGTCAAAGATTCAATGACCAAAAGTTTGTGGGACTATTCTTGATAATTTTGTTTATCCATTCATTGATGGATGGATATTGTTTGTAACTTTTGGCTACTCTGAATGATACTGCTATGAATATTGATGTGCAAGTTTTTGTGAGAATATGTTTTCATTCTGTTGGCTGTACAGTTGGCCTGCCATATCTGTAGTTTCCACTTCATGGATCCAGATGGCTGATTGTAAAGGGACTCGAACAACCTTGGATTATGGTATCCAGGGTTGGGGGTTCCTGAAACCAATGCCCTGAGGATACTGAGGGATGAATTTATATGTAGGAGTGGAATTGCTGAGCCATATGATAACTCCAACATTTTGAGGAAACACCAGACTTTTCCAAAGAAGCTGCACCATTATCCCTTTCCACTGGCTGCATATGAGGTTTCTCTGCCTCCTGACCGACACTTGTTATTGTCCATGTTTTGATTATAACCATCCTAGTGGGTGTAAAATGAGATCTCATTTTGATTTTGATTTGGCTAGTGATGCTGAGCATCTTTTCATATGCTTATTGGCCATTTGTGTATCTATTTAAATCCTTGGCAAATTTAAAAATTGGGTCGATTTTCTTTGTATTGTTCAGTTGTAAGCATTTGTTATATATCCTGGATACTAGTCTCTTATTAGATACATGCTTTGCAAAATTTTTCTCCTATTCTGCAGATTGTCGTTTCACTTTACTTTTTTTAAACATTAAAACAATTTCTTTATAGGGGAGGTAATTAGATTTATTCATTTTATTTTATTTTAATTTTTGCCAAGCATGCACTCTATCACTTGAGCTACCCACTTCCCCTTTCATTTCACTTTCTTGATGATGTCCTTTGTAACAAAAGGTTTTAATTTTGATGAAGTCCAGTTTATCTGTTTTTTTTTTTATCACTTGTGCTCTTGGTATTGTATCTAGGAAACCATAGCCTATCCTAGGACCACAAAGATTTATACTATGTCTTCTTTTAGAAAGTTTATAGGTTTAGTTTTTACGTTTCTGTCTGTGATCCATTTTGAATTAATTTTTATTTGTTATATACAATAGGGGGGTTCAGATTCTAGATTCATTCTTTTGCCTGCAGATACCCAGGTGTCCCTGCACCATTCGTTGAATAGACTATTCTTTCAATGGAGTGTTGTTGGCACCCTTGTGGAAAACTGACTGTAAATGTAAGTTTCCCCCCTGGAATTTTTACTTGTGTCTCATAGATTTATGTATCCAAACTTATGCCAGTACCATAATGACTTGAGTACTATAGATTTGTAGTAACATTTAAAGTGAGTCCTCCAACTTTGCTCTTCTTTTTCAAGATTGCTTTGGCTGACCTGGGTCCCTTGCACTTCCATATGAATTTTGGGATCAGTTTTTCAATTTTTGCAAAGAAGTCAGCTGGAATTTTGATAGGATTCCACTGAATTTGTAGATCACTTTGGGGAGTCTTAACATTTTTAACAATATTGTCTACCATTCCATGAACATGGGATGTCTTCCATATATGTAGATCTTCTAAAATTTTTTCAGTGATACTTCAAATTGTTCAATGTACAAATCTTGTAAATTTTTGTTAAATGTATCTCCCATTTTATTTTTAATGCTGTTGTAAATGGAAAGGCTGAGCTTCTTAAGGGTGGGACTATATATCAATTTGTTTATTTCTAGGATTCCTACACATCAAATACACTAGGTTTATATTTGCTACATAAATCTATCCACAACTCTTCCCTCCCCTGTGTTATAAGAAACCAAGACCCAGGTTAAGCTACCTGAACACCTATGTGGAAGTGAGAAATGAGACCCTTGGGTGGGGCTTTGTGCAGATGATACTGAGAGCTTATTTAGGATGGCTTCATCTTAATTTCTTTTAAACAATCCTTTCAGTGTATATAGTCAGATACATTAAGAACATGCCCTTTTGATGTACAGAGGAGCTAAGACTATCATTTTCAAATAATTTCTAGTGAGAATGTTGTACTTGAAACCTAATTTGCATCAATCTTTGAAGATTTATGTTTCAGAAGCTTTGACTAAAGAACACCTGTCTTTATTCAGTAACTACAAGTAAATGCTCGAACAACATGTAAGAGTTTGAGCAAACTGCCCCCGCCCCATAGTGCTTGTTGCCTGCAGCTGTAACTGGAGTCAGCGCTTACCTCTCCCAGTACGCTTGTGCTGATCTGCTCAAAGGGGTTCGTCCAACATTTTGTCAGTAGTCTGTTGGACAAAACAACAAAACATTGATTTAAGATTGCTGGAATGGAATATATTCTTATTAATATTAAGTAAGCACATATTGAGTGCTTACTGTATGTTGGGAATTGTCCCTCAGCCTCACATGAATATTATTTCTCTTAAAAAATCACATAATTCCTTGTTATTCCCACATTTACAGATAAGGAGACTGAGGATTAGTTCCTCTCTCTTTTGGGGGGAGCTCATTATCAATGACTGGAAGTTGTAAGGAAAAAGATATTGATTCATCCGGAAAAAACATTTTTCTGAGTCAGCATTGAAGAGGGTGACCACTGAAGACGGTGATCATTGTTCGAGTGAGAAGAGCCCCGGGTTGTACGGAGTCAGCATCCTTTTCCTGGACACGGCACGTGTAGAGCTGCGTGGTGGGTGAGGCGGCGTGGCCGTGCAGGGAATGGGGATACCGGGCCGTTGGGCTGTGCTCAGGCCCGGTGGGGATTTCTCCTAAGGGCAGTGGACCGTCATTGACAGATTTTAAGTAGGGGAGTGGGGAGCCCTCGTAGATCACTTTTGTGCTTGTAGAATGCTTGCAAACATTCAGTAGGCTCGGCAGAAGTGATGTGATGAAGTCAGAGTAGGGTGGCTGCGAGGTGTAGCAGTGTTCAATTTTCAAGTGGTTTTCAGTCCCATGTTTGTGGCTCAGTAGACGTGTCACTTTGGATGACGCACTCAAGGAAGTGAAACAATTTATCTAATCAATTGAAGCAGTGATGTACCCAATTCCCAGGACTGTTGTGGAGATCCAGTGAGATAACATGTGCACAGTGTGCAGCGTGGTCCCCAGCCCAGAGTCAGTGCTGAGGGAGTGCCTGTGAGTACCTGGTAGGTCAGGTGTGGGTGGTGGGGCTCGGTGACTGAGGAAATCTGAGCCCTGAAGGAGGGGTCCAGTCACATCTGTGAGTGATGGGCCTGAGCTGGGAGGGGCAGAGAGACCTTCCCTCCCAACCAGGGGCCCTGGGCAGGACGGCTATGGGAGGAGCACCGTGAAGTCAGCTCTTTGCAGGTGGAGTTGGAGTTGCCCTTGAGACATCTAAGTGCAGTGTCACGAGCTCACAGAGGAGGTCTGGGCCCGGGCTGTGCATTTTCCTATAATCTCAATCCCTGAGGACGCCGAGGTATTGATCACTGAACGTGAAGACATACTTTACAGGACAAGTGAATAGTAGTATCATCTCTGTCATCAAAGCTCACGTCTCTTTATTCATCACCCACTTTGCTAATTGGGTACTTACAGGGCGGTTCTTCACCGCCCTCCCCTAGGCTCAGGCTCCACAGTAAAGAGCTGGTGAGCCTCCCTCTTTTCCAGAAGAAGACACATTTAGCTGGTAGCCTTCTATACCTCGCCAGACTTAGAATTTTAATTTGTTGTTTTAATTCTATTTTCTGTTGGCCATCTCCTGACAGGAGAGACGTTTTACCTCATGGTCATGTTTCAATTAGCTGTTACTGAGAATTGCTGATCTGATCCATAGTGTATGTATTCTATTAACTTTGTAGAGTACTTATCATTTTTCTGTCTTTGCCCTTTAATTTTGTTTGCCCCTTCAAGTTTCTATCCTATTTGGGGCCTTATTTTTTTTAATGAAAAAATGTCTGTTAGCAGTTAAGAAAACAAAAGCAAAGAAAAAATGCACATGATACCTAAATTTAGAAAATATCTAGTGTGTTTTCTGTCTCGGCAATGGAGGGTTCTAGAAACTCGTGAAAACCTTCATTACACAAGTTCCTTAAAATGCTGATTAAGAAATAAAACCTTCCTTCCTCATCTTTCAAGCTGCACAGCTAATTGTCAAGAAAGTGAGGGGAAATCCTCAGAAGCCAAGACAAACCAGAAAGCAGGGATTCTGGGACATACATGAACATTAGAAGCCCTGGGGTGCCTGTTGGCTGCTGAAGTGAGTTTCAGTTGCCCTGAGAGTTGGGCAGGAGGTGAGCCCCAGGCCTCTCACACTGGGAGGTGAATGGCTGATCCTATGTAAGGCCAAGCCCATCCTGAGAAGCCTGCTTTACTAAAGGGTGAATTAGAAAGAAAGAAAAAAAATTACTCAAGGCAAGAAAGTAAGGAAATTCAATTTTTTGGAAGGGGGAAAAATAACAAATCGAAAGTAAGGATTTAGTTTGAATCTGTTCTGGCATGAGAGTGACCACAAACTCCTGGCAGAAAATCACAGCTCCTCCTGGAATGAGAAGTTGTGTTTTGAATGAATCAGTGAACAGCCATTCCGAAAAAGGCCTCCTGAGTCTTCTGGATCAAGATACTAGACCCAAACAGCTCTCTTCCAAGGTCTCATTTAAATAACCAGAAAGGTTTTAAAGGAAAGAAGCCATAATCATAGTTCTATTTATTGACATTAGTATATGCTAGGAATTCAGAGGTGACTATGGAGTTGTCTCCTCTTTTATGGACCTTACTTTCTGTTTGACATAGTTGGGGAGCTGGGTGGAGGGAGGTTTTAGTCTGTTGCAATTAGCCAGGAAAGGAAATTAAGAAAGCAGTGAAGGGTGGGTGACATTTTTAGCTGAGGACAGTCCTGTTCAGTTGGCTTTTAATTGCAGGCTCGATGAGTTTTCACTGGAGGGAATTGATCTTACAGAGGATGGACTTAACTCAGGCCTCTTCAGAATGGACAAGTGAACCTGGAGAAAGACAGTCAAATCTGTGCAGACATTGAAGTTCACGTGAACGTGCTGTATCCCTGAGCCAAAGATCGGACAAGTAGGCAGCACTTCTTGAGGACAGAGGTGTGGTTTTTAAGGTTCTCCAAGAATGAATCCCAGGGAACCGGGATGGCCAGTTGTCAAACTGTGACTTTGCTCTTTGGACGGTGTGCCCACCAAGGGTATTGGCCGTTATAGTTTTCATTTCTCTTTTATGCATCTTAGGTGATGGGGTCGTGGGCACAAGCATTGGACACCTTGTCGAGGTGACTTTGGTAACTGCCTAGAAGCGCGGGCACAGCTGCGGCTGCGTCATACATCTTGCCGCCCATCCTGTTCCGCGGCTCCGTGATCACGGCACAGTGGTTCCTTGTTGACCTGTCCGTCTCCTCTTTGACATTGTAACCCAACAAAAGACCGGAGTGTATTAGCTTGGCTTTGTTCTTTTCCATCCTGCTCTTAGAATGATAATGACTGATAGTGAACCCAGTTATGTTAGCAGAGGTTTACAAGTAGGATTCTCAGTACAAACCTTGTAATCCCCCCTTTCTGATCTAGAGAAAAAAGTTACAT
Organism: Camelus ferus; assembly: GCF_009834535.1. Taxonomy (NCBI): domain Eukaryota; kingdom Metazoa; phylum Chordata; class Mammalia; order Artiodactyla; family Camelidae; genus Camelus; species Camelus ferus. The sequence continues at coordinate 25,486,968 of NC_045730.1, forward strand.
TCTTTCGAAATTGTTTTGATGCACTTATGTGGGAAAATGGTGTACGTTTGAATATGTATTTCCTCTCTGAATCATCATGGCTAGAGATGAATGTGGGCAGACATGGAATGTGTTTTCTGTATTTGAACTGTATGGTCCCCTAAATTCTCCCCAGCTTTTTAAAGTCATCACTGGAGTGTTACCTCCAGAGTGTCCCAAAGCATCCACCACTGCCTGTTCTTCAGACACTGTGAGTTTCCAAGTTGGAGAAGGCTGCTAGCTGGTGAGGCATTCTCTGGCACATCTCTGGCTGGCTGATGTGGGCTTAGCACCCAAGACTTGGCAGACAGTAACTAACCACGATCACTTCCATTTCTGGGACACTCATGAAGGATTTTAGACGTATGCTAGTGGCATACGTTATTTCAATTAGTTTTCCCAACAATCATAATTAGATTTTTTCACCTGTATTAATAAGTAAACTGTCAAAGCGAGTGACGTGCAGACTTTGGACTGGAACACGGGTCTTTCTGATCCCTGTCTCTGTTCCCTCCCCGGCCTATCCTTCCAGATGGCCAGGAGACTCTTCCTCAGTCTTGAGTTTCCTGCTGATATTACCACTCTCTTTGTTTCTAGGAGAGGAAAACAAGTCTAAACTTACTTTCCAGTTGGAAATGGAATGGAGAGTTAACGTTGGAAGCCGGGAGAGTCTGTCCTGTGATGAAGCGGTCTCCGAGCCACTTCCACTGGGACGTCACGTCACTGTCTGGGCCCCTTGCTCAGCCTGTGCACAGGTGACAGCGCAGATGTGCCGAGCAGTCCTCCCGGACAGGGCAGTGGGTTGGAAATGAGTTTGGGGATTTGGTTTCATTTCATAGGTTCCTGAGGGCCTTGGCCTGGCACTTCGAGTGGGAGCATTCCCTGTCCCACAGACTCGTGCTCTGGGCCCGTGCAGACCTGATGTGGCCTCAGCCTGAGGCTCAGGGCCCGTGGTGAAGCGGAGCATTTTAGTCCAGGGTCTGCTGGAGGCTCTGACAATTCTGGGTCGTGGGACATTGTCCAGGATGATAATAATTCCTCCCCGAGTTTCAGATTTCCTTGCCTGTGAGCCGGGGTAGTAATAGTTTCTGAGATGATTGTAATGATTCAGTAAGGGGCGCAGCGTGTGCTGGCAGGTAGCTGGTGCTTAAGGAGCAGAAGTCGCAGTCACTCTGTCAGCCTCTCACTGTGTGCTCTGTGCTTTGAGAAGATGTGTGTTTGGTGAAAGTCCTGCCCAAATACTAGGGTCTAGATGAAACGTTGTTCCTTTACTTTCCCTTTCTTTTGCTCCTTCCTTTCTCTGCGTCTCATGTGTAGGGAGCAGATTCCTCTGTTTCAGGGAATACAGGCCTTTCTAGGAAAAGGACAGGATGAACGTGGATAGGTGGGGCCGGAGGGGGTCTGGAGCATCTGCACAGCGCTGCTTCCCTGCATTTCTGCATCCGGTCCCATCAGTGCACGAAGTCAGCCTTCCTCTTCCTTCCTGTGTCATCAGGTCTCTGTTTTATGGGAAAACTTTTTTACGTGTCTTTTTTCACTTACATGTTTCGTTCAGATGCTTGTTGCTTTTCTCCCTGTGCTTCAGCGTTCCTAGGAGAGAATTCAGCAGTGCAGCATCCTCTCCGAGCTCTATGAGTTGATCGGCTTCCACTGCAAGTCCGTCTTCTTCAAGTGGGTGGCCCCCGTGCAGCGCGCGGCCCCCGGCATCCCGGAGCCTGGCGGGAAGGCCTGCTACCGACTCCTTCTGCAGACGCTTCCTGGCTACAGTCTGTCGCTGGATCTGCAGGACTTCAACAAAGGTTTTGGAACTAAAACATTGCTTCAGTCCGATTAACCATGCCTTGTTTGGGCCCTGCTCTCCTGTCTCATCAGGGTGAATTGTGATTCGTGTAGAACAGGACACAGCAGACTTTTTTCTGTCAAGGGCTTGGGAGTCAATATTTCAGGATCTGCAAACCTCCTGATCTCTGGTGCAGCTGCTCAGCTCTGCTGTTCAGACGCCAGAGCAGCCGGACAGTCCACACACCCACAGAGCTTTATTCACAGCAGTGGCTGGGGCTGGATTGGGTGTATGAACTGCAGTTTGTCCCCACAGCCTCCTCACTATTGACGCCTGCACCTGAGCGTGCATTTGCGACAATGGGTGAACCTACACTGACACGTCATCATCACCAAGAGCCCATACTTGACACTAGGATTTACACTTGGTGGTGTGCACTCTGTGGGTTTGGACAGATGTACAATGACACGTTTCTACCATCACAGCATCATACAGAGTAGTCTGTCTTAGTGACCCTAAAAATGCTCCGTGCTGCACCTCATTCATTACTCCTTCCCCTCTAGCCTCTGACAGCCACTGATCTTTTAGTCTCTGTGGTTTTGCCTTTCCCAGAACACCATACAGTTGGAATCAGACAGTTGCAGAACCTTCCCAGATTGGCTTCTTTCACTTAGTAATATGCATTTAAGGTTCCTCCATGTCTTTCCATGCCTTGATAACTCATTTCATTTTAACACCAAATAATAGTCCATTTTCTGGCTGGACCACAGTTTATTTATCCATTCACCTACTGAAGAACAGCTTAGTTGCTTCTGAGTTCTGGTGATTATGAATAAAGCTGCTATTAACATCTATATGCAGATTTGTGTGTGGACGTAAGTTTCCATTTCATCGAGTAAACACCAAGGAGCACAATTGCCGGATCATATGGTAGGAGTACGTTTAGTTTTGTAAAAAATTGCCAGACCGTCTTCCAAAGTATCTGGGCCATTTTACATTCCCACCAGCAATGCATGAGAATTCCTGTCGCTCCACATCCTCACCAGCATTCAGTATTGTCAGTGTTCTGCGTTTTGGCAGTTCTGACAGATGTGCAATGGTACCTCGCTGTTTCAGTCTGCATTCCCTTGATGACAGATGCTGTGGAGCATGTTTCCATAGACTTCTTTGGCATCTAGATTCCTTCTATGATGAGGTGTGTGTTCAGGCATTTTGCTCATTTTTTAATCAGGTTATTCATTCTTCTTGTTGAGTTTAAAGAGATTTTGGTGTATTCTGGATATCAGCCCTTATCAGTGTGTCCCTGCCCTTCACCTGCAGCACCGGAGTTGTCCTTTGGGTCTCAGTGGAGTGTCAGCTCTTCAAAGAGGTTCCCTGTCTTCCCTCAGCCTAAATACAGTCCTTGTATTTTTCACTTTCATTGACTCATTTTGTTCTTTTTAAATAGCATTTCCCATAATTTGTAAGTACATTAAAAAAAAGGGCAATGATTGAACACCGCCTCCCCCACCAGGCTGTGTGCCCTGTGAGAGCAGAGACCCTGTCCCCACTCACCATGTCCCATGACAGCACATGGCAGATGTCCATGTAAATGTGTGTAACATGGGGCCAAACCTGATGAGCAGCTATGACGACATGTGTTGGCTACCATTTATTGAATAGAGTTTGTTTCTTGATCTTAATTATTAAATCACATGAATGAAACATGTTTCTTTTGAAAAATAAAACAACAAAGCACACCTCCATGTGATTGGTACTTTCTACTTAGCCTTCTGACCCAGGAGGGGACGTTCACCATCATTTTGTGGAGGAGGTTGGGGAGGTAAAGTAGGAGAGTGAGATCAAATAAAGTAAAAATGATAACTATCAGCTGGCTTTATTTTCACTAAGACATAAAGTTACTTTAAACCATATCTCAGCTGTTGTTCTGTTGTTTTAAACACTTCTCATAGAATTAAATGGAAGCCCACTAAACCCTGAAAGGGAAATTATGTGCTCAGGTCCTGAAAAGTGTTTATGTCTATTTCTTGAAATGCACATTTTCCCTGCTGGTTACAGAAAGTCGAGGCGGGAACACAGCCGTGAGCTGTGTGTGTCTGCCGGCTTCACGGGCTGCTCACAGTCATTTTCATTTTCTTGTGTTGCAGTGTATGAAGGTTTTCCATCAGACCGTTTGCTCAGCCTTTTCCTGAATGAGGGATTGAATTTTCCACAGGAAATCTTATGAAGAGAGTGACAAGGCACATGGGTTTCCCAAAAAGCAATAGTTGATGTAATAAACTCTCACATTGGTGAACTTTTTGAATACAAGCGGGTTGAAAATTTTATCACTAGGTCATATGCCACAAATCTGTCTTAAGAATAAAAAGATTCAGATTTTATAGAAGAAGCAGTTTGAATCAAGTAGAAATTATAATTTGTACACTATTTGGTGTTAGAACTTATACTCAGTCTTCTAATTGCCTGTGTTAGGAACTGGATCATTATTTATTTATTTAAAGAAAAAAATCCACAAGGTGCTATTTGCCCCATTCCTGATGCGGCAGTGCTGAGGTTAGTTAAGTTGGGACATTTAGAATTCTTGGCTAGGTTTTCAGGACATTGATTTCAGCCTCTTTATCTTTTTTAGTATCTCTTACTTTGTGTCGGTCTTTGGTCTTTTGACAACGTGGAAATACTGCACGGATCTGTCTTTCCCTTTTTTCCTGTCTTTGTGGGAAAAGATTTCTGTAAGACAGACTACTAGGATATTAAGGATTTTGTGTGGGGTAAGTTTGGTCGGCTCAAAGGATTTCAATTAATACGTATTAATACTTGCTATTCAGCTAATGATAGGAAAATTATAAAATAACTTAAGTATACATCAATAAATATAGTACAATAAGCCCATCACCCAGATTAAGGAATTCACAAACTTTTCCATATTTCCTTTATTCAGACCTTTGTTCTTTTACTTGTCCTTTGTTGAAGTATTTGACAGCAAATCCCAGAAGACATGTCATTTTATCCTATGTACTCAAGTAGGCATGTCTGAAAAATGAGGGCCTTTTCTTTGATCAGGTTTTTCCATTTGACCCTTGTGCTCATTAAGTACCAGCTGTATCAGGGATCTCACTAGGCATTAGGGATCCTTGAAACAATGAGACAGTCCTGGCTCCCAAGGAAGTTAAGGGCTGATGGAAGAAACCAACACAGGAGCTTAGGTGCCTCAACTAAGGTGCCAGCTGGATGACACCAATTGGACAAAATTTGTGCACAATACAATAGGATTCACAGAAGGGACTGGTCAGACTTGTAGGGCAGGCAGTGAGATAGGCAGTCAGCAGGTCTACAAGAGGAGAAGTCATTTGATCAGAATCTGAAATCCTTTCTGCCAACCTTTCTACCAAGCCCCCAGGGCCCATCACACACAACCCTGGGCTGTAAATGTTTTTGATTCCTGTTACCACATCTCCTTCAGGAAGGATTTTAAGGTGGAAAATATTTAAAATCAGTAATTGTTGCCAGAAGGGACATAGAACAAGAAACATGGAAACAACACAATTGTCCATCAGCACATGACTGGATAAAGACGAGGTGATACATATATACAATGGAATAATACTCAGCCAAAAAAGATGCCATTTGCAGCAACATGGATGGACCTGAAGACTGTCACTCTAAGTGAAGTGGGGTGGAAAGAGAAAGAAAAATGCAATATGACTTCATTTATGAGGAATCGTAAAATTAATAGCAATAATAATAAGACCACAAATGAGCTAATTATTATTTTGATTTCTTGAATATGTGTAAGCACATTTGACTGTCCTTTGTGATTGGATTAACATATTCTGTTTATTCTTTTGTAGTTGGCTTTATTCCTCTGGTAACTATGTAAGTTTAAAAATCTAAAGCTCTAATCTGTTCTTAGAAACAATAATTAGTACATATATGTAAACTAGAAAAATGCAGTATACTCTATACATGTATTTACATGCAATATATGTATGTGGAGTTGAACTGTAATAATTCTACCTAATAATACTGAAAAAGGAAAAAAATAAAATAATTTATTAAAAAAAGAATCACCCCTCTTTAAATATTAAAACGTTCATTTCTGAGATTCTGTGAAAGACAGCATGGAAGTAGGTTTTTAAGATTTTCTCCTTGCTCCTCAGTGAGCAGCCTGGGCTGCAGAGCTTGGCTGCCGCAGGCACCCAGGACTTGCCGGCTTGCTTTCACTTGGGAGGAAGGTTAGCTGCTTCAGGAATATTTATGGTCTTAGAAGTTGCTGAAAACCCCACAGAGCTTCTGTTTACATGGAGTGTATCTGTCAATATACCCCATTTTAGAAATTAGAACAGAAAATTTTAAACCCAAGTATTGACAAGCACTCACTGTCCTAGCATGTGGTCAAAGCAGTGCTGCCACAGTGGCTTGTGTTGGTTCTAGAAAAAATGCACAATACACTCAAGAATGAGGGTGAACACACAGATCCCATCTCAGCAATGCTATGAAGAGCTGGGACCCAAAGCCCCGAAAACAGTGCTGAAGTCCCCAGTTGTCCCAGAACGCACAGAGCCATGGGACCAAGAATCCAGTGTCTCGTGGATCATCAGCCATGGAGACCGCGTCCTGGGTCAGGAGGAGCAGAAGTAGGGATAACAGGCACACAGTCCTATTGACAGCAAAGCTTTAAAAGTGTTGATTTGACTAAAAGTTTGGCAAAGATTTGCATTTAGAATGCTACATTTCCTCTCCTGGAGACATTAGAAGGATAACACTGATTAATAGAGGATGATTGTAATGGATTAATTATGATACTGATGACATGAGCTGCTAACACTAACCCTGCACTCAGTGTAGACTAAGCCTTGTATGTACACACTTCATTAGGTCTCCACACCCCTGCAAGGTGGCATTAAGCACTCATACAACCATGAAATCAGTGACTATAAAACAGTCACAAGGCTTCCTCTCCAGCATGAGGTAGCAAAACCAGCAATGATTTTCAATGACAAAAGCAAAAATCATATATATTTGGGAAAGAAAGCAAATGAAACACTGAAGAACAATAAACCAAAAGAGCAGACGGAATGGAAACTTTTATTGAAGAAAGCAATGATTGATTCAATTAAAACTGCTAATGTCCCTGGTATAATTGAACCATCAATCCAACTTTCGGAACAGTGGGTTGTGAAATTACTGTCTTATTAATATTGGAATTCTTATTTGGACCAATTTGTTATGCATCACTGGTGTGGGGTTAGCTATTTAGGTAAATAACAATATTCCTATTTTTTAAGTTAACAGGAAACATAACACAGGACTCCAGATTTAGGGAGAGAATGCAAAAAACTACTATCATACTCCATCCAGTAAGGACACGTGTCCCTGCATCACCAAAGCAATGAGAATTTGCACACACACAAAAAAAATACACAGTTCTCCAATTGTGACAAATACAAGACTGTGAGCCATGAATTACGAGAACAAGCAACTGTTTAAATGCCATGGGCAAAATTTTTTTATCATCTTGAAAACATCACTGATGCACTAGGTAAGAAAAAAGAATTGTTTTACTAGCAAATCTAACTGACACAGGGGTTTTCCAAGTGAGAAGGTAATTCCAAAAAGTGCAGTAAAATGAGTTAAGATGATCTGTGCAGTGACGGAGCTGATATTAGACTGACCAGCATCACGATTTCCGGTTTTACACTTGCTCTCTTCTTGTCACCTCTGACACAAGAATGCATCATATGATTTTTTTCTTTAGGGAAAAAAAGATAAATAAAATCTAACTACGAAGATGTGGTATGGAAAGCAGTAATGAAGTTGTCTAACCTAATAATGCAGCCAGTGTAATGTAGCACTTATTCGGGCACTAGAATTTTTTAAATCATGATTTATTTTATATCCTATTTCTATCCTAAAGGAGACACTTTAAGTTTTCTACTTTATTCAACATATCTTGTGGGGGTTGTGATATACACTGGTATGGCCGTTTTCAGAGATTTAAAATAGCCTCTGTGGTTGTGGTCAGGAAAGGCAAGGCTCCCTCACAGCTGCGGTGGAGAAGGAATCCCCGGAGTCAGCCTCCGGGCAGTTTCTGAACCGCATCTGCTTGTACTTGGCACAGGACACCATCAGCAAGTGTAATTCTGACAAGGAGCTTTCCCCCGGGACCTGGGAGGTGCTCTAACATTGTGAAGCCACTTGTTTTCCAGTTAGGTAAGGCTTGGAAAAATAGTTTATTATAAGTGACTTCCTTTGTATGTGCCTTTTGTCCTGAGAGGTCACTAATTAGCATAGAATATAAAATACCCCATAATATAAGAATTTAGGTACCACATCTTTCCATCTACCTGTCTATTTGTTTATCATATTTATACTTAGGTTACACTTTCTATGATGTTCAATTCCGGGCACCAAAAAAGAAAGGTTACAAAATATTTCTTATAAAAAGCGGGGAATGGGTCTAAGGGTTAAAAACCACTACTGCTAACAATAAAAGCCAGATAATATTTTTAATCTGAATTGCATCAGACCTTCCCGAATTCCTCCCTTAAGTTCACTGTTACAACAGTAATGGAATCTCTGTCCTTCCAAGACTCGGGCCTGATCGCCACCCATCCAGATATCTTTCTGTGGGTCCCTACTTGTCCTCGAGGCCCCCAAACACACTTACGGGTTGAAATTTCTTCAGTGTTCCCTACTGTAGGGGAAACCTGGAAGTCCCAGGCACTGTCCAGGAGTCACACCTACCTGCAAAAATCAAAGTCATGTGACTGAAACGGGACAACCCAGGTTGTGTGGTAGGGCTGAAAGCTCACCAAAAACAGGTTTGGGGGCCTTACCCAAGCCCTCTGGCTCCTCACATGAAGGACAGGGAGGCCCAATTAGCCACGAGACTGGAGGGCTTCATTACTCCATGAATAAAGGATTTGTGCTAGTGCCACCTTTAGACAGGGAACCCCAGAACCCAGACTTGGAAGCACCCCGTCCCCTCCCCTCTGAACAAATATTCTCTCAAGATACATAGTAAGAGATGGGAGCCCCAGTGAGCTCTGGAATAAGATGCAATCTGAAAGACTGCTGGTAACAAATGGTGTGGAGCTCGGGCAGCCCCCAGGGCCATCAGCCCTTCTGGTACCACTGATGCCCACACTTCCATCCACAACAGTTTCTTCAGAACCCTTACGCACACATAACCATCACACAAAAATTATTGATTAGACATATTTTAAGAGAAATAACATTATGAGAATGCCAAATTTATGACAAGTCAGAGTGAAAACCCCAGAGTATTTACTGGATGAGATCTCACATGTTCTCCCCAGTGAGCTTTAAACCCTTAGGACACAGTCATGGAACAGTAGGCATTTTCTTTCTTTCCTCCAAGTTGGCTTTACTGGAGAACTCCGTAGACAAAGGAAAACTCTGGATCCCACCTCTACTACTTGCACAAAGGGCTCACCACGTGGAGTGGGATAAGCGCTGGTGCGGCCTGCTCCAATGTGAGCACTCCCGTGTCCAGCTCCCTGAGGAGCAGAGCTCCCCCCACAGAAGCAGAGACCCCCAGGAGCAGAGATACCCCCACTGGCACTGCAGTGCCTGTAAGAAACAGGTGTCTGATGAGTGAGCCTGGGGCAGCAAGAAAGGAAGCAAGCACCACTCCCTCAAGCTCTGCAGGTGATCTCTGTGTCATCTTGAATAAATACAGTCAGCATTAAAGATGTTTCACAAGAGGGTAAAAGGTAAGGCCTCCCAAATCTCCATGCATTCCTTTAGTGCGAATCCTGGTAGAACACATGGTGACAAGAGATGCTGGCTTTACATGCGCACGTTGCCTTCAGGGCTGCAGGTGAGGCCAAGGTGCTGCCTCCGCCCCACTTCCTGCCTTCGTCCTGCAGACCTCACAGGGGCCGCTGACTCGTTTCTCTGACTTTCTCTCCTTGGTTGTGCTGCACTTCCAGCTTTTAAAAGCTCACAAAATCCTCACTGGAAAATCTTTAACAATGAACCCAAGTCAAATGAAATCAACCAAAGAGACACACTGCCTTCTTCATTACTTTATATTTTAGGATGAAATTCTTGAAGACGACTCCCTGACCTGAAGGGGTAGATGGAGGAGAAAAGAAAACAAGACAAGCATTTTTGGGCCCATAAAAAATGAGAGGTAACCAGATGGTGTCTAGTCTTCATTGCAACCTCTCTGCCTGCCCCAATTTCACATGCCCCTCCCAACTGAACTCATCAGAACTCGACTGAAGGAGACGGCTGTGCAAATTTATTGGAAACCAAATAAATCACTACGGAAACAGTCTCCCAAACCCAGCGAGAACACTGTAAGCTGACCAGTGCCAGGATCTGAATACTAAAACATGCAGATCAAATTCCAATCCCCTCCCTGGTGGGTGAACTTACAGTGTGGGTGTTGCTGTGCAGTTTGCCTGCATCCAACATATAAAAATGAAAGGGACTACAGTTTTCAACATCACAGTCGCTCTGAAATAACTGGTGGTGAATTAGCGTTTGTCGGCAGCAAAACTCGATTTTCTCCCCTGCACATGGAGGTGAACACACAGAAGAGACTGATGATCCCCGCTGCGAGTGTAGCTATGGGTTTCAAAGCAAGCTGGCTCCATCATCCTCCTGATGAGCAGGGGAGTGTGTGAGCAACGGGGCTCTGCCCACTAACAGCCAGGCAAGGAGGGTGCTTCCTTACTTTGTGGAGAAAAACACGGAAGCAGCACTCGCTGCAAATAAATTCTAATTAAAACTTCAGGTGCGGTTCCTGCAGCGGAACCCACGCCAATAGATGAGGCTCCCTCCGTGCTGTCCAGTCATGTGAGCCAGGCTCATTATTATACCTGTGTGTTTGGTTTAGCAAGTGAACCATGTCTCTTTTCTGGAAATTACATGAGGGTGTAAAACTTTCCAAACATGTTCATTTATTTGCTGTGAAATTTGTTTAATCCTCTTAAGAGCATTTAGAATGACAACCTTCTTAAATTAGCATTTTTGCCAGAGAGACCTTTCCAGTCACATGTGCCGAACACTAGGAACAACCCAGAAGCAAAATCAAAACAGTTTCAGCTGCACAGCACCGCAGAATGTGTCCAGTTTGAGAATCAAGGATTTTTTTCTCCACACCCTTTTCCTCCTCTGCCCAAATTAATCAGACTCTGCTGCTCTTGTATAATGAGTATCATATGACTCACTTTCTTTTCCTGTAAAATGGAAATTGGAAATACTTCTACCCAATAAAATGTCATAGAACTTACTCCCAAAATTATATATATATAAAAAACAAAACAGACAGGGATTTACACTGTCCAGGGATATGAATCATTTATTTAATGTATCAGTTTTTACTAGAATAAACTTTTCGAAATGTAACACCTCCTCAGAATACTTCAACTAGTATTCAAAAAAATATCACAGTAAATTTCTGAAAAGAATTTAAAGGAAAATCATTTTTAAATGAATCATATTCTTGACACACTGAATAAATTCGCTTTAGAGAACTACTTTTTTTTTTATAAATGACCTATAAAAATACACCCACCATTAATCAGTAAATCTTCATTCCTTATTTTTAAAATTCTTAAGGTATGCTATTTTTCTTAAATCAAATGAGGAGGTATTCGCAAGCCAATGAACAACGGAATTACCTAAGAAGATATTATAAAGCAGCAAGAGAAACTAGCACTTTGCCAAGCATTCTGCCTGAGAGTCACACGAACCGTATCATTTTGACCTGACTGCTTGGAGGTGAGCTCCATCAGCCCATTTAACACATGAAGAAACTGAGGCTCTGGTTGGTCATGTTTTCAGTACTCGGTGGAGCCAGGATACAAACCTGGATCTTTGTCTGTAGAGCCTGTGCCTTTACCAGATCACACTACATTTCTCACTCTTCAAATGCACTCAGTCCCTGAGTTAACACACCTTCCTTGCATTTCTGAGAGTTTTAGGAAGTACTGAATTACAAGGACGAATCAGACATTTGTGAGGGCTAATTTTTATTTTCTGATTTTCCTGAATCTGTTCAGGCTGAATTCATACTACTTACGAGGAGAAGTCGTGAGGCAGACGAGAGAGGGGAAGATAAGCCAGACATAAACAATTTCAAGAGATCCACTTCATCAAAGAAGCAAAGTATGAAATAAAGCACTTCAGCAACACACTTGTCAATAAACCTTGTGTCTCTGTCTCAGCCTGAAGGAGGGTAAGCCCTCCAGCCCATCTGCCTTCCAGCCACTTACCCTGGATGATCTTGGTTCCCTCACCTGTGACACGTGTGTTCTCCAGGGAATCTTTGTAGAGATTAAAAGATAAAACTGTATGCAAAGGGGCTAATTATTTGCCACACAGTAGGCACTAAACAAATAATAAAATTATTTTATTTCATGAAAATGGGAGGCAAGTCTCCCAATTAAACATTACTGATAGAATCCCAACAAGCACTTTAATTTATCTGCCAGAAATTGTAAATAACATTTCTTTTTTAAAGGCTGTATCCATTCTCCTACTTTTTACCAATCCTGGTTGTTATACTGAAAATCTATTCCCAGAACTTGGCATCCATCTCCCATATTTAAATCCTTTAAGTTTGAAATTATGATGAAGTTTGGGCACATAAAGTTTCACACCATAATTCACAGAATAAACAAAGACCACAGGAACAGGGCCACCTCCAGACCCCATGTGCTCAGAACAGGCTCCAAACTTCATAAAATCAGATGCATGCTGTTTGAACAGAAAGAAAATTGAATGTGATCAAGGAGGCTGACATAGAGCACTGGCCAGCTCACGAGACGACTCCTTCAGCCCCTCATCTGACCTAAGTCTTCTAACAGTTATCAGTTGATCTCTAACTAAAACTAAAACAGGGGTAGGGTTGGAAAGTAACATTTTTTTCCTACAATATATACATATTGTCAACTAAAAATTCGCACTTGTCATCTGCCTCTGATTTGATTAAGTCATGAGCCACTGCAGCTGCTGACCTTCAACACCCTCTGAAAGTAGTTCAGAGTGGAGATCAGGAATTCGGCACCCTGTGCTCTGGGAAAATGGGCAGAAAAGCCTGCAGATAATTTGACATTTTCAGGAAATTTTATGAGCCCAAATTCTTGCATCTCCTCCTATCTAGAAAAGCACTAAAATCATTAACAGAGACACCTGCTCCTCAACTAGCATCAGCCCCTGCCTAAACGTGTACTGGACTGCACGTCCCCCTTCACTGAAATCACATATAATGCTGAGCTCCCCTCTTCAGAGCACTTCCTCTGAGCTCTCTGAGATGCTGTCTCCTGGGTTCTGCTTCTCATTTTTCCCCAGATAAAACTTAACCCACAACTCTCACGTTGTGTGGTTTATCAATAGTACCACAAAAATTAAGCTTACATACTTGAACTCATAGTAAACATTCAGTATCAAACATTTCTTGACTTAAATTCCTATTTAAAAGTAAGTAATTATTCTATTTCTTAAATATAGCATCTTGAAATATAAATGAACAGATACTTGTGAAACTTAGGAAAATATACTCTAGAAAATTTTTAGCTAATTAAAAAAAAAGCTATTGTGTGGAGCTTTAGAATTTGAAAAGTGGAAGAGAATAGTATTGTAACTCAAGTTCTCATTTTAAATGCAGAGATTCTGAGACCTCAAAAGACATATCAATTTGCCTGATTTTATGAACTGTCCTTTAACAGAAAACCTAGAACTAAGATCCTGGTCTTTGAAAAACCAAGACTTGCTCTGCTGGTGCAGGGCTGAACCTGATGATAATGGTTCATGAGAAAGAACCAGAATGTGGGTGCCTGGGCGAGGCAGTGGAGGAAAGGAGGGTCTCATCTGGTCGTGGGTGAGAAATAGGCTCCCACAGTGCTGTTGTGATGGGCATCCCTCAAGTGCCTGAAAACTACTGTTTAGCACACTTGCCAATGAAATGCACATGAGCTGTTTAACAAGAAATCTGACCAGGAGACTTTCTTAGTTACACAACAAGCTATTTTCACATTAACTCTACAACTACAGGAAGAGAAATAATAGAAAGCTGATATTAATTATTAAAAATTTACACCAAGAACCAAGGAATTTCCAGGAGAAATATAAAGACTTGTTGGAAGATTCATTATGTGAACTTACTGCCAATTCGGTTGTCTTGAAAGTTGTGCTATAAAATATATTGTCCTTTGCTGTTCCGAATCACATTTGAAAGAAATAATAAGTTTCTTAAGGGTGTTTCTGCAATTTTCTTCTATTTCCTAACACCAAATCTCAGACCTTTAAAGAAATGTGGGGTTGGCATTTCATTCACTGTTCTCTAGGCAATTTGTATTTCCTTCAAAGAACAAGGGGGTAATCACACAGAAAAGCATTTCAGCATTAGGCTGCTTACATGTCCTCTGGAAGTCTTGGAAAATAACGTGGAAATGAACAGCAGGACAGAAACCTGGCGGGAGGGTCACTGGCTAGAAGGTGAGAATAAATGTGTTCTCCAACGTGCTCTGGTAGCCACTAGTTTAAAAGTACCGAGCAATTGTTCCAGCATACACACACTACGTGAAAATCTCAACCGTTACCAACCGCTCAGTGCAGCCCGAAGCAATGCATGGACTGCAGAGGCCCCCAACAGCTCATCGTGGTGTCTTACACCATTTGCAGGATGAGCGGTGCCTCCCCGACCCTCACTCCCCTCCCCTCGAGGGAGATGGCTGGTCTTGATCTGAGCTTACCTCATAGCAAGCTGTCTATCAGCCCTCAGTCTAAAGCAAGATAAAAGAAGGAAAGCTACCTGGGACTTCACAGAACCATCCCAAAAGGGAACTGAAGCACCTTTCTTCCCTCCTCTCTGCTGCCTGGAATGTGGATCTGATGGTTGACCCTCAGTCAGCCACTTTGGGCCATCAGGTTGATGGGTTGAAGATAACAGGCATCTGGTTCTCTGACCCTGGGGCCTTCATGCAAATCAGCCCTGGGGTACCGATTGCTTGACTTCTTTATGTAACAGGGAAATACAATTTGAGCATGTTTAAGCCACTGCTGTTATCTGGGGAACTAGGTGTTGTACATTGCCATGGTAAGTCCTAATAATAAAGATTCAACAAAAACTATTTACCAAATAGTTAATAAATGATAATGAGATCTTGATTTTTGTTTTAATGCTATGAAATATAAATCAAGTTTTGGCATATGCCAGGAAAACAAGACACTGTGGAGAAAAAGCAAAACAGAGTTTGTAGAACAGAGACCCAAAGCATCCTCCTCTCCAAGGCACAGGAAGACAGCTGTGAATCTATGTGCCAAGGCTGGAGTCACATGGGCTCCCTATTTTCTTGTCTTGGGTTGTGTTTTGTTTCCAGCCTTGGGAAAAATGGATAAGACTGCTGGTCAAATCCTTTCAGGAGCAGATTCCATCGTGTACAACCCCTGTCTCTTCCTTTCCTCTGCCTCCTGGAATGTTCTGACACAATTAATCAGTCCAGCCTTCTAAATTGAGGAAATGGAGCTCAATCAATCTGCTTTTAGACAGAGTTAAGAAATACACATTAAAAAGAATAACTAGGAAATCTTATCTTCCAGAGGTCATTGCACACATGAAATAGGAAAATATCTTGAATCACCCTGTAAACACTAAGTACAATACAAACAATATTAGTACTGATTCTATGTTACATTCATCAAAAAAGGAAAACAGAACCCTTTTCTACCAGAAGGAGAAGGTGCTTTGCAATTTTCTGTCACTTTAATTCTTCAAAAGTTTTAATAAAATTGATGTCTTTAAAAAAATCAATGCACATTAGGGACTAATTTTAATTCTTTCATCTCCACCTATTCAACAGATATCAAAAATGATACCATTTTAAGATATATTATTTAGAAAGCCTCTGGCATACAAGAGGCACAGAGCATGACAAAATGACAGTATCACTCAGGATAGGAAACCCATGTTTGATACCCGAACGGGAAGACATGAAGAAGATGCCTGACATGTCCCACTGACCTTCCAAGTTATTATTTTTCAAACACTTATTTCTTCTTTGTCCAGAACAGACACGAATTTGTTGATGTGAGACTCTTTAAGTGAAAAGGTCAACCCATCATTACCACTTTAGACAATGAAATCTTACCCTCCTAATCCATGTGGACATAACATACTTACTGATTCCTAACATGAAAAATGAACACCAATGACATCTCGGGATGCTCGAATGCAGAGGATCTATGCTACAGTGAGGAGGAAAGAGCCATGTGGTTAAAGACGCACTTATGGTCTGTAGCTTACATGGCAAGACACTGAAACATCTCTAAGCTAAAGCTTAAAAGTGGAAAATAGAGACAACATCCATGGCAAAGGGCATTCGGAGTATACTTATATGGGGTGGTACTACTTACAACTTGGTTTAACAGTGAAAACTGCATGAAATTCAAACCGGCACTAGGAAACAATGAGAACTCAGCGTAAGTGTTTCTACTGAAAAAATTCCCTTTATGCTAGATGAACGAACGCCTCTCCACATGTTCAATCATGAGAGTGAAGAGTGTTTGAAAGCCATCAGTCAACTAGCTTGTTGGGAACACACAGATTCTTTTCAGTGGGAAACTACACTAACTACATATATATGGGAAGCTACAAGCTCCAACATGATTTTACAGTGAAAATTTCATGAACGTCAAACTAGAACAAGGAAACGCACTGATAAAAAAGAGTAAGTGTTTCTAATGCAACCAATTCCATTTATGCTAGATGAAAGAAGGTCAACTCACATGCTCAATTCTAGAGAGATAAGTGTGTGTGAAAGCCGTCAATCAACTAGATGATTGGGAACACACAGATACATCTCACTCGGACACAACAATAAAACATATATATGGGGAGGTACCAGCTCCAAATCGGATTAACAGTGAAAAGACCATGAACTTCAAACTGGCAATAGGCAACATAGTGGCAAATCAGAGTAAGTGTTTCAAATGCAACCCAATCCTTTTAGGCTGGAAGAACGAAAGTTTCTCCATATGCTAAATTCTGAGAGATAAGTGTGTGTGAAAGCCATCAGTCAACATCCTTGTTGGGAAAACACAGATTGTTTTCAGTAGGAAATTACACTACATACATATATATGGGGAGTACAAGCTCCAACTTGGTTTTACAATGAAAACAGCATGAAGTTCAAAGTGGCACTAAAAAATGTACTGAGAAACAAGAATAAGTGTTTCTACATTAACACATTCCACTTATACTACATGAGCAACGTCTCATAACAAGGTAAATTCTGAGACATAAGTGTGTGTGAAAGCTGCCAATCACCATGCTTGTTGGCAACAAATATTTTCTTTCCATGGGAAACTACACTACATACAAATATATGGGGAGGTACTAGATCCAACTCGGTTTTACAGTGTAAACTGCATGAACTTCAAACAGGAACTAGGAAACATACTGAGAAACCAGTGAAGTGTTTCTACTGCAACCCATTAATTTTATGCTAGTGAATGAACGTCTCTCCAAATGTTCAATTTTGAGAGATAAGTGTGTGTAAAAGCAGTCATTCACCTAGCTTGTTGAGATCACAAAGTTTCTTTCAGTTGGGAAATACACTACATATATATATTGGGGAGGTACTAGTGCCAACACGGTTTTACAGTGAAAATGGCATGAACATCAAACCAGAACAAGGAAACATACTCAGACACCAGTGAAGTGTTTCTACTGCAACACATTTCCCTTATGCTAGATGAATGTACTTCTCAACATGCTGAGATATAAGAGATAAGTGTTTGTGAAAGCCGTCATTCACATAGCTTGTAGGGAACACAAAGTTTCTTTGCAGATGCAAACAACATTCCATACTTTTATATCTGGTGTGGTACTAGATCCAACACGGTTTTACAGTTAAAACTGCATGAACTTCAAACAGGCACTAGGAAACATACTGAGAAACCAGAGTAAGTGTGTCTATGCAACCCATTCCTTTTATGCTAGTTGAACGAAAGTCTCCCCACATGTTCAATTCTGAGAGATAAGTGTGTGTGAATGCCGACATTCACACACCTTCTTGGGAAAATAAAGTTCCTTTCAGTTGGAAAATACAAAATATAAATTTATATGTGGAGGTACAAGCTCCAACATGGTTTTACAGTAAAAAGAGCACGAATTTGACACCAACACTAGGAAACATTTTGAGAGACAAAATTAAGTGTTTCTACTGCAACCCATTCCCTTTAGGCTAGATAAATGAAGGTCTCCTTACATGTTCAGTTCTGAGAGATAAGTGAGTGTGAAAACCATCATTCAATTAGCTTGTTGTGAACACAAAGTTTCTTTCCAGTTGGAAACTACACTACATGTATATATATGGGGAGGTACTAGCTCCAACTCGGGTTTGCAGTGAATACTGCATGAACTTAAAATCAGCAGTAGGAAACATACAGAGAAAGCAGAGTATGTGGTTCTACTGTAACCCATTCCCTTCATGCTAGATGAACAAAAGTCTGTCCACATGCTCACGTCTGAAAGATAAGTGTGAGTGAAAGCCGTCCTTTAACTAGGTTCTTGGGAAGACAAAGTTTCTTTTCAGTAGGAAAATACAATGCATACTTATATAAGGAGAGGTACTAACTCCAACACGATTTTACAGTGAAAACTGCATGAACTTCAAACCCTCACTAGGAAACAGACTGAGAAACCAGAGTAATGATTTTTCCTGCAACCCAATCCTTTGTGTTTGATGGACGAACATATCCCCACATGCTAAGTTCTCAGAGATAAGTGTCTGTGAAAGCGGTTCTTCACCTAGCTTCTTGGGAACACAAAGTTCATTTTCACTTGGAAACTACAGAAATACATATATATGGGGAGGTACTAGATCCGAATCGTTTTTACAGTGAAAAATGCATGAACTTCAAACCGGCACTAGGAAACACACTGAGAAACCGGAGAAATTGTTTCACCTGCAACCAATTCCCTTTGTGTTAGATGAATGAACGTCTATCCACATGCTCAGTTCTGAGAGATAAGTGTGTGTGAAACCCATTATACATGTAGATTTTTGGGAAAACAAAGTTCCTTTTCTATTGTAAACAACACTCCATACTTATATATGGGGATGTACTACCTCAAACTAGTATTATACAGTGAAAATCTGCATGAACTTCAAACCGGGACTAGGAAACAGAATGAGAAACCAGATTAAAAGATTCTATTTCAAACCGTTCCCTTTGTGCTAGATGAACGAACGTCTCTCCACATGCTCAGTTCTGAGAGATAAGTGTGTGTGAAAGTCATCCTTCACATAGTTTGTTGGGAACACAAATTTCTTCTCAGTTGAAAAGTACACTCCATACAAATATAAGGGGAGGTAATTGCTCCAACTCGGTTTTACAGTGAAAAATGCAGGAACTTCTAACTGGCACTAGGAAACAAACTGAGAAACCAGAGTAATACTTCCATCTGCAACCAGATTCCTTCGTGCTACATGAACGAACTTCTCTACACATACTCACTTCTGAGACATAAGTGAGTGTGAAAGCCGAGCTATATCTAAATTTTTGGGAAAATAAAGTTCCTTTTCTATTGTAAAAAACACTCCATACTTATATATGGTGATGTACTAGCCCTAACTAGTATTATACAGTGAAAATATGCAAGAACTTCAAACCGGGACTAGGAAACAGACTGAGAAACCAGATTAAAAGATTCTCCTTCAAACCGTTCCCTTTGTGCTAGATAAACGAACGTCTCTCCACATGCTCAGTTCTGAGAGATAAATGTGTGTAAAATCCGCCCTTCACCCTTCTTGTTCGGAACACAAAGTTTGTTTTCACATGCAAATTTAATAACATACAAATAAATGTGTAAGTAGTAGCTCCAACACGGTTTCAACTGAAAACTGCAGGAGCTTGAAACCGGCCCTAGGAAGCAGAATGAGAAAACACATCAAGTGTTTTTCCTGCAAAACGTTCCCTCGGGCAAGAAGAATTAACTTCCCACCACCTGCTCAGTTCTGAAATTCAATTGTGTGTAAAATCCCCCATTCAGCTAGATTGTTGAGAACACAAAGTTTCTTTTCATTTGCAAACTACTCTAAGTATATATATAAGGGGAGGTACTAGCTAAAACTCGGTTTTACATTATAAAATGCAGGAAATTCAAACCGGCTCTAGGAAACAGAGATCCTAGACTAAAAGTTTCTTTTACAAACCACTCCCTTTGTGTTACATGAACAAAGGTCTCACCACATGCTCAAAATAGGGAGATATGTGTGTGTGAAAGCCGTACTACACCTAGCTTGTTGGGAACACAAAGTTTCTTTTCAATTGCAACTACGGTCCATACATATATATGGGGATGTACTAGCTCCAACTCGGTCTTACAGTGAAAAACTGCAGTAACTTCAAACTGGCATTAGGGAAGAGACTGAGAAACCGGAGTAAAAGTTGCTTCTGCACACATTCCATTTGTGCTAGATGAACGATCGTCTCTCCACATGCTCAATTCCGAGGGATAAGTGTGTGTGAAAGCCGTTCTTCACGTAGCTTGTTGGAAACACACAAAATCTTTTCAGTTGGAAACTACACTCCACAAATATATATGGAGACGTACTAGCTCCAACACGGTTTTACTGTGAAACTGCAAGAACTTCAAACCGGCACTAGGAAACAGACTGAGAAACCAGAGTAACAGTTTCTCCTGCAACCCATTCCCTTTTTGCTACATGAACGAACGTCTCTGCATATGCTAAGATCTGAGAGATAAGTATGTGTGAAAGCCGTCCTTCACCTAGCTTGTTGAGAACACAAAGTTTCTTTTCAGTTGTAAACTACAATCCTTACATATTTATGGGGAGGTTCTAGGTCCAACTCGGATTTACAGTGAAATCTACAGGAACTACAATCCGGCACTAATAAACCGACTAAGAAACCAGAGAAAAAGTTACACATGTAACGCGTTTTATTTGCGCTAGATGAATGAACGTCTCTCCACATGCTCAGTTCTCAGAGATAGCTGTGTGTGAAAGCCGTCCTTCACCTAGTTTGTTGGGAACACAAAGTTTCTTTTCAGTTACAATCTACAATCCATACATATATAAGGGGAGGTACTTGTTCCAACTCGTTTTTACAGTGAATACTGCAGGAACATCAAACAAGCACTAGGAAACAGACTGAGAAACCAGAGTAAAAGTTTCTCCTGCAACCCGTTCCCTTTGTGCTAGATGAAAGAACGTCTCTCCACATGCTCAGTTCTGATAGATATGTGTGTGTGAAATCCGACCTTCACCTTCCTTGTTGGCAACACAAAGTTCTTTTCAGTTTCAAACTACACTCCGTACAAATATATGAGGAGCTAATGGCTCCAACTCGGTTTTACAGTGAAAAAAGCAGGAACTTCAAACTGGCACAATAAAACAGACTAAGAAACCAGAAAAAGTTTTCTCCTGCAACTCGTTCCCTTTGTGCTAGATGAACGAACGTCTCTCCACATCCTCAGTTCTCAGAGATAAGTGTGTGTGAATGCCGTCTTTCACACAGCTTGTTTGGAACACAAAGTTTCTTTTCATTTGAAAACTACAGTCCATACATATATATGGGGAGGTAATAGCTCCAACAAGTTTTTAAAGTGAAAACTGCAGGAACTTTAAACAGGAACTAGGAAGCAGACTGAGAAACCAGAGTAAAAGTTTCTCCTGCAAAACTTTCCCTTTCTGCTAGATGAAAAAACGGATATCCACATGCTCAGTTCTGAGAGACAAGTGTGTGTGAGGGCCATCCTTCACCTAGTTTGTTGGGAACACAAAGTTTCTATTAAGTTGCAATCTACAATCCATACATATAAAAGGGGAAGTTATTGCTCCAACTCAGTTTTACAGTGAAAACTGCAGGAACATCAAACCGGCAATAGGAAACATATAGAGAAACCAGAGTACAAGTTTCTCCTGCAACCCGTTCCTTTTGTGCTAGATGAACGAACGTCTCTCCACATGCTCAGTTCTGATAGATAAGTGTGTGTGAAATCCGTCCTTCACCTAGCTTGTTGGGAACACAAAGTTCTTTTCAGTTTCAAACTACACTCCATAAAATATATGAAGAGCTAATGGATCCAACTAGGTTTTACAGTGAAAACTGCAGGAAATTCAAACCGGCACAATGAAACAGGCTAAGAAACCAGAGTACAGGTTTCTCCTGCAACCCGTTTCCTTTGTGTTAGATGAACGTAGGTCTCTCCACATGCTCAGTTCTGAGAGATAAGTGTGTGTGAAAGCCGTCCTTCACCTAGCTTTTTGGGAATACAAAGTTTCTTTTCAGATGTAAACTGCAATCCTTACATATTTATGGGGAGTTTCTAGCTCCAATTCTGTTTTACAGTGAAATCTACAGGAACTACAATGCGGCACTAATAAACCGACTAAGAATCCAGAGAAAAAGTTACACATGTAACGCGTTTTATTTGCGCTAGATGAACGAACGTATCTCCACATGCTCAGTTCTGAGAGATAAGTGTGTGTGAAAGCCATCCTTCACCTTATTTGTTGGGAACACAAAGTTTCTTTTCAGTTACAATCTACAATCCATATATATATAAGGGGAGGTACTTGTTCCAACTCGTTTATACAGTGAATACTGCAGGAACTTGAAACCGGCACTAGGAAACAGACTGAGAAACCAGAGTAAAAGTTTCTCCTGCAACCCGTTCCCTTTATGCTAGATGAAAGAACATCTCTCCACATGCTCAGTACTGATAGATAAGTGTGTGTGAAATCCGACCTTCACCTACCTTGTTGGGAACACAAAGTTCTTTTCACTTTCAAACTACACTCCGTACAAATATATGAGGAGCTAAAGGCTCCAACTCGGTTTTACAGTGAAAACTGCAGGAACTTCAAACTGGCACAATAAAACAGACTAAGAAACCAGAGTAAAGGTTTCTCCTGCTTCCCGTTCCCTTTGTGCTAGATGATCGTACGTCTCTCCACATGCTCAGTTCTCATAGATAAGTGTGTTTGAATGCCGTCTTTCACACAGCTTGTTGGGAACACAAAGTTTCTTTTCATTTGAAAACTACAGTTCATACATATATATGGGGAGGAAATAGCTCCAACTCCGTTTTACAGTGAAAACTGCAGGAACATGAAACCGGCACTAGGAAACAGACAGATAAATCAGAGGAAAAGTTTCTCCTGCATCCCATTCCCTTTTTGCTACATGAACGAACGTCTCTCCATATGCTCATTTCTGAGAGATAAGTTTGTGTTAAAGCCATCCTTCTCCTAGTTTGTTGGGAACACAAAGTTTCTTTTCAGTTGCAATCTACAATCCATACATATATAAGGCGAGTTACTTGCTCCAACTCAGTTTTACAGTGAAAACTGCAGGAACTTAAAACCGGTACTCGGAAACAGACTGAGAAACCAAAATAAAAGTTTCTCCTACAACCCGTTCCATTTTTGCTAGAGGAAAGAAAGTCTCTCCACATGCTCAGTTCTGAGAGATATGTGTGTGTGAAATCCGACCTTCACGTAGCTTGTTGGAAACACAAAGTTCTTTTCAGTCTCAAACTACACTGCATACAAATATATGAGGAGCTAATGGCTCCAACTCGGTTTTACAGTGAAAACTGCAGGAACTTCAAACCGGCACAATTAAACAGACTAAGAAACCAGAGTACAAGTTTCTCCTGCAACCCGTTTCCTTTGTGTTAGATGAACGAACGTCTCTCCACATGCTCACTTCTCAGAGATAAGTGTGTGTGAATGCCGTCTTTCACATATCTTGTTGGGAACACAAAGTTTCTTTTCATTTGAAATCTACAGTCCATAAATATATATGGGGACGAAATAGCTCCAATTCGGTTTTACTGTGAAAACTGCAGGAACTACAATCCGGCACTAATAAACCGACTGAGAAACCAGAGTAAAAGCTACACCTGTAACCCGTTCTATTTGCGTTAGATGAATGAACGTCCCTCCACATGCTCAGTTCTGAGAGATAAGTGTGTGTGAAAGCCGCCCTTCACCTAGCTTGTTGGGAACACAAAGTTTCTTTTCATTTGGGAACTACACTCCTTATATATATATGGGGACATACTAGCACCAACAGGGTTTTACAGTGAAAACTGCAGGAACTTCAAACCGGCACTAGGAAACAGTCTGAGAAACCAGAGAATAGTTTGAACTGCAACCCGTTCCCTTTGTGCTAGATGAACGAACGTCTCTCCACATACTCAGTTCTGATAGATAATTGTGTGTGAAATCCGTCCTTCATCTAGCTTGTTTGGAACTCAAGGTTTCTTTTCAGTTGCAAAATAAACTCCATACATATATATGGGGAGTTATTAGCTCCAACTCGCTTTTACTGTGAAAACTGCAGGAACTTCAAACTGGCACTAGGAAACAGACTGAGAAAGCAGAGTAAATGTTTCTCCTGCAAAACGTTCCCTTTGTGCTAGATGAACGAGCGTATCTCCACATGCTCAGTTCTGAGAGATAAGTGTGTGTGAAAGCCGCCCTTCACCTAGCTTGTTAGGAACACAAAGTTTGTTTTCGGTTGCAAACTACACTCCATACATATATATGGGGAGGTACTAGCTCCAACTCGGTTTTACTGTGAAAACTACAGGAAATTTAAACCGGAACAATAAAACAGATTAAGAAAACAGGGTAAAAGTTTCTCCTGCAACCCGTTCCCTTTGTGCTAGATGAACGAACGTCTCTCCACATGCTCAGTCCTGAGAGATAAGTGTGTGTGAAAGCCGTCCTTCACCTAGTTTGTTGGGAACACAAAGTTTCTTTTCATTTGGAAACTACACTCCATAAATATATATGGGGAGGTACTAGTTCCAACTCAGTTTTACTGTGAAAACTTCAGGAACTTCTAACTGGCACTAGGAAACAGACTGAGATACCTGAGTAATGTTTCATCTGCAATCAGATTTTTTCATGCTACATGAACGAAATTCTCTACACATACTCACTTCTGAGGGATAAGTGTGTGTGAAAGCCGAGCTACATCTAAATTTTTGGGAAAACAAAGTTCCTTTTCTATTGTAAAAAACACTCCATACTTATATATGGTGATGTACTAGCTCTAACTAGTATTATACAGTGAAAATGTGCAAGAACTTCAAACCGGGACTAGGAAACAGTCTGAGAAACCAGATTAAAAGATTCTCCTGCAAACCGTTCCCTTTGTGCTAGATGAACGGACGTCTCTCCACATGCTAAATTCTGAGAGATAAATGTGTGTAAAAGCCTCCCTTCACCCTTCTTCTTCGGAACACAAAGTTTGTTTTCACATGCAAATTTAATAACATACAAATAAATGTGTAAGTAATAGCTCCAACACGGTTTTCACTGAAAACTGCAGGAGCTTGAAACCGGCCCTAGGAAGCAGAATGAGAAAACACATCAAGTGTTTTTCCTGCAAACCGTTCCCTTAGGGCAAGAAGAACTAACTTCCCACCACCTGCTCAATTCTGAAATTCAATTGTGTGTAAAATCCCCCCTTCAGCTAGATTGCTGAGAACACAAAGTTTCTTTTTATTTGCAAACTACACTCCATACATATATATGGGGTGCTACTGGCTACAACTCGCTTTTACAGTGAAAACTACAAAAACTTCAAACCGGTACAAGAAAACAGTCTAAGAAACCAGAGTAAAGTTACTCCAGCACCCCGTTCCGTTTGTGCTATATGAAAGAACGTCTCTCCACATGCTCAGTTCTGAGAGATAAGTGTGTGTGAAAGCCGTTCTTCACCTAGCTTGTTGGGAACACAAAGATCTTTTCAGTTACGTACGACACTCCATAAAAATATACGGGGAGCTACTATCTCCAAACCGGTTTTACAGTGAAAACTAGAAAAACTTGAAACTAGCACAAGAAAACAGATTAAGAAACGAGAGTAAAAGTTTCTCTTGCAACCCGTGCCCTTTGTGCTAGATGAACGAACGTGTCTCCACATGCTCAGTTCTCAGAGATAAGTGTGTGTGAAAACCTTCATTCACCTAGCTTGTTGGGAACACAAAGATTCTTTTCAATGGAAACTACACTCCATACATATATATGGGGAGGTACTAGAACCAACTCGGTTTTACAGTGAAAACTGCAGGAACTTCAAACCGGCACTAGGAAAAACACTGAGAATCCAGATTAAAAGTTTCTTCTTCAAACCGTTCCCTTTGTGCTAGATGAACGAACGTCTCTCCACATGCTCAGTTCTGAGAGATAAATGTGTGTAAAAGCCGCCCTTCACCCTTCTTGTTCGGAACACAAAGTTTGTTTTCACATGCAAATTTAATAACATACAAATAAATGTGTAAGTAGTAGCTCCAACACGGTTTTCACTGAAAACTGCAGGAGCTTGAAACCGGCCCTAGGAAGCAGAATGAGAAAACACATCAAGTGTTTTTCCTGCAAACCGTTCCCTTAGGGCAAGAAGAAATAACTTCCCACCACCTGCTCAGTTCTGAAATTCAATTGTGTGTAAAATCCCACCTTCAGCTAGATTGTTGAGAACACAAAGTTTCTTTTCATTTGCAAACTACTCTAAGTATATATATAAGGGGAGGTACTAGCTAAAACTTGGTTTTACATTATAAAATGAAGGAACTTCAAACTGGCTCTTAGAAACAGAGAACCCAGTGTAAAAGTTTCTCTTGCAAACCACTCATTTTTGTTACATGAACAAAGGTCTCACCACATGCTCAAATCAGGGAAATATGTCTGTGTGAAAGCCGTACTTCAACTAGCTTGTTGGGAACACAAAGTTTCTTTTCAATTGCAACTACTGTCCATGCACATATACGGGGATGTACTAGCTCCAACTCGGTTTTACAGTGAAAATCTGCAGTAACTTCAAACTGGCATTAGGGAAGAGACTGAGAAACCGGAGTAAAAGTTTCTCCCGCACCCGTTCCATTTGTGTTAGATGAACGATCGTCTCTCCACTTGCTCAATTCCGAGGGATAAGTGTGTGTGAAAGCCGTTCTTCACGTAGCTTTTTCGAAACACACAGAATCTTTTCAAATGGAAACTACACTCCATAAATATATGGAGATATACAAGCTCCTACTCGGTTTTACTGTGAAAACTGCAAGAACTTCAAACCGGCACTAGGAAACAGACTGAGAAACCAGAGTAACAGTTTCTCCTGCAACCCGTTCCTTTTTGCTACATGAACGAACGTCTCTCCACATGCTCAGTTCTGAGAGATAAGTGTGAGTGAAAGCCATCCTTCAACTAGCTTGTTGGGAAAACAACGTTTCTTTTCAGTTGAAAACTACACTCCTTACATATTTATGGGGAGGTTCTAGCTCCAACTCGGTTTTACAGTGAAATCTACATGAACTACAATCCGGCACTAATTAACCAACTAAGAAACCAGAGTAAAAGTTACAAATGTAACCCGTTCTATTTGCGCTAGATGAACGAATGTCTCTCCACATGCTCAGTTCTGAGAGATAATTGTGTGTGAATGCCGTCCTTCAACTAGCTTGTTTGGAACACAAAGTTTCTTTTCAGCTGCAAAATAAACTCCATACATATATAAGGGGAGGTACTAGCTCGAACTCGCTTTTACTGTGAAAACTGCCGGAACTTGAAACTGGCACTAGGAAAGAGACTGAGAAAGCAGAGTAAAAGTTTCTCCTGCAATACGTTCCCTTTGTGCTAGATGAACGAACGTTTCTCCACATGCTCAGTTCTGAGAGATAAGTGTGTGTGAAAGCCGTCCTTCAACTAGCTTGTTGGGAACACAAAGATCTTTTCAGTTGAAAACTACACTCCATAAAAATATATGGGGAGCTACTGGCTCCAACTCGGTTTTACAGGGAAAACTACAGAAACTTCAAACCGGCACTAAGAAAAAGACTGAGAAACCAAAGTAAAAGGTTCTCCTGCAACCCGTTCCATTTGTGCTAGATGAACGAACGTCTCTCCACATGCTCAGTTCTGATAGATAAGTGTGTGTGAAATCCGACCTTCAGATACCTTGTTGGGAACACAAAGTTCTTTTCAGTTTCAAACTACACTCCGTACAAATATATGAGGAGCTAATGGCTCCAACTCGGTTTTATAGAGAAAACTGCAGGAACTTCAAACTGGCACAATAAAGCAGACTAAGAAACCTGAGTAAAGGTTTCTCCTGCATCCCGTTCCCTTTGTGCTAGATGAACGAACGTCTCTCCACATGCTCAGATCTCATAGATAAGTGTGTGTGAATGCCGTCTTTCACACAGCTTGTTGGGAACACAAAGTTTCTTTTCATTTGAAAACTACAGTCCATAAATATATATGGGGAGGAAATAGCTCCAACTCGGTTTTAAAGTGAAAACTGCAGGAAATTTAAACAGGCACTAGGAAGCAGAATGAGAAACCAGAGTAAAAGTTTCTCCTGCAAAATGTTCCCTTTGTGCTAGATGAACTGAACGTGTCTCCACATGCTCAGTTCTGAGAGATAAGTATGAGTGAAAGCCATCCTTCACCTAGTTTGTTGGGAACACGAAGTTTCTTTTCAGTTACAATCAACAATCCATACATATATAAGGGGAGGTAATTGCTCCAAATCCGTTTTACAGTGAAAACTGCAGGAACATGAAACCGGCACTAGGAAACAGACAGAGAAATCAGAGTAAAAGTTTCTCCTGCAACCCGTTCCGTTTGTGCTAGATGAACGAAAGTATCTCCACATGCTCAGTTCTGAGAGATAAGTGTGTGTGAAAGCCATCCTTCTCCTAGTTTGTTGGGAACACAAAGTTTCTTTTCATTTGAAAACTACAGTCCATACATATATATGGGGAGGAAATAGCTCTAACTCGATTTTACAGTGAAAACTGCAGGAACTTTAAACAGGCACTAAGAAGCAGACAGAAAAACCAGAGTAAACGTTTCTCCTGCAACCCGTTCCATTTGTGCTAGATGAACGAATGTCCCTCCATATGCTCAGTTCTCAGATATAAGTGTGTGTGAAAGCCGTCCTTCACCTAGCTTGTTGGGAACAAAAGGTTTCTTTTCATTTGGGATCTACACTCCATACATATATATGGGGAGGTACTAACACCAACTCTGTTTTACAGCGAAAACTGCAGGAACTTCAAACCAGCACTAGGAAACAGACTAAGAAACCAGAGTAAAAGTTTCTCCTGCAACCCGTTCCCTTTGTGCTAGATGATCGCACGTCTCTCCACATGCCCAGTTCTGAGAGATAAGTGTGTGTAAAAGCCGCCCTTCACCCTTCTTCTTCGGAACACAAAGTTTGTTTTCACATGCAAATTTAATAACATACAAATAAATGTGTAAGTAGTAGCTCCAACACTGTTTTCACTGAAAACTGCAGGAGCTTGAAACCGGCCCTAGGAAGCAGAATGAGAAAACATATCAAGTGTTTTTCCTGCAACCCGTTCCCTTTGTGTTAGATGAAAGAACGTCTCTCCACATGCCCAGTTCTGAGAGATAAGTGTGTGTGAAAGCCGGCCTTCACCTAGTTTGTTGGGAACACAAAGTTTCTTTTCATTTGGAAACCACACTCCATACATATATATGGGGAGGTACTAGCTCCAACTCAGTTTTGCTGTGAAAACTGCAGGAACTTCTAACTGGCACTAGGAAACAGACTGAGAAACCTGAGTAATGCTTTCATCTGCATTCAGATTTTTTCGTGCTACATGAACGAAATTCTCTACACATACTCACTCTGAGAGATAAGTGTGTGTGAAAGCCGAGCTACATCTAAATTTTTGGGAAAACAAAGTTCCTTTTCTATTGTAAAAAACACTCCATACTTATATATGGTGATGTACTAGCTCTAACTAGTATTATACAGTGAAAATGTGCAAGAACTTCAAACCGGGACTAGGAAACAGACTGAGAAACCAGATTAAAAGATTCTCCTTCAAACCGTTCCCTTTGTGCTAGATGAACGGACGTCTCTCCACATGCTCAGTTCTGAGAGATAAATGTGTGTAAAAGACGCCCTTCACCCTTCTTCTTCGGAACACAAAGTTTGTTTTCACATGCAAATTTAATAACATACAAATAAATGTGTAAGTAGTAGCTCCAACACGGTTTTCACTGAAAACTGCAGGAGCTTGAAACCGGCCCTAGGAAGCAGAATGAGAAAACACATCAAGTGTTTTTCCTGCAAACCTTTCCCTTAGGGCAAGAAGAACTAAATTCCCACCACCTGCACAGTTCTGAAATTCAATTGTGTGTAAAATCCCACTTTCAGCTAGATTGTTGAGAACACAAAGTTTCTTTTCATTTGCAAACTACTCTAAGTATATATATGAGGGGAGGTACTAGCTAAAACTCGGTTTTACATTATAAAATGAAGGAACCTCAAACCGGCGCTAAGAAACAGAGAACCCACAGTAAAAGTTTCTCTTGCAAACCACCCCCTTTGTGCTAAATGAACAAAGGTCTCACCACATGCTCAGTTCTGATAGATAAGTGTATGTGAAATCCGACCTTCACCTAGCTTGTTGGGAACACAAGTTCTTTTCAGATTCAAACTACACTCCATACAAATATATGAGGAGCTAATGTCTCCAACTCGGTTTTACAGTGAAAACTGCAGTAATTTCAAACCGGCACAATGAAAGAGACTAAGAAACCTGAGTACAGGTTTCTCATGCAAACCGTTCTTTTTGTGCTGGATGATCGAACGCCTCTCCACATGCCCAGTTCTGAGAGATATGTGTGTGTGAAAGCCGGCCTTCACCTAGTTTGTTGGGAACACAAAGTTTCTTTTCATTTGGAAACTACACTCCATAAATATATATGGGGAAGTACTAGCTTCAATTCAGTTTTACTGTGAAAACTTCAGGAACTTCTAACTGGCACTAGGAAACAGACTGAGATACCTGAGTAATGTTTCATCTGCAATCAGATTTTTTCATGCTACATGAACGAAATTCTCTACACATACTCACTTCTGAGGGATAAGTGTGTGTGAAAGCCGAGCTACATCTAAATTTTTGGGAAAACAAAGTTCCTTTTCTATTGTAAAAACACTCCATACTTATATATGGTGATGTACTAGCTCTAACTAGTATTATACAGTGAAAATATGCAAGAACTTCAAACCGGACTAGGAAACAGTCTGAGAAACCAGATTAAAAGATTCTCCTTCAAACCGTTCCCTTTGTGCTAGATGAACGGACGTCTCTCCACATGCTAAATTCTGAGAGATAAATGTGTGTAAAGCCTCCCTTCACCCTTCTTCTTCGGAACACAAAGTTTGTTTTCACATGCAATTTAATAACATACAAATAAATGTGTAAGTAATAGCTCCAACACGGTTTTCACTGAAAACTGCAGGAGCTTGAAACCGGCCCTAGGAAGCAGAATGAGAAAACACATCAAGTGTTTTTCCTGCAAACCGTTCCCTTAGGGCAAGAAGAACTAACTTCCCACCACCTGCTCAATTCTGAAATTCAATTGTGTGTAAAATCCCCCTTCAGCTAGATTGCTGAGAACACAAAGTTTCTTTTTATTTGCAAACTACACTCCATACATATATATGGGGTGCTACTGGCTACAACTCGCTTTTACAGTGAAAACTACAAAAACTTCAAACTGGTACAAGAAAACAGTCTAAGAAACC
Organism: Camelus ferus; assembly: GCF_009834535.1. Taxonomy (NCBI): domain Eukaryota; kingdom Metazoa; phylum Chordata; class Mammalia; order Artiodactyla; family Camelidae; genus Camelus; species Camelus ferus. The sequence goes on from NC_045730.1 coordinate 25,518,358, forward strand.
AGAGTAAAGTTACTCCAGCACCCCGTTCCGTTGTGCTATATGAAAGAACGTCTCTCCACATGCTCAGTTCTGAGAGATAAGTGTGTGTGAAAGCCGTTCTTCACCTAGCTTGTTGGGAACACAAAGATCTTTTCAGTTACGTACGACACTCCATAAAAATATACGGGGAGCTACTATCTCCAAACCGGTTTTACAGTGAAAACTAGAAAAACTTGAAACTAGCACAAGAAAACAGATTAAGAAACGAGAGTAAAAGTTTCTCTTGCAACCCGTGCCCTTTGTGCTAGATGAACGAACGTGTCTCCACATGCTCAGTTCTCAGAGATAAGTGTGTGTGAAAACCTTCATTCACCTAGCTTGTTGGGAACACAAAGATTCTTTTCAATGGAAACTACACTCCATACATATATATGGGGAGGTACTAGAACCAACTCGGTTTTACAGTGAAAACTGCAGGAACTTCAAACCGGCACTAGGAAAAACACTGAGAATCCAGATTAAAAGTTTCTTCTTCAAACCGTTCCCTTTGTGCTAGATGAACGAACGTCTCTCCACATGCTCAGTTCTGAGAGATAAATGTGTGTAAAAGCCGCCCTTCACCCTTCTTGTTCGGAACACAAAGTTTGTTTTCACATGCAAATTTAATAACATACAAATAAATGTGTAAGTAGTAGCTCCAACACGGTTTTCACTGAAAACTGCAGGAGCTTGAAACCGGCCCTAGGAAGCAGAATGAGAAAACACATCAAGTGTTTTTCCTGCAAACCGTTCCCTTAGGGCAAGAAGAAATAACTTCCCACCACCTGCTCAGTTCTGAAATTCAATTGTGTGTAAAATCCCACCTTCAGCTAGATTGTTGAGAACACAAAGTTTCTTTTCATTTGCAAACTACTCTAAGTATATATATAAGGGGAGGTACTAGCTAAAACTTGGTTTTACATTATAAAATGAAGGAACTTCAAACTGGCTCTTAGAAACAGAGAACCCAGTGTAAAAGTTTCTCTTGCAAACCACTCATTTTGTTACATGAACAAAGGTCTCACCACATGCTCAAATCAGGGAAATATGTCTGTGTGAAAGCCGTACTTCAACTAGCTTGTTGGGAACACAAAGTTTCTTTTCAATTGCAACTACTGTCCATGCACATATACGGGGATGTACTAGCTCCAACTCGGTTTTACAGTGAAAATCTGCAGTAACTTCAAACTGGCATTAGGGAAGAGACTGAGAAACCGGAGTAAAAGTTTCTCCCGCACCCGTTCCATTTGTGTTAGATGAACGATCGTCTCTCCACTTGCTCAATTCCGAGGGATAAGTGTGTGTGAAAGCCGTTCTTCACGTAGCTTTTTCGAAACACACAGAATCTTTTCAAATGGAAACTACACTCCATAAATATATGGAGATATACAAGCTCCTACTCGGTTTTACTGTGAAAACTGCAAGAACTTCAAACCGGCACTAGGAAACAGACTGAGAAACCAGAGTAACAGTTTCTCCTGCAACCCGTTCCTTTTTGCTACATGAACGAACGTCTCTCCACATGCTCAGTTCTGAGAGATAAGTGTGAGTGAAAGCCATCCTTCAACTAGCTTGTTGGGAAAACAACGTTTCTTTTCAGTTGAAAACTACACTCCTTACATATTTATGGGGAGGTTCTAGCTCCAACTCGGTTTTACAGTGAATCTACATGAACTACAATCCGGCACTAATTAACCAACTAAGAAACCAGAGTAAAAGTTACAAATGTAACCCGTTCTATTTGCGCTAGATGAACGAATGTCTCTCCACATGCTCAGTTCTGAGAGATAATTGTGTGTGAATGCCGTCCTTCAACTAGCTTGTTTGGAACACAAAGTTTCTTTCAGCTGCAAAATAAACTCCATACATATATAAGGGGAGGTACTAGCTCGAACTCGCTTTTACTGTGAAAACTGCCGGAACTTGAAACTGGCACTAGGAAAGAGACTGAGAAAGCAGAGTAAAAGTTTCTCCTGCAATACGTTCCCTTTGTGCTAGATGAACGAACGTTTCTCCACATGCTCAGTTCTGAGAGATAAGTGTGTGTGAAAGCCGTCCTTCAACTAGCTTGTTGGGAACACAAAGATCTTTTCAGTTGAAAACTACACTCCATAAAAATATATGGGGAGCTACTGGCTCCAACTCGGTTTTACAGGGAAAACTACAGAAACTTCAAACCGGCACTAAGAAAAAGACTGAGAAACCAAAGTAAAAGGTTCTCCTGCAACCCGTTCCATTTGTGCTAGATGAACGAACGTCTCTCCACATGCTCAGTTCTGATAGATAAGTGTGTGTGAAATCCGACCTTCAGATACCTTGTTGGGAACACAAAGTTCTTTTCAGTTTCAAACTACACTCCGTACAAATATATGAGGAGCTAATGGCTCCAACTCGGTTTTATAGAGAAAACTGCAGGAACTTCAAACTGGCACAATAAAGCAGACTAAGAAACCTGAGTAAAGGTTTCTCCTGCATCCCGTTCCCTTTGTGCTAGATGAACGAACGTCTCTCCACATGCTCAGATCTCATAGATAAGTGTGTGTGAATGCCGTCTTTCACACAGCTTGTTGGGAACACAAAGTTTCTTTTCATTTGAAAACTACAGTCCATAAATATATATGGGGAGGAAATAGCTCCAACTCGGTTTTAAAGTGAAAACTGCAGGAAATTTAAACAGGCACTAGGAAGCAGAATGAGAAACCAGAGTAAAAGTTTCTCCTGCAAAATGTTCCCTTTGTGCTAGATGAATGAACGTGTCTCCACATGCTCAGTTCTGAGAGATAAGTATGAGTGAAAGCCATCCTTCACCTAGTTTGTTGGGAACACGAAGTTTCTTTTCAGTTACAATCAACAATCCATACATATATAAGGGGAGGTAATTGCTCCAAATCCGTTTTACAGTGAAAACTGCAGGAACATGAAACCGGCACTAGGAAACAGACAGAGAAATCAGAGTAAAAGTTTCTCCTGCAACCCGTTCCGTTTGTGCTAGATGAACGAAAGTATCTCCACATGCTCAGTTCTGAGAGATAAGTGTGTGTGAAAGCCATCCTTCTCCTAGTTTGTTGGGAACACAAAGTTTCTTTTCATTTGAAAACTACAGTCCATACATATATATGGGGAGGAAATAGCTCTAACTCGATTTTACAGTGAAAACTGCAGGAACTTTAAACAGGCACTAAGAAGCAGACAGAAAAACCAGAGTAAACGTTTCTCCTGCAACCCGTTCCATTTGTGCTAGATGAACGAATGTCCCTCCATATGCTCAGTTCTCAGATATAAGTGTGTGTGAAAGCCGTCCTTCACCTAGCTTGTTGGGAACAAAAGGTTTCTTTTCATTTGGGATCTACACTCCATACATATATATGGGGAGGTACTAACACCAACTCTGTTTTACAGCGAAAACTGCAGGAACTTCAAACCAGCACTAGGAAACAGACTAAGAAACCAGAGTAAAAGTTTCTCCTGCAACCCGTTCCCTTTGTGCTAGATGATCGCACGTCTCTCCACATGCCCAGTTCTGAGAGATAAGTGTGTGTAAAAGCCGCCCTTCACCCTTCTTCTTCGGAACACAAAGTTTGTTTTCACATGCAAATTTAATAACATACAAATAAATGTGTAAGTAGTAGCTCCAACACTGTTTTCACTGAAAACTGCAGGAGCTTGAAACCGGCCCTAGGAAGCAGAATGAGAAAACATATCAAGTGTTTTTCCTGCAACCCGTTCCCTTTGTGTTAGATGAAAGAACGTCTCTCCACATGCCCAGTTCTGAGAGATAAGTGTGTGTGAAAGCCGGCCTTCACCTAGTTTGTTGGGAACACAAAGTTTCTTTTCATTTGGAAACCACACTCCATACATATATATGGGGAGGTACTAGCTCCAACTCAGTTTTGCTGTGAAAACTGCAGGAACTTCTAACTGGCACTAGGAAACAGACTGAGAAACCTGAGTAATGCTTTCATCTGCATTCAGATTTTTTCGTGCTACATGAACGAAATTCTCTACACATACTCACTCTGAGAGATAAGTGTGTGTGAAAGCCGAGCTACATCTAAATTTTTGGGAAAACAAAGTTCCTTTTCTATTGTAAAAAACACTCCATACTTATATATGGTGATGTACTAGCTCTAACTAGTATTATACAGTGAAAATGTGCAAGAACTTCAAACCGGGACTAGGAAACAGACTGAGAAACCAGATTAAAAGATTCTCCTTCAAACCGTTCCCTTTGTGCTAGATGAACGGACGTCTCTCCACATGCTCAGTTCTGAGAGATAAATGTGTGTAAAAGACGCCCTTCACCCTTCTTCTTCGGAACACAAAGTTTGTTTTCACATGCAAATTTAATAACATACAAATAAATGTGTAAGTAGTAGCTCCAACACGGTTTTCACTGAAAACTGCAGGAGCTTGAAACCGGCCCTAGGAAGCAGAATGAGAAAACACATCAAGTGTTTTTCCTGCAAACCTTTCCCTTAGGGCAAGAAGAACTAAATTCCCACCACCTGCACAGTTCTGAAATTCAATTGTGTGTAAAATCCCACTTTCAGCTAGATTGTTGAGAACACAAAGTTTCTTTTCATTTGCAAACTACTCTAAGTATATATATGAGGGGAGGTACTAGCTAAAACTCGGTTTTACATTATAAAATGAAGGAACCTCAAACCGGCGCTAAGAAACAGAGAACCCACAGTAAAAGTTTCTCTTGCAAACCACCCCCTTTGTGCTAAATGAACAAAGGTCTCACCACATGCTCAGTTCTGATAGATAAGTGTATGTGAAATCCGACCTTCACCTAGCTTGTTGGGAACACAAAGTTCTTTTCAGATTCAAACTACACTCCATACAAATATATGAGGAGCTAATGTCTCCAACTCGGTTTTACAGTGAAAACTGCAGTAATTTCAAACCGGCACAATGAAAGAGACTAAGAAACCTGAGTACAGGTTTCTCATGCAAACCGTTCTTTTTGTGCTGGATGATCGAACGCCTCTCCACATGCCCAGTTCTGAGAGATATGTGTGTGTGAAAGCCGGCCTTCACCTAGTTTGTTGGGAACACAAAGTTTCTTTTCATTTGGAAACTACACTCCATAAATATATATGGGGAAGTACTAGCTTCAATTCAGTTTTACTGTGAAAACTTCAGGAACTTCTAACTGGCACTAGGAAACAGACTGAGATACCTGAGTAATGTTTCATCTGCAATCAGATTTTTTCATGCTACATGAACGAAATTCTCTACACATACTCACTTCTGAGGGATAAGTGTGTGTGAAAGCCGAGCTACATCTAAATTTTTGGGAAAACAAAGTTCCTTTTCTATTGTAAAAAACACTCCATACTTATATATGGTGATGTACTAGCTCTAACTAGTATTATACAGTGAAAATATGCAAGAACTTCAAACCGGGACTAGGAAACAGTCTGAGAAACCAGATTAAAAGATTCTCCTTCAAACCGTTCCCTTTGTGCTAGATGAACGGACGTCTCTCCACATGCTAAATTCTGAGAGATAAATGTGTGTAAAAGCCTCCCTTCACCCTTCTTCTTCGGAACACAAAGTTTGTTTTCACATGCAAATTTAATAACATACAAATAAATGTGTAAGTAATAGCTCCAACACGGTTTTCACTGAAAACTGCAGGAGCTTGAAACCGGCCCTAGGAAGCAGAATGAGAAAACACATCAAGTGTTTTTCCTGCAAACCGTTCCCTTAGGGCAAGAAGAACTAACTTCCCACCACCTGCTCAATTCTGAAATTCAATTGTGTGTAAAATCCCCCCTTCAGCTAGATTGCTGAGAACACAAAGTTTCTTTTTATTTGCAAACTACACTCCATACATATATATGGGGTGCTACTGGCTACAACTCGCTTTTACAGTGAAAACTACAAAAACTTCAAACTGGTACAAGAAAACAGTCTAAGAAACCAGAGTAAAGTTACTCCAGCACCCCGTTCCGTTTGTGCTATATGAAAGAACGTCTCTCCACATGCTCAGTTCTGAGAGATAAGTGTGTGTGAAAGCCGTTCTTCACCTAGCTTGTTGGGAACACAAAGATCTTTTCAGTTACGTACGACACTCCATAAAAATATACGGGGAGCTACTATCTCCAAACCGGTTTTACAGTGAAAACTAGAAAAACTTGAAACTAGCACAAGAAAACAGATTAGAAACGAGAGTAAAAGTTTCTCTTGCAACCCGTGCCCTTTGTGCTAGATGAACGAACGTGTCTCCACATGCTCAGTTCTCAGAGATAAGTGTGTGTGAAAACCTTCATTCACCTAGCTTGTTGGGAACACAAAGATTCTTTTCAATGGAAACTACACTCCATACATATATATGGGGAGGTACTAGAACCAACTCGGTTTTACAGTGAAAACTGCAGGAACTTCAAACCGGCACTAGGAAAAACACTGAGAATCCAGATTAAAAGTTTCTTCTTCAAACCGTTCCCTTTGTGCTAGATGAACGAACGTCTCTCCACATGCTCAGTTCTGAGAGATAAATGTGTGTAAAAGCCGCCCTTCACCCTTCTTGTTCGGAACACAAAGTTTGTTTTCACATGCAAATTTAATAACATACAAATAAATGTGTAAGTAGTAGCTCCAACACGGTTTTCACTGAAAACTGCAGGAGCTTGAAACCGGCCCTAGGAAGCAGAATGAGAAAACACATCAAGTGTTTTTCCTGCAAACCGTTCCCTTAGGGCAAGAAGAAATAACTTCCCACCACCTGCTCAGTTCTGAAATTCAATTGTGTGTAAAATCCCACCTTCAGCTAGATTGTTGAGAACACAAAGTTTCTTTTCATTTGCAAACTACTCTAAGTATATATATAAGGGGAGGTACTAGCTAAAACTTGGTTTTACATTATAAAATGAAGGAACTTCAAACTGGCTCTTAGAAACAGAGAACCCAGTGTAAAAGTTTCTCTTGCAAACCACTCATTTTTGTTACATGAACAAAGGTCTCACCACATGCTCAAATCAGGGAAATATGTCTGTGTGAAAGCCGTACTTCAACTAGCTTGTTGGGAACACAAAGTTTCTTTTCAATTGCAACTACTGTCCATGCACATATACGGGGATGTACTAGCTCCAACTCGGTTTTACAGTGAAAATCTGCAGTAACTTCAAACTGGCATTAGGGAAGAGACTGAGAAACCGGAGTAAAGTTTCTCCCGCACCCGTTCCATTTGTGTTAGATGAACGATCGTCTCTCCACTTGCTCAATTCCGAGGATAAGTGTGTGTGAAAGCCGTTCTTCACGTAGCTTTTTCGAAACACACAGAATCTTTTCAAATGGAAACTACACTCCATAAATATATGGAGATATACAAGCTCCTACTCGGTTTTACTGTGAAAACTGCAAGAACTTCAAACCGGCACTAGGAAACAGACTGAGAAACCAGAGTAACAGTTTCTCCTGCAACCCGTTCCTTTTGCTACATGAACGAACGTCTCTCCACATGCTCAGTTCTGAGAGATAAGTGTGAGTGAAAGCCATCCTTCAACTAGCTTGTTGGGAAAACAACGTTTCTTTTCAGTTGAAAACTACACTCCTTACATATTTATGGGGAGGTTCTAGCTCCAACTCGGTTTTACAGTGAAATCTACATGAACTACAATCCGGCACTAATTAACCAACTAAGAAACCAGAGTAAAAGTTACAAATGTAACCCGTTCTATTTGCGCTAGATGAACGAATGTCTCTCCACATGCTCAGTTCTGAGAGATAATTGTGTGTGAATGCCGTCCTTCAACTAGCTTGTTTGGAACACAAAGTTTCTTTTCAGCTGCAAAATAAACTCCATACATATATAAGGGGAGGTACTAGCTCGAACTCGCTTTTACTGTGAAAACTGCCGGAACTTGAAACTGGCACTAGGAAAGAGACTGAGAAAGCAGAGTAAAAGTTTCTCCTGCAATACGTTCCCTTTGTGCTAGATGAACGAACGTTTCTCCACATGCTCAGTTCTGAGAGATAAGTGTGTGTGAAAGCCGTCCTTCAACTAGCTTGTTGGGAACACAAAGATCTTTTCAGTTGAAAACTACACTCCATAAAATATATGGGGAGCTACTGGCTCCAACTCGGTTTTACAGGGAAAACTACAGAAACTTCAAACCGGCACTAAGAAAAAGACTGAGAAACCAAAGTAAAAGGTTCTCCTGCAACCCGTTCCATTTGTGCTAGATGAACGAACGTCTCTCCACATGCTCAGTTCTGATAGATAAGTGTGTGTGAAATCCGACCTTCAGATACCTTGTTGGGAACACAAAGTTCTTTTCAGTTTCAAACTACACTCCGTACAAATATATGAGGAGCTAATGGCTCCAACTCGGTTTTATAGAGAAAACTGCAGGAACTTCAAACTGGCACAATAAAGCAGACTAAGAAACCTGAGTAAAGGTTTCTCCTGCATCCCGTTCCCTTTGTGCTAGATGAACGAACGTCTCTCCACATGCTCAGATCTCATAGATAAGTGTGTGTGAATGCCGTCTTTCACACAGCTTGTTGGGAACACAAAGTTTCTTTTCATTTGAAAACTACAGTCCATAAATATATATGGGGAGGAAATAGCTCCAACTCGGTTTTAAAGTGAAAACTGCAGGAAATTTAAACAGGCACTAGGAAGCAGAATGAGAAACCAGAGTAAAAGTTTCTCCTGCAAAATGTTCCCTTTGTGCTAGATGAATGAACGTGTCTCCACATGCTCAGTTCTGAGAGATAAGTATGAGTGAAAGCCATCCTTCACCTAGTTTGTTGGGAACACGAAGTTTCTTTTCAGTTACAATCAACAATCCATACATATATAAGGGGAGGTAATTGCTCCAAATCCGTTTTACAGTGAAAACTGCAGGAACATGAAACCGGCACTAGGAAACAGACAGAGAAATCAGAGTAAAAGTTTCTCCTGCAACCCGTTCCGTTTGTGCTAGATGAACGAAAGTATCTCCACATGCTCAGTTCTGAGAGATAAGTGTGTGTGAAAGCCATCCTTCTCCTAGTTTGTTGGGAACACAAAGTTTCTTTTCATTTGAAAACTACAGTCCATACATATATATGGGGAGGAATAGCTCTAACTCGATTTTACAGTGAAAACTGCAGGAACTTTAAACAGGCACTAAGAAGCAGACAGAAAAACCAGAGTAAACGTTTCTCCTGCAACCCGTTCCATTTGTGCTAGATGAACGAATGTCCCTCCATATGCTCAGTTCTCAGATATAAGTGTGTGTGAAAGCCGTCCTTCACCTAGCTTGTTGGGAACAAAAGGTTTCTTTTCATTTGGGATCTACACTCCATACATATATATGGGGAGGTACTAACACCAACTCTGTTTTACAGCGAAAACTGCAGGAACTTCAAACCAGCACTAGGAAACAGACTAAGAAACCAGAGTAAAAGTTTCTCCTGCAAACCCGTTCCCTTTGTGCTAGATGATCGCACGTCTCTCCACATGCCCAGTTCTGAGAGATAAGTGTGTGTAAAAGCCGCCCTTCACCCTTCTTCTTCGGAACACAAAGTTTGTTTTCACATGCAAATTTAATAACATACAAATAAATGTGTAAGTAGTAGCTCCAACACTGTTTTCACTGAAAACTGCAGGAGCTTGAAACCGGCCCTAGGAAGCAGAATGAGAAAACATATCAAGTGTTTTTCCTGCAACCCGTTCCCTTTGTGTTAGATGAAAGAACGTCTCTCCACATGCCCAGTTCTGAGAGATAAGTGTGTGTGAAAGCCGGCCTTCACCTAGTTTGTTGGGAACACAAAGTTTCTTTTCATTTGGAAACCACACTCCATACATATATATGGGGAGGTACTAGCTCCAACTCAGTTTTGCTGTGAAAACTGCAGGAACTTCTAACTGGCACTAGGAAACAGACTGAGAAACCTGAGTAATGCTTTCATCTGCATTCAGATTTTTTCGTGCTACATGAACGAAATTCTCTACACATACTCACTCTGAGAGATAAGTGTGTGTGAAAGCCGAGCTACATCTAAATTTTTGGGAAAACAAAGTTCCTTTTCTATTGTAAAAAACACTCCATACTTATATATGGTGATGTACTAGCTCTAACTAGTATTATACAGTGAAAATGTGCAAGAACTTCAAACCGGGACTAGGAAACAGACTGAGAAACCAGATTAAAAGATTCTCCTTCAAACCGTTCCCTTTGTGCTAGATGAACGGACGTCTCTCCACATGCTCAGTTCTGAGAGATAAATGTGTGTAAAAGACGCCCTTCACCCTTCTTCTTCGGAACACAAAGTTTGTTTTCACATGCAAATTTAATAACATACAAATAAATGTGTAAGTAGTAGCTCCAACACGGTTTTCACTGAAAACTGCAGGAGCTTGAAACCGGCCCTAGGAAGCAGAATGAGAAAACACATCAAGTGTTTTTCCTGCAAACCTTTCCCTTAGGGCAAGAAGAACTAAATTCCCACCACCTGCACAGTTCTGAAATTCAATTGTGTGTAAATCCCACTTTCAGCTAGATTGTTGAGAACACAAAGTTTCTTTTCATTTGCAAACTACTCTAAGTATATATATGAGGGGAGGTACTAGCTAAAACTCGGTTTTACATTATAAAATGAAGGAACCTCAAACCGGCGCTAAGAAACAGAGAACCCACAGTAAAAGTTTCTCTTGCAAACCACCCCCTTTGTGCTAAATGAACAAAGGTCTCACCACATGCTCAGTTCTGATAGATAAGTGTATGTGAAATCCGACCTTCACCTAGCTTGTTGGGAACACAAAGTTCTTTTCAGATTCAAACTACACTCCATACAAATATATGAGGAGCTAATGTCTCCAACTCGGTTTTACAGTGAAAACTGCAGTAATTTCAAACCGGCACAATGAAAGAGACTAAGAAACCTGAGTACAGGTTTCTCATGCAAACCGTTCTTTTTGTGCTGGATGATCGAACGCCTCTCCACATGCCCAGTTCTGAGAGATATGTGTGTGTGAAAGCCGGCCTTCACCTAGTTTGTTGGGAACACAAAGTTTCTTTTCATTTGGAAACTACACTCCATAAATATATATGGGGAAGTACTAGCTTCAATTCAGTTTTACTGTGAAAACTTCAGGAACTTCTAACTGGCACTAGGAAACAGACTGAGATACCTGAGTAATGTTTCATCTGCAATCAGATTTTTTCATGCTACATGAACGAAATTCTCTACACATACTCACTTCTGAGGGATAAGTGTGTGTGAAAGCCGAGCTACATCTAAATTTTTGGGAAAACAAAGTTCCTTTTCTATTGTAAAAAACACTCCATACTTATATATGGTGATGTACTAGCTCTAACTAGTATTATACAGTGAAAATATGCAAGAACTTCAAACCGGGACTAGGAAACAGTCTGAGAAACCAGATTAAAAGATTCTCCTTCAAACCGTTCCCTTTGTGCTAGATGAACGGACGTCTCTCCACATGCTAAATTCTGAGAGATAAATGTGTGTAAAAGCCTCCCTTCACCCTTCTTCTTCGGAACACAAAGTTTGTTTTCACATGCAAATTTAATAACATACAAATAAATGTGTAAGTAATAGCTCCAACACGGTTTTCACTGAAAACTGCAGGAGCTTGAAACCGGCCCTAGGAAGCAGAATGAGAAAACACATCAAGTGTTTTTCCTGCAAACCGTTCCCTTAGGGCAAGAAGAACTAACTTCCCACCACCTGCTCAATTCTGAAATTCAATTGTGTGTAAAATCCCCCCTTCAGCTAGATTGCTGAGAACACAAAGTTTCTTTTTATTTGCAAACTACACTCCATACATATATATGGGGTGCTACTGGCTACAACTCGCTTTTACAGTGAAAACTACAAAAACTTCAAACCGGTACAAGAAAACAGTCTAAGAAACCAGAGTAAAGTTACTCCAGCACCCCGTTCCGTTTGTGCTATATGAAAGAACGTCTCTCCACATGCTCAGTTCTGAGAGATAAGTGTGTGTGAAAGCCGTTCTTCACCTAGCTTGTTGGGAACACAAAGATCTTTTCAGTTACGTACGACACTCCATAAAAATATACGGGGAGCTACTATCTCCAAACCGGTTTTACAGTGAAAACTAGAAAAACTTGAAACTAGCACAAGAAAACAGATTAAGAAACGAGAGTAAAAGTTTCTCTTGCAACCCGTGCCCTTTGTGCTAGATGAACGAACGTGTCTCCACATGCTCAGTTCTCAGAGATAAGTGTGTGTGAAAACCTTCATTCACCTAGCTTGTTGGGAACACAAAGATTCTTTTCAATGGAAACTACACTCCATACATATATATGGGGAGGTACTAGAACCAACTCGGTTTTACAGTGAAAACTGCAGGAACTTCAAACCGGCACTAGGAAAAACACTGAGAATCCAGATTAAAAGTTTCTTCTTCAAACCGTTCCCTTTGTGCTAGATGAACGAACGTCTCTCCACATGCTCAGTTCTGAGAGATAAATGTGTGTAAAAGCCGCCCTTCACCCTTCTTGTTCGGAACACAAAGTTTGTTTTCACATGCAAATTTAATAACATACAAATAAATGTGTAAGTAGTAGCTCCAACACGGTTTTCACTGAAAACTGCAGGAGCTTGAAACCGGCCCTAGGAAGCAGAATGAGAAAACACATCAAGTGTTTTTCCTGCAAACCGTTCCCTTAGGGCAAGAAGAAATAACTTCCCACCACCTGCTCAGTTCTGAAATTCAATTGTGTGTAAAATCCCACCTTCAGCTAGATTGTTGAGAACACAAAGTTTCTTTTCATTTGCAAACTACTCTAAGTATATATATAAGGGGAGGTACTAGCTAAAACTTGGTTTTACATTATAAAATGAAGGAACTTCAAACTGGCTCTTAGAAACAGAGAACCCAGTGTAAAAGTTTCTCTTGCAAACCACTCATTTTTGTTACATGAACAAAGGTCTCACCACATGCTCAAATCAGGGAAATATGTCTGTGTGAAAGCCGTACTTCAACTAGCTTGTTGGGAACACAAAGTTTCTTTTCAATTGCAACTACTGTCCATGCACATATACGGGGATGTACTAGCTCCAACTCGGTTTTACAGTGAAAATCTGCAGTAACTTCAAACTGGCATTAGGGAAGAGACTGAGAAACCGGAGTAAAAGTTTCTCCCGCACCCGTTCCATTTGTGTTAGATGAACGATCGTCTCTCCACTTGCTCAATTCCGAGGGATAAGTGTGTGTGAAAGCCGTTCTTCACGTAGCTTTTTCGAAACACACAGAATCTTTTCAAATGGAAACTACACTCCATAAATATATGGAGATATACAAGCTCCTACTCGGTTTTACTGTGAAAACTGCAAGAACTTCAAACCGGCACTAGGAAACAGACTGAGAAACCAGAGTAACAGTTTCTCCTGCAACCCGTTCCTTTTTGCTACATGAACGAACGTCTCTCCACATGCTCAGTTCTGAGAGATAAGTGTGAGTGAAAGCCATCCTTCAACTAGCTTGTTGGGAAAACAACGTTTCTTTTCAGTTGAAAACTACACTCCTTACATATTTATGGGGAGGTTCTAGCTCCAACTCGGTTTTACAGTGAAATCTACATGAACTACAATCCGGCACTAATTAACCAACTAAGAAACCAGAGTAAAAGTTACAAATGTAACCCGTTCTATTTGCGCTAGATGAACGAATGTCTCTCCACATGCTCAGTTCTGAGAGATAATTGTGTGTGAATGCCGTCCTTCAACTAGCTTGTTTGGAACACAAAGTTTCTTTTCAGCTGCAAAATAAACTCCATACATATATAAGGGGAGGTACTAGCTCGAACTCGCTTTTACTGTGAAAACTGCCGGAACTTGAAACTGGCACTAGGAAAGAGACTGAGAAAGCAGAGTAAAAGTTTCTCCTGCAATACGTTCCCTTTGTGCTAGATGAACGAACGTTTCTCCACATGCTCAGTTCTGAGAGATAAGTGTGTGTGAAAGCCGTCCTTCAACTAGCTTGTTGGGAACACAAAGATCTTTTCAGTTGAAAACTACACTCCATAAAAATATATGGGGAGCTACTGGCTCCAACTCGGTTTTACAGGGAAAACTACAGAAACTTCAAACCGGCACTAAGAAAAAGACTGAGAAACCAAAGTAAAAGGTTCTCCTGCAACCCGTTCCATTTGTGCTAGATGAACGAACGTCTCTCCACATGCTCAGTTCTGATAGATAAGTGTGTGTGAAATCCGACCTTCAGATACCTTGTTGGGAACACAAAGTTCTTTTCAGTTTCAAACTACACTCCGTACAAATATATGAGGAGCTAATGGCTCCAACTCGGTTTTATAGAGAAAACTGCAGGAACTTCAAACTGGCACAATAAAGCAGACTAAGAAACCTGAGTAAAGGTTTCTCCTGCATCCCGTTCCCTTTGTGCTAGATGAACGAACGTCTCTCCACATGCTCAGATCTCATAGATAAGTGTGTGTGAATGCCGTCTTTCACACAGCTTGTTGGGAACACAAAGTTTCTTTTCATTTGAAAACTACAGTCCATAAATATATATGGGGAGGAAATAGCTCCAACTCGGTTTTAAAGTGAAAACTGCAGGAAATTTAAACAGGCACTAGGAAGCAGAATGAGAAACCAGAGTAAAAGTTTCTCCTGCAAAATGTTCCCTTTGTGCTAGATGAACGAACGTGTCTCCACATGCTCAGTTCTGAGAGATAAGTATGAGTGAAAGCCATCCTTCACCTAGTTTGTTGGGAACACGAAGTTTCTTTTCAGTTACAATCAACAATCCATACATATATAAGGGGAGGTAATTGCTCCAAATCCGTTTTACAGTGAAAACTGCAGGAACATGAAACCGGCACTAGGAAACAGACAGAGAAATCAGAGTAAAAGTTTCTCCTGCAACCCGTTCCGTTTGTGCTAGATGAACGAAAGTATCTCCACATGCTCAGTTCTGAGAGATAAGTGTGTGTGAAAGCCATCCTTCTCCTAGTTTGTTGGGAACACAAAGTTTCTTTTCATTTGAAAACTACAGTCCATACATATATATGGGGAGGAAATAGCTCTAACTCGATTTTACAGTGAAAACTGCAGGAACTTTAAACAGGCACTAAGAAGCAGACAGAAAAACCAGAGTAAACGTTTCTCCTGCAACCCGTTCCATTTGTGCTAGATGAACGAATGTCCCTCCATATGCTCAGTTCTCAGATATAAGTGTGTGTGAAAGCCGTCCTTCACCTAGCTTGTTGGGAACAAAAGGTTTCTTTTCATTTGGGATCTACACTCCATACATATATATGGGGAGGTACTAACACCAACTCTGTTTTACAGCGAAAACTGCAGGAACTTCAAACCAGCACTAGGAAACAGACTAAGAAACCAGAGTAAAAGTTTCTCCTGCAACCCGTTCCCTTTGTGCTAGATGATCGCACGTCTCTCCACATGCCCAGTTCTGAGAGATAAGTGTGTGTAAAAGCCGCCCTTCACCCTTCTTCTTCGGAACACAAAGTTTGTTTTCACATGCAAATTTAATAACATACAAATAAATGTGTAAGTAGTAGCTCCAACACTGTTTTCACTGAAAACTGCAGGAGCTTGAAACCGGCCCTAGGAAGCAGAATGAGAAAACATATCAAGTGTTTTTCCTGCAACCCGTTCCCTTTGTGTTAGATGAAAGAACGTCTCTCCACATGCCCAGTTCTGAGAGATAAGTGTGTGTGAAAGCCGGCCTTCACCTAGTTTGTTGGGAACACAAAGTTTCTTTTCATTTGGAAACCACACTCCATACATATATATGGGGAGGTACTAGCTCCAACTCAGTTTTGCTGTGAAAACTGCAGGAACTTCTAACTGGCACTAGGAAACAGACTGAGAAACCTGAGTAATGCTTTCATCTGCATTCAGATTTTTTCGTGCTACATGAACGAAATTCTCTACACATACTCACTCTGAGAGATAAGTGTGTGTGAAAGCCGAGCTACATCTAAATTTTTGGGAAAACAAAGTTCCTTTTCTATTGTAAAAAACACTCCATACTTATATATGGTGATGTACTAGCTCTAACTAGTATTATACAGTGAAAATGTGCAAGAACTTCAAACCGGGACTAGGAAACAGACTGAGAAACCAGATTAAAAGATTCTCCTTCAAACCGTTCCCTTTGTGCTAGATGAACGGACGTCTCTCCACATGCTCAGTTCTGAGAGATAAATGTGTGTAAAAGACGCCCTTCACCCTTCTTCTTCGGAACACAAAGTTTGTTTTCACATGCAAATTTAATAACATACAAATAAATGTGTAAGTAGTAGCTCCAACACGGTTTTCACTGAAAACTGCAGGAGCTTGAAACCGGCCCTAGGAAGCAGAATGAGAAAACACATCAAGTGTTTTTCCTGCAAACCTTTCCCTTAGGGCAAGAAGAACTAAATTCCCACCACCTGCACAGTTCTGAAATTCAATTGTGTGTAAAATCCCACTTTCAGCTAGATTGTTGAGAACACAAAGTTTCTTTTCATTTGCAAACTACTCTAAGTATATATATGAGGGGAGGTACTAGCTAAAACTCGGTTTTACATTATAAAATGAAGGAACCTCAAACCGGCGCTAAGAAACAGAGAACCCACAGTAAAAGTTTCTCTTGCAAACCACCCCCTTTGTGCTAAATGAACAAAGGTCTCACCACATGCTCAGTTCTGATAGATAAGTGTATGTGAAATCCGACCTTCACCTAGCTTGTTGGGAACACAAAGTTCTTTTCAGATTCAAACTACACTCCATACAAATATATGAGGAGCTAATGTCTCCAACTCGGTTTTACAGTGAAAACTGCAGTAATTTCAAACCGGCACAATGAAAGAGACTAAGAAACCTGAGTACAGGTTTCTCATGCAAACCGTTCTTTTTGTGCTGGATGATCGAACGCCTCTCCACATGCCCAGTTCTGAGAGATATGTGTGTGTGAAAGCCGGCCTTCACCTAGTTTGTTGGGAACACAAAGTTTCTTTTCATTTGGAAACTACACTCCATAAATATATATGGGGAAGTACTAGCTTCAATTCAGTTTTACTGTGAAAACTTCAGGAACTTCTAACTGGCACTAGGAAACAGACTGAGAATCCTGAGTACAGGTTTTTCCTGCAACCCGTTCCATTTGTGCTAGATGAACGAACGTCTCTCCACATGCTCAGTTCTCTGAGATAATTGTGTGTGAAAGCCGTCCTTCACCTAGCTTGTTGGGAACACAAGGTTTCTTTTCATTTGGGATCTACACTCCATACATATATATGGGGAGGTACTAACACCAACTCGGTTTTACAGCGAAAACTGCAGGAACTTCAAACCAGCACTAGGAAACAGACTAAGAAACCAGAATAAAAGTTTCTCCTGCAACCCGTTCCATTTGTACTAGATGAACGAACGTCTCTCCACATGCTCATTTCTGAGAGATAAATGTGTGTGAAAGCCATCCTTCACCTAGCTTGTTGGGAACACAAAGTTTCTTTTTATTTGCAAACTACAATCCATACATATATATGGGGAGCTACTGGCTACAACTCGCTTTTACAGTGAAAACTACAAAAACTTCAAACCGGTACAAGAAACAGTCTAAGAAACCAGAGTAAAGTTACTCCTGCACCCCGTTCGTTTTGTGCTATATGAAAGAAGGTCTCTCCACATGCTCAGTTCTAAGAGATAAGTGTGTGTGAAAACCTTCATTCACCTAGCATGTTGGGAACACAAAGATTCTTTTCAATGGAAACTACACTCCATACATATATATGGGGAGGTACTAGAAACAACTCGGTTTTACAGTGAAAACTGCAGGAACTTCAAACCGGCACTAGGAAAAACACTGAGAAACCAGATTAAAAGTTTCTCCTGCAAACCTTTCACTTTGTGCTACATGATCGAACGTCTCTCCACGTGCCCAGTTCTGAGAGATAAGTGTGTGTGAAAGCCGTCCTTCACATAGTTTTTGGGAACACAAAGTTTCTTTTCATTTGTAAACTACACTCCATACATATATATGGGGAGGTACTAGCTCCAACTCAGTTTTGCTGTGAAAACTGCAGGAACTTCTAACTGGCACTAGGAAACAGACTGAGAAACCAGAGTAATGCTTTCATCTGCAATTCAGATTCTTTCGTGCTACATGAACGAACTTCTCTACACATACTCACTTCTGAGAGATAAGTGTGTTTCAAAGCCGAGCTACATCTAAATTTTTGGGAAAACAAAGTTCCTTTTCTATTGTAAAAAACACTCCATACTTATATATTGTGATGTACTAGCTCTAAATAATTTTATACAGTGAAAATGTGCAAGAACTTCAAACCGGGACTTGGAAACAGACTGAGAAACCAGATTAAAAGATTCTCCTTCAAACCGTTCCCTTTGTGCTAGATGAACGGACGTCTCTCCACATGCTCAGTTCTGAGAGATAAATGTGTGTAAAAGCCGCCCTTCACCCTTCTTCTTCGGAACACAAAGTTTGTTTTCACATGCAAATTTAATAACATACAAGTAAATGTGTAAGTAGAAGCTCCTACACGGTTTTCACTGAAAACTGCAGGAGCTTGAAACCGGCCCTAGGAAGCAGAATGAGAAAACACATCAAGTGTTTTTCCTGCAAACCGTTCCCTTAGGGCAAGAAGAACTAACTTCCCACCACCTGCTCAGTTCTGAAATTCAATTGTGTGTAAAATCCCCCCTTCAGCTAGATTGTTGAGAACACAAAGTTTCTTTTCATTTGCAAACTACTCTAATTATATATATAAGGGGAGGTACTAGCTAAAACTCGGTTTTACATTATAAAATGAAGGAACTACAAACCGGCTCTAAGAAACAGAGAACCCAGTGTAAAAGTTTCTCTTGCAAACCACTCATTTTTGTTACATGAACAAAGTTCTCACCACATGCTCAAATCAGGGAAATATGTCTGTGTGAAAGCCGTACTTCAACTAGCTTGTTGGGAACACAAAGTTTCTTTTTAATTGCAACTACTCTCCATACACATATATGGGGGTGTACTAGCTCCAACTAGGTATTACAGTGAAAATCTGCAGTAACTTCAAACTGGCATTAGGGAAGAGACTGAGAAACCGGAGTAAAATTTTCTTCTGCATACGTTCCATTTGTGCTAGTTGAACGATCGTCTCTCCACATGCTCAATTCCGAGGGATAAGTGTGTGTGAAAGCCGTCCTTCACGTAGCTTTTTGGAACACACAGAGTCTTTTCAGATGGAAACTACACTCCATAAATATATGGAGATATACTAGCTCCTACTCGGTTTAAATGTGAAAACTGCAAGAACTTCAAACCGGCACTAGGAAACAGACTGAGAAACCAGAGTAACAGTTTCTCCTGCAACCCGTTCCTTTTTGCTACATGAACGAACGTCTCTCCACATGCTCAGTTCTGAGAGATAAGTGTGTGTGAAAGCCGTCCTTCACCTATCTTGATGGGAAAACAACGTTTCTTTTCAGTTGAAAACTACACTCCTTACATATTTATAGGGAGGTTCTAGCTCCAACTCGGTTTTACACTGAAATCTAAAGGAACTACAATCAGGCACTAATAAACCAACTAAGAAACCAGAGTAAAAATTACACCTGTAACCCTTTCTATTTGCGCTAGATGAACGAATGTCTCTCCACATGCTCAGTTCTGAGAGATAATTGTGTGTGAATGCCGTCCTTCACCTAGCTTGTTTGGAGCACAAAGTTTCTTTTCAGCTGCAAAATAAACTCCATACATATAATTTGGGAGGTACTAGCTCGAACTCGCATTTACTTTGAAAACTGCCGGAACTTCAAACTGGCACTAGGAAACAGTGAGAAAGCAGAGTAAAAGTTTCTCCTGCAATACGTTCCCTTTGTGCTAGATGAACGAACGTCTCTCCACATGCTCAGTTCTGAGAGATAAGTGTGTGTGAAAGCCATCCTTCACCTAGTTTGTTGGGAACACAAAGTTTCTTTTCAGTTGCAATCTACAATCCATACATATATAAGGGGAGGTACTTGCTCCAACTCGGTTTTACAGTGAAAATTTCAGGAACATCAAACCGGCACTAGGAAACAGACTGAGAAACCAGAGTAAAAGTTTCTCCTACAACCCGTTCCCTTTGTGCTAGATGAACGAATATCTCTCCACATGCTCAGTTCTGATAGATAAGTGTGTGTGAAATCTGTCCTTCACCTAGCTTGTTGGGAACACAAAGTTCTTTTAAGTTTCAAACTACACTGCATACAAATATTTGAGGAACTAATGGCTCCAAATAGGTTTTACAGTGAAAAATGCAGGAATTTCAAACTGGCACAATAAAAGAGTCTAAGAAACCAGAATAAAGTTTTCTCCGGCAAACCGTTCCCTTTGTGCTAGGTGAACGAAAGTCTCATCACATGCTCAGTTCTCAGAAATAAGTGTGTGTGAAAGCCGTCTTTCACATAGCTTGTTGGGAACACAAAGATTCTTTTCATCTGAAAACTACAGTCCATACATATATATGGGGAGGAAATAGCTCTAACTCGGTTTTACAGCGAAAACTGCAGGAACTTTAAACAGGCTCTAAGAAGCCCACTGAGAAACCAGAGTAAACGTTTCTCCTGCAACCCGTTCCATTTGTGCTAGAAGAACGAACGTCTCTCCACATGCTCAGTTCTCAGAGATAAGTGTGTGTGAAAGCCGTCCTTCACCTAGCTTGTTGGGAACACAAAGTTCTTCTCAGTTGCAAACAACACTCCTAACAAATATATGGGGAGCTACTGGCTCCAACTCGGTTTTACAAGGAAAACTAGAGAAACTTCAAAACGGCACAAGAAAACAGACTAAAAAACCAGAGTAAAGGTACACCTGCCACACGTTCCCTTTGTGCTAGATGAACGAACGTCTCTCCACATGCTCAGTTCTGAGAGATAAGTGTGTGTGAAAGCCATCCTTCACCTACTTTGTTGGGAACACATAGTTTCTTTTCAGTTGCAATCTACAATCCATACATATATAAGGGGAGATATTTGCTCCAACTCGGTTTTACAGTGAAAACTGCAGGAACATCAAATGGGCACTAGGAAACATGCTGAGAAACCAGAGTAAAAGTTTCTCCTGCAACCTGTTCCCTTTGTGCTAGATGAACGAAAGTCTCTCCACATGCTCAGTTCTGAGAGATAAGTGTGTGTGAAAGCCGTCATTCAACTAGCTTCTTGAGAACACAAAGTTCTTTTCAACTGAAAACTACACTTCATAAAAATATATGGGGAGCTACTGGCTCCAACTCGGTTTTACAGGGAAATCTACAGGAACTACAATCCTGCATTAATAAACCTACTAAGAAACCAGAGTAAAAGTTACACCTGTAACCCGTTCTGTTTGTGCTAGATGAACGAAAGTCTCTCCACATAGTCAGTTCTGAGAGATAATTGTGTGTGAAAGACGTCCTTCACCTAGCTTGTTTGGAAAACAAGTTTCTTTTCAATTGCAAAATAAACTCCATACATATATAAGGGAGGTACTAGCTCGAACTCGCTTTTACTGTGAAAACTGCCGGAAATTCAAACTGGCACTAGGAAACAGACTGAGAAACCAGAGTAAAAGTTTCTCCTGCAACCCATTCCCTTTGTGCTAGATGAACGAAAGTCCCTCCACATGCTCAGTTCTCAGAGATAAGTGTGTGTGAAAGCCTTCCTTCATCTATCTTGTTGGGAACACAAAGTTTCTTTTCATTAGGGAACTACAATAAATATATATATATGTGGAGGTACTAGCACCAACTCGGTTTTACAGTGAATACTATAGGAACTACAATCAGCCACTAATAAACCAACTAAGAAACCAGAGAAAAACTTACACCTTTAACCCGTTCTATTTGCGCTAGATGAACGAACGTCTCTCCACATGCTCAGTTCTGAGAGATTATTGTGTGTGAAAGCCGTCCTTCACCTAGCTTGTTGGGATCACAAAGTTTCTTTTCAGTTGCAAAATAAAATCCATACATATATATGATGAGGAACACGCTCCAACTCGGTTTGACAGTGAAAACTGCAGGAAATTCAAACCGGCACTAGGAAACAGACTGAGAAAGCAGAGAAAAAGTGTCTCCTGCAACCCGTTCCCTTGGTGCTAGATGAACGAACGTCTCTCCAATTGCTCAGTTCTGAGAGAGAATTGTGTGTGAAAGCCGTCCTTCACCTAGCTTGTTGGGAACACAAAGTTTCTTTTCAGTTGCAAACTCCATTCCATACATATATATGGGGAGATACTAGCTCCAACTCGGTTTGACAGTGAAAACTGCAGGAACTTCAAACCGGCACTAGGAAACAGACTGAGAAAGCAGAGAAAAAGTGTCTACTGCAACCCGTTCCCTTGGTGCTAGATGAACGAACGTCTCTCCACTTGCTCAGTTCTGAGAGATAAGTGTGTGTGAAAGACGTCCTTCACATATCTTGTTGGGAACACAAAGTTTCTTTTCAGTTGCAAACTCCATTCCATACATATATATGTGGATGTAGTAGCTCCAACTCGGTTTTTCAGTGTAAACTGCAGGAACTTCAAACCGGCACTAGGAAACAGACTGAGAAAGCAGAGTAATAGGGTCTCCTGTAACCCGTTCACTTGGTGCTAGATGAACGAACGGCTCTCCACTTGCTCAGTTCTGAGAGATAAGTGTGTGTGAAAGCCGTCCTTCACCTAGCTTGTTGGGAACACAAAGTTTCTTTTCAGATTCAAACTCCATTCCACACATATATATGGGGAGGTAGTAGCTCCAACTCGGTTTGACAGTGAAAACTGCAGGAACTTCAAACCGGCACTAGGAAACAGACTGAGAAACCAGAGGAAAAGTGTCTCCTGCAACCCGTTCCCTTGGTGCTAGATGAACGAACGTCTCTCCACTTGCTCAGTTCTGAGAGATAATGTGTGTGAAAGCCGTCCTTCACCTAGCTTGTTGGGAACACAAAGTTTCTTTTCAGTTGCAAACTCCATTCCATAAATATATATGGGGAGGTACAGGCTCCAACTCGGTTTTACAGTGAAAACTGCAGGAACTTTAAACCAGCACTAGGAAACACACTGAGAAACCAGAAAAAAAATTTCTACTGCAACCCGTTCCCTTTGTGCTAGATGAACGAACATCTCTCCACATGCTCAGTTCTGAGAGATAAGTGTGTGTGAAAGCCGTCCTTCACCTAGCTTGTTGGGAACACACAGTTTCTTTTCAGTAGCAAACTGTACCCCATACATATATATGGGGAGGTACTATCTCCAACTAAGTTTGACAGTGAAAACTGCAGGAACTTCAAACCGGCACTAGGAAACACACTAGGATACCTGAGAAAAAGTTTCTCCTGCAACCCTTTCCCTTTGACCTACATGAACGAACGTCTCTCCACATGCTCAGTTCTGAGAGATAAGTGTGTGTGAAAGCCGTCCTTCACCTTGCTTGTTGGGAACACAGAGTTTCTTTTCATTTGCAAACTGCACTGCATACATTAATATGGGGTGGTACTCGCTCCAACTAGGTTTTACAGTGAAAACTGCAGGAACTTCAAAACGGCACTAGGAAACACACTGAGAAACCGGAGTAAAAGTTTCTCCTGGAACCCGATCTTTTTGGGCTAGATGAACGAACGTCTCTTCACATGCTCAGTTCTCAAGATAAGTGTGTGTGACAGCAGTCCTTCACCTAGCTTGTTAGGAACACAGAGTTTCTTTTCAGTTGCAATCTGCACTCCATACATTTATATGAGGTGGTACTAACTCCAACCTGGTTTTACAGTGAAATTTGTAGGAACTTCAAACCGTCACTAGGAAACACACTGAGAAACCTGAGAAAAAGTTTCTCCTGCAACTCGTTCCCTTTGTGCTAAATGAACGAACGTCTCACCACATGCTCATTTCTGAGAGAAAAGTGTGTGTGAAAGTCGCCTTTCACCTAGCTTGTTGGGAACACAGAGGTCCTTTTCAGTTGTAAACTGCAATCTATGCATATATGTGAGGAGGTACATGCTCCAACTCGCTTTTACAGTGAAAACTCCAGGAACTTCAAACCGCCACTTGTAAACACACTGAGAAACCAGAGATAAAATTTCTCCTGCAACCCGTTCCCTTTGTGCTAGATGAACAAAAGTCTCTCCAAATGTTCAGTTTTGAGAGAAAAGTGTGTGTGAAAGCAGTCCTTCCGCTAGCTTGTTGGGAACACAGAGTTTCTTATCAGTAGCAAATTATACTCCATACATATATATGGGGAGGTACACGCTCCAACTCGGTTTTACAGTGAAAACTGCAGGAACTTTAAACCAGCACTAGGAAACACACTGAGAAACCGGAGAAAAAGTTTCCCTGCAACCCGTTCCCTTTGTGCTAGATGAACGAACGTCTCTCCACATGCTCAGTTCTGAGAGATAAGTGTGTGTGAACGCCGTACTTCAACTAGCTTGTTGGGACCACAAAGTTTCATATCAGTTGCAAACTGCAATCTATGCATATATATGGGTAGGTACACGTTCCAACTCGGTTTTACAGTGAAAACTGCAGGAACTTCAAACCGGCACTAGGAAACACAATGAGAAACCGGAGAAAAAGTTTCCCTGCAACCCGTTCCCTTTGTGCTAGATGAACGAACGTCTCTCCACATGCTCAGTTCTCAGAGATAAGTGTGTGTGAAAGCCGTCCTTCACCTAGCTTGTTGGGAACACAGAGGTTCTTTTCAGTTGCAAACTCCATTCCATACATATATATGAGGAGGTACACGCTCCAACTCGGTTTTACACTAAGAACTGCAGGAATTTCAAACAGGCACTAGGAAACACACTGAGAAAGCAGAGGAAAAGTGTCTCCTGCAACCCGTTCCCTTGGTGCTAGATGAACGAACGTCTCTCCACTTGCTCAGTTCTGAGAGATAAGTGTGTGTGAAAGCCGTCCTTCACCTAGCTTTTTGGGAACACAAAGTTAATTTTCAGTTGCAAACTCCATTCCATACATATATATGGGGAGGTACTAGCTCCAACTCGGTTTTACAGTGAAAACTGCAGGAACTTCAAACCGGCACTAGGAAACAGACTGAGAAAGCAGAGAAAAAGTGTCTCCTGCAACCCGTTCCCTTGGTGCTAGATGAACGACGTCTCTCCACTTGCTCAGTTCTGAGAGATAAGTGTGTGTGAAAGCCGTCCTTCACCTAGCTTGTTGGGAACACAAAGTTTCTTTTCAGTTGCAAACTCCATTCCATACATATATATGGGGAGGTACTAGCTCCAACTCGGTTTGACAGTGAAAACTGCAGGAACTTCAAACCGGCACTAGGAAACAGACTGAGAAAGCAGAGAAAAAGTGTCTCCTGCAACCCGTTCCCTTGGTGCTAGATGAACGAACGTCTCTCCACTTGCTCAGTTCTGAGAGATAAGTGTGTGTGAAAGCCGTCCTTCAACTAGCTTGTTGGGAACACAAAGATTCTTTTCAGTTGCAAACTCCATTCCATACATATATATGGGGAGGTACTAGCTCCAACTCGGTTTTACAGTGAAAACTGCAGGAACTTCAAACCGGCACTAGGAAACAGACTGAGAAAGCAGAGAAAAAGTGTCTCCTGCAACCCGTTCCCTTGGTGCTAGATGAACGAACGTCTCTCCACTTGCTCAGTTCTGAGAGATAAGTGTGTGTGAAAGCCGTCCTTCACCTAGCTTGTTGGGAACACAAAGTTTCTTTTCAGTTGCAAACTCCATTCCATACATATATATGGGGAGGTACTAGCTCCAACTCGGTTTTACAGTGAAAACTGCAGGAACTTCAAACCGGCACTAGGAAACAGACTGAGAAAGCAGAGAAAAAGTGTCTCCTGCAACCCGTTCCCTTGGTGCTAGATGAACGAACGTCTCTCCACTTGCTCAGTTCTGAGAGATAAGTGTGTGTGAAAGCCGTCCTTCACCTAGCTTGTTGGGAACACAAAGTTTCTTTTCAGTTGCAAACTCCATTCCATACATATATATGGGGAGGTACTAGCTCCAACTCGGTTTTACAGTGAAAACTGCAGGAACTTCAAACCGGCACTAGGAAACAGACTGAGAAAGCAGAGAAAAAGTGTCTCCTGCAACCCGTTCCCTTGGTGCTAGATGAACGAACGTCTCTCCACTTGCTCAGTTCTGAGAGATAAGTGTGTGTGAAAGCCGTCCTTCACCTAGCTTGTTGGGAACACAAAGTTTCTTTTCAGTTGCAAACTCCATTCCATACATATATATGGGGAGGTACTAGCTCCAACTCGGTTTTACAGTGAAAACTGCAGGAACTTCAAACCGGCACTAGGAAACAGACTGAGAAAGCAGAGAAAAAGTGTCTCCTGCAACCCGTTCCCTTGGTGCTAGATGAACGAACGTCTCTCCACTTGCTCAGTTCTGAGAGATAAGTGTGTGTGAAAGCCGTCCTTCACCTAGCTTGTTGGGAACACAAAGTTTCTTTTCAGTTGCAAACTCCATTCCATACATATATATGGGGAGGTACTAGCTCCAACTCGGTTTTACAGTGAAAACTGCAGGAACTTCAAACCGGCACTAGGAAACAGACTGAGAAAGCAGAGAAAAAGTGTCTCCTGCAACCCGTTCCCTTGGTGCTAGATGAACGAACGTCTCTCCACTTGCTCAGTTCTGAGAGATAAGTGTGTGTGAAAGCCGTCCTTCACCTAGCTTGTTGGGAACACAAAGTTTCTTTTCAGTTGCAAACTCCATTCCATACATATATATGGGGAGGTACTAGCTCCAACTCGGTTTTACAGTGAAAACTGCAGGAACTTCAAACCGGCACTAGGAAACAGACTGAGAAAGCAGAGAAAAAGTGTCTCCTGCAACCCGTTCCCTTGGTGCTAGATGAACGAACGTCTCTCCACTTGCTCAGTTCTGAGAGATAAGTGTGTGTGAAAGCCGTCCTTCACCTAGCTTGTTGGGAACACAAAGTTTCTTTTCAGTTGCAAACTCCATTCCATACATATATATGGGGAGGTACTAGCTCCAACTCGGTTTTACAGTGAAAACTGCAGGAACTTCAAACCGGCACTAGGAAACAGACTGAGAAAGCAGAGAAAAAGTGTCTCCTGCAACCCGTTCCCTTGGTGCTAGATGAACGAACGTCTCTCCACTTGCTCAGTTCTGAGAGATAAGTGTGTGTGAAAGCCGTCCTTCACCTAGCTTGTTGGGAACACAAAGTTTCTTTTCAGTTGCAAACTCCATTCCATACATATATATGGGGAGGTACTAGCTCCAACTCGGTTTTACAGTGAAAACTGCAGGAACTTCAAACCGGCACTAGGAAACAGACTGAGAAAGCAGAGAAAAAGTGTCTCCTGCAACCCGTTCCCTTGGTGCTAGATGAACGAACGTCTCTCCACTTGCTCAGTTCTGAGAGATAAGTGTGTGTGAAAGCCGTCCTTCACCTAGCTTGTTGGGAACACAAAGTTTCTTTTCAGTTGCAAACTCCATTCCATACATATATATGGGGAGGTACTAGCTCCAACTCGGTTTTACAGTGAAAACTGCAGGAACTTCAAACCGGCACTAGGAAACAGACTGAGAAAGCAGAGAAAAAGTGTCTCCTGCAACCCGTTCCCTTGGTGCTAGATGAACGAACGTCTCTCCACTTGCTCAGTTCTGAGAGATAAGTGTGTGTGAAAGCCGTCCTTCACCTAGCTTGTTGGGAACACAAAGTTTCTTTTCAGTTGCAAACTCCATTCCATACATATATATGGGGAGGTACTAGCTCCAACTCGGTTTGACAGTGAAAACTGCAGGAACTTCAAACCGGCACTAGGAAACAGACTGAGAAAGCAGAGAAAAAGTGTCTCCTGCAACCCGTTCCCTTGGTGCTAGATGAACGAACGTCTCTCCACTTGCTCAGTTCTGAGAGATAAGTGTGTGTGAAAGCCGTCCTTCACCTAGCTTGTTGGGAACACAAAGTTTCTTTTCAGTTGCAAACTCCATTCCATACATATATATGGGGAGGTACTAGCTCCAACTCGGTTTTACAGTGAAAACTGCAGGAACTTCAAACCGGCACTAGGAAACAGACTGAGAAAGCAGAGAAAAAGTGTCTCCTGCAACCCGTTCCCTTGGTGCTAGATGAACGAACGTCTCTCCACTTGCTCAGTTCTGAGAGATAAGTGTGTGTGAAAGCCGTCCTTCACCTAGCTTGTTGGGAACACAAAGTTTCTTTTCAGTTGCAAACTCCATTCCATACATATATATGGGGAGGTACTAGCTCCAACTCGGTTTTACAGTGAAAACTGCAGGAACTTCAAACCGGCACTAGGAAACAGACTGAGAAAGCAGAGAAAAAGTGTCTCCTGCAACCCGTTCCCTTGGTGCTAGATGAACGAACGTCTCTCCACTTGCTCAGTTCTGAGAGATAAGTGTGTGTGAAAGCCGTCCTTCACCTAGCTTGTTGGGAACACAAAGTTTCTTTTCAGTTGCAACTCCATTCCATACATATATATGGGGAGGTACTAGCTCCAACTCGGTTTGACAGTGAAAACTGCAGGAACTTCAAACCGGCACTAGGAAACAGACTGAGAAAGCAGAGAAAAAGTGTCTCCTGCAACCCGTTCCCTTGGTGCTAGATGAACGAACGTCTCTCCACTTGCTCAGTTCTGAGAGATAAGTGTGTGTGAAAGCCGTCCTTCACAACCTTGTTGGGAACACAAAGTTTCTTTTCAGTTGCAAACTCCATTCCATACATATATATGGCCGGGAGGTATAGCTTCCAACTCGTTTTACAATGAAAACTGCAGGAACATTCAAACCGGGCACGGACTAGGAAACAGACTGAGGAAAGCAAGAAAAAGTGCTCTCCTGCAATCCCGTTCCCTTGGTGCTAGATGAACGAACGTCTCTCTCC